>NC_083282.1:84826889-85159746 GCF_963506605.1 Zootoca vivipara | reverse complement strand
GGGGAATCCATAAGGATGAAAGAAAGTGAGCCCATCATACATATACAAAAGGTGCTGTATAGCCCATTCAGCAGTAGCAACTGTGGCATTTTTACAGCAATATCAGCTTGAAAATAGTGATGCCCCCCCCCATCACCCTGCATTTCTGCAGGATTGCTGCCATTCACAGAATATATATATACAGTATATTTGCTGCAGAGAAAGGATGACATTTCCCAAAAGTTTGTTTGGGATGGTGGTGCCTTACTTTAGGGCAGGCATAGCCAAACTCGGCCCTCCAGATGTTTTGAGACTACAGTTCCCATCATCCCTGACCACTGGTCCTCTTAGCTAGGGATGATGGGACTTGCAGTCCCAAAACATCTGGAGGGCTGAGTTTGCCTGTGCCTGCTTTAGGGTGATGCTGGTGATGACTGGAGCATCTGATTAACAGTGTGCATTTTTCTTTAAGCCTATTTTTAAAATTCTCACAGTAGCTCAGAGCTATGTCTACTTCCACCTCCTAGGAAGTTAGGAGAGGAGAGGAGAGGAGAGGAGAGGAGAGGTGGGGGAATGGTTTCAAATGTGCCAGTGGAGGTGATCTGACATTGCTGGTGCATCTGGAATGTGCCAACCTCTCCACTGTCTTTAAAAAAATGTTTTTAAAAAAAGTTTCATTTTTTTAAAAAAAGTTTCAAATTTTACATTTTAAAATTGAACATTTTACATACTTTTAAATATTCAATGACTTCCTTTCTTCTCTTTCCATGGTTCATTTTACATATCTCCCATGGGGGTTAGTGGTTTTACTTTAATTTCGGTATAACTGTAAACTGTTTTTTATTGTTGTTACTGGTTTTCACTGATTTATTGGTTTATATATTGCTTGTATAGGATATCTTGTTTTTTTAATGTTTGATGCTTTATACATTGTAAGCCGCCCAGAGTGGCTAGGGAAACCCAGCCAGATGGGTGGGATCTAATTTTTTTAAAAAATATTATTATTATTATCCTGCCTATTTTACTCTAACCATTTAAGTCCATTCTCCATTTTACATCATTTAAACATTATTCACACTGTTGAATTTATCTTAATGCTGCCAGCATTTTCAGCTGTGTACAATTATTTTCCATATATTCAATAAATATTTCCCACTCTTTAAATATATGTTCTTCTTGTTCTCTTAATCTGTGTGTTAAACCTGCAAGTTCTGCATATTCTAACATCTTACATTGCCACTCCTCCTTAGCTGGGACCTCACTCACTTTCCATTTTTAGGCTAGAAATATTCGTGCCGCCGTTGTTGCATAAACTTTTTCTGACATCTGGGTATTTCTGCCTGGATTATTCCCAATTAAAAAAACACCCCCACTGTTTTACCCTTCCCCCTCTACCTCCTGGTAAGAGGCAAGAAAGTGACCAATCAGAGATTGGGTGAGTGACGTTCAACCCACTGTGGGATGTGAAACACGTAGCAGTCAAGTACAACATTCCTAGAATGGACATGCTAGGAGATGCTTTGTACCAGCCAAGAGAAAACTTCCTGTGGGTGTGGCCTAATCTGGGTAGAGGAGAATACATTCTTATTTTGCTCCTCTCTTCTCCATTTTGTTTTTCTACCTGTTGGCAGTCACTTGAGACTAACTCCCACGTGTACATGTATATTTTTGTAACCTAAGTGTGCCTTCAGGGATCCAACTGTGAACTGAATGAATGTGAGTAAATTATGTTTATGTAGACATGAATAAGACTGTCGTGTATTCTTTTTAACAGGGACAAGAAGGTATCTTATCAGGAATCTTAAAGAGAGAGGCTCATACGAGCCTGCAAGAATCAAACGCTGTGTGTTTAAAAGGGAATGTTTAATTCTGCTAAGATATAGAACTTGTTAACTCAAGTTAGGAAGGATATCAAACAATATATCCTCTTCTGCCTCCCTGAACATTCCCACACCCACAATGCATCCTGCTATTGAGTGAGCCCTTCTGAGCACGCTGCTCCTGGCTGATACCCAGCCATGCCAAAGACTGACATCAGACCTGTATATGTGATTAATACCTTTTCATTTTATCGAAGGGGGGGGAGCCATTTGGCATCTGCAAAAAAAAGGAGAGGGACAGAGTGGTTGCCATTATATCAAGAGATAGAGATCAGGTTCAGGAAAAGGAAACCCATCAAAATGCAATAAAAGAAAGAGAGTAGCTTTGTCAGCAGGCAAGAAATCCATGCAACCTAAAGCTGGAAAATATAAATAGAATTTAATAACAGGATTACTTTGCAAGTATACAACAGGGATTGAAAGAGAAAAAAACCCTGCGATTAATTTATTTGGGGGGGGGAAGCAGATTAGCATTTTCTTCTCTATTAGCAAAAATAAATTCAAGCATCATTATTCATCCTCTGAAGGACATTTGAAGGAGCATGCATCAAAATCATTCCTTCATGGAATTAATTTGAGAGAGAGAGAGGAAAAGTTTAACATTTTCCCAAAGCACTATTATTACAAAGATTATTGAGTGGTCTTCTTCATTTGCCTTGTCCAATCACCTCCTTTTCATGGGAAAAAAAGTTGGACCTCCATTGAGCAGCCTACCATTTCCATCTTTCTTTCTTTCTTTCTTTCTTTCTTTCTTTCTTTCTTTCTTTCTTTCTTTCTTTCTTTCTTTCTTTCAACAAAAAAGAGCCCAAAGTGGTTAGCATTTGCAGAATGTTGACTTCATTCTTTTGCTAACTGACGAAGAAAACTGTGCAGCTGTGTTTCTGTGAGTTTGGAAAAGGATAAGACTGAAACATGTTTTCCTTTCCTCTTTCATGCCGATGTAAGGAATTCTAACTCCTATAGCATTGATCATGTTAATGTGTTTTTGATTTAGTGGTGGACCATATTCTTGCGGATTTGTCTGGGTATTTTTGATATATTGTAAGGCAATTTTCTCGCTGTGCGGTAAAGACATTTTGATTGATTGATTCCACTCCTACACTAAGAGAGTTTTGTTGCTGATTAACTGATCATTTACACTGGTAAACTAGATTATAGGCTCTCCCAGACAACCTGCTTATTGAGCATTTGTCCTGATTTGTTTGCATCATATTTGTATGGAGTTTATTTGACATGGCTGCTTATTAAGCATTCTTTTTTTATTTGTTTGCACAGAGGTTATATGACATTGCCCAATATCATCATTATCCCTTGCATTCCAGGACATTTCCCCATTACTTTTCTTACAGCAAAAATAAAAATCTGGTGTTTTGCTTTTGTTTTCATAGATTCATAGAATTGTAGAGTTGAAAGGGACCCAGAGGGTTACCCAGTCAACTCCCTGCAATGTAGGAATCACAGCTAAATAATCCCCGAAAGTTGGCCACCCAACCTCTCTTTAAAAACCTTCAATGAAGGAGAGTTGTGGGGTTTTTTTTTTAAGAAGCTAGGATGTTGTACAAGCGTGTCAAATTCACTTGAATTGTGTGAACTAAATATGCTGATATACGACTGAATCATTCTCACAAAATAGTGACAGTCTAAAGTGGCTTATTGGCAGTTTTCAACTACAGTGGTACCTTGGTTCCCAAACTTAATCAGTTCCGGAAGTCTGTTCCAAAACCAAAGCGTTCTAAAACCAAGGCATGCTTTCCCATAGAAAGTAATGCAAAATGGATTAATCCATTCCAGACTTTTAAAGACAACTCCTAAAACAGCAATTTAACATGAATTGTACCATCTAATGAGACCATTGCTCCATAAAATGAAAGCAATAATCAATGTACTGTACTATAAAATAAATAAGACAGTATTGCAGATGATAAAAAATTTAAAAAATTTTTCCCCTACGTGCACTGATGAATTAGTCATTGTTTGGATGGGGGGCTTTTATCCATTACTGCAGTCACACAATCAATCAATCAATCAATCAATAGCTGAACTGGGTTCCACACAGTCACAAAAACAAGTCACAAAAATGAAGTCACAAGCCACAGTCACAAGTCAGTCCCATAAAACAAAGAACAAGTCACAGTCAAAAAAATGAAAAAGTAACACTAACAAAAAAGCAAAAAATAAAAAAGCATAAAAATAGCATAAACAAAAGCTCCAAATAGCACCTCATGTGCTCGGGACTCAACAACCGACAGACTCAACAGGAAGCCTCTGATTAGCAGTGGGGGACTCAATTTATAAACGGATCACACACAACAGGAAGTGGAACATGTTCTGCTTCCAAGGCAAAGTTCACAAACTGGAACACCTACTTCTGGGTTTGCAGCATTCTATTTCCAAGTTGTTCATAAACTAAGCTGGTACCACTGTAAATAGTTGCGCTGAGGTAAGGATTACTGTGAAAGCAATGGGATTTCCTCCTCTTCTCCTGCACCATCCCCTCTTCTCCTGCACCATCCCCAGACCTGCTCCAGATGGTTGGGAGGTCAAATCCCATAATAGATTCAGAGGAAGTAGAGGGGAAGAATATTCCACTGAAACTTTTGCTTATTGCTACATTGAACACAACCTTATATCTTCTGCTTTCACCTTGGTATTTATTTACACATCAGCCACCCTTGAAGCACATTTCTGATTTGCTAAATATGCTTTCCACATGCGTAAGGCATGAAAGGGAGGGGAAGAAGAATCTAATTAGAAACAACAAGTGTACAAAGTTACATTGTTTGACAATTACTCTTCTGCAAGTGGGGCTCTTCTGACTTAGAGTTCACCCATGAGAAAAACTATACTCATCATCCAAATGAAGGTAATTAATTGAGGGTCGGGAAAACAGTGGAGATTCCCAGGAAGCACCTGGGAGGCAAGACTGGCTATTAAATATTGTTGCAGGGGAAAGCTGGGAAAGTATTATATTCCCCCCTCCTAATAGCTATTTAATATACATTGATCAGTTATTACCTCCCCTATATACAGGGTTTATCTGTTTATCAGCAGCCCGAGCTTTAGTGTCAAGCATCCCGACAGATTCCCAATACAGATAATAATAGGGTGAGGACAAAAAGAAAATGGGAAGATCCATCTTTCAATGCCTACTGCCATCTTAGGAGATCAATAGCTGTCATGATGTCCTTATCATTCTGGGAACAGAAATACTATTTGGGCAATAAAGCTTTCCTGTTTTAGTTGTTAATTTAGATCAGCTTTGACAGAACTCTGAAATTTTGTCCTGTTGCATGAAAGAGCGTTAAGCACACAAACACACACACACACACACACAGATACCCAGTTACTGTGTTACTCAAACAAGTCTTTCTGGATGAACTGCAGATTGGGAATGCTATTATGTAGAGTTGAGCTGAAACTAAAGATGCTGATGAATACAAAACCAGTGATACATATAATATGAATTTCTGCTGCTCATAATACTCGCTTTTTATTTGGAGCCAGGAACTATTACCCTGAAACTCTTAGTACATTCATAATCAATGAGACATGCCTTGAGAGGATGCCCCACTTTTTTACCTGCACAGTCAGCATCCAATGAACTGGGAAAGTGGCAGAAGAGGGATCTGTTGCTATGTACTGCCTAGGCCAGAGGGTGTCTCACCCTCTTTCTGCAACAACAGCCAGTCAAAGCTGGTCCATTAGAATGAATGTGGCATTATGTCATCTTGTCTACTACAGCCTACACTCTTTCTTATATCCAGTGCAGCAAAATATTTGGCAGGGAGGAGGCTGGGGGAAAGCCCAAAATTAGTTGACTCCGCCAGCTGTTGGCTCTATCTCCACCTACTAGAACACATTCTACCAGTCTCAGTGGGCACCAGCCTCTCCTGCTGCTACTTCCAAGGTCAGAAAGTGTCTTTACTATCCAATAGAAGGCTCCAAAACAGTGTGTTCCAGCTGTTGTGGTGCTGCGCTGGTCCAGGATCTGTTGGATCCCAAGCCAGTTTCACTGTTGTCAAACATCATGGGGCCCAATCTGGTTGCCCCTCTCCATTGCTCCACTAGGTAAGATTGTGCAAATAAAGTTGTTCCTCCCTCCAAGTATAGGTGGACCCTTCCAGCTGAAGAGGAACCAAGCTTTAGATGCTCAGAGAGATCTAACAAGATATCAACAGATATATATATTTTTAAGAAAAAAACCTGAAAGTATTGCAACCGAGGCTACAAAACAGTGCCACTGAGGGGCAGTTTTTGCCACCATGGTCCCCTTGGGGGGGGGAGGATATAACAACAATGGCAGCAGTTTTATTATGTATTTATTATTCATACCGTGTGTGTGTGTGTGTCTGTCTGTCTGTCTATCTATCTATCTATCTATCTATCTATCTATCTATCTATCATCTATAGATGAGATAGAGCCGGAGATAAATATTCCTGAATGAATAGGCTGTGTGGAATGGCTGCCCTTACAGGTGGCAGTTTTACAAGAAGGACATGAGGTGGGAAGCTTTACGGAGATGAATAGGAGGTGGAAAGAGAGACGAAGGAGCCACAGAATTTCACTAAAGAAGTGAGAAGGTGTTGGAACCAGACTGAGAGAGAGGATCATCAAAAGTTTGCAAAGGAAATGGAAAATACAGGACTTTGAACAAGTTGCTGAATGACAGAATATGCACTCAGTAGGGGGGCTTCAATGAGGCTTGTCACTTGTCTTTTGATAGCGATGTTCACTCTGATGAGATAATGCATTTGATTTACATATATTTGCAGGCTGATTTTGTAAAAATTATATATATATATATGACAGCTGCTAATCCAAATTAGATACCCACTTGAGCAATTATATCAGCCCATACTTGATAGAGCCCATTGGAGGTGATCCGGTGATTTAGCCACATTGCACTGGATCCAGGGGCGTAGCTAGCTGCTCTGGCACCTGGAGCTGCGGGGGCAGGGCGAACCGCCTACAGGGGCGTTGCGGCAATCCACCCAGGGGGGCGGTGCGGTGAGCTGCCCACAGAGTCCACCTGGCAGACGCAAACCCCACGCTGCCGTTTCGGACAGCGGAGGGCTCTGAGCCACCCCGTCACTCCCAGGACAGACACGTGGCTCGGGCACGCTGTAGGCCAGGCCCCGCAGTAAGTTCCACTCCCACGGTGTGCCATTTTGTCAAGCCCTCAGGGATGACACCCAGGGTGGACCGCACCCCTCACATCCCCTTCCTATGCCCCTGTCTGAATCAAATCCCGCTACTATTTATTTCACGCATACACACTTCTAATGCTACCACAACTATGGTATCAGGGACCACCCTAAATCACAGCTGACTTAAACCAATCTGCAAAGTCTACGCATCTGTAAAGACACCTGCGTATTTCAATATCACAATGGAAAACTATTAAAGATACTAGATGAATGCTCATCATTGCAGGAGGATGTGTGCGGGAAGGATGTGGGCGAGGAAATCTCTCTTGAGGAAGAGTTATATTTGCGCGGTGGGGATGTCAGTTTGGAAGAAAAGATGATTAAAGGGGTTGGACGTGATGGAGGTATGCACAATTGTGTGTGGTGTGGAGAAAGTTGATAGAGAGGTTTTCTCCCTTCCTCTTACTGTAATTCTAGAAATGGGGGTCATCCAATGAAGCTCAATGTTGGAAGATTCAGGACAGACAAAATGCACACAGTGGATAGTTAAACTATGGAAGTTGCTCTCAGGAAAGGTAATGATGGCCACCAACTGGGATGGCTTTAAAAGAGGATTAGACAAATTCGCGGAGGGTCAGTCTATCAGTGGCTGCTGGCCATAATGGCTATGTTTCAGTTGCTGGAAGCCACAAGAGAAGAGAGTGCTCATCTGCCTAGGTTGTGCTTGTGGGTTTCCCACACAGGCATCTTGGTTGACCACTGTGAGAACAGGATGCTGGACTAGATGGGCCATTGGCCTGATCCAGCAGGTTCTCCTTATGCTCTTATGAGCGAAATCCTGGTCCTACCCCGTAGCAACTGGAAAAGACCATGCTAAAGTCACTTCGAGGGAGGGAAAATTATTTTCCATCACCTGGTGCATTTAGCTGGAGAGATGCTGGCGATTAAACCTGGAACTTTTTTCGGACAAAGCATAGGCTCTTCATCAGTAATCTCCTTGCCCCCTCACCCCCTCTTTCCCTGCCCTTCCTCCACATTTACCCTCTTCTGCCTTTTCCCCAATCTTCCTACTTAACTCGATAAAAAGGGAAGGCTGGATTTTCAATAATTCTACAGAGCTCCAAAACTGTTATGACAGGGGCATAATTTAATTATTGCAAACTTCTTTTCTTCCTGACAGCTTCTTCTTCTTCATTTACTTATTTTACCCAAAAGGATGATATGCCTTAAAAAAGAGAGTTATAACTAAAATTGGAACAGCCTCTTCTTTTCCATTTCTCTCATAATATATTGTTATTTTTATTGATAAGGGTGGGAAATATTTTTCTCAACCCAAGGGCCACATTCCCTCCTGGGGGGGGGGGGAGAAGCCGGAAAAGCAGCAATTGTGGCTTTTTTTGAGAAGGATATATTCCAGTGAAATATGCAAGGGTGAAAAGGTTTCTTTACACAGGCATCCAACCCTTCTCCAGCCAGGCAGGCAAGAGGCATTATTGCAGTACAGTTGTACCTCTGGTTAAGAACTTAATTTGTTCCGGAGGTCCGTTCTTAACCTGAACCTGTTCTTAACCTGAAGCACCACTTTAGCTAATGGGGCCTCCTGCTGCCGCCGCGCCGCCAAAGCACAATTTCTGTTCTCATCCTGAAGCTAAGTTCTTAACCTGAGGTACTATTACTGGGTTAGTGGAGTCTGTAACCTGAAGCGTCTGTAACCTGAAACATTTGTAACCCAATGTACCACTGTGGAAGGACACACTGCAGCCAGGCCAAAGCACCTGAGACAGGTGAGAGCAGGAGCCATAGCTGCCAAGTTCTCCCTTTTTAAAAGGGAAATTCCATTATGCTGAATAGGCTTCCTCGTGAGAAAAGGGAAAACTTGGCAGCTATGGCAGGAGCAGCAAAAGGTGTGACCTGGTTAGAGAATTTGATCTTGGGGAGAGTCCTGAGGGCCGCATTTGGTCCCAGCTCTGATATAGATAATGAAAAAATCTCAGTAAACTACAGAAACGATGACAAGCAGCAGCAGCAGCTAGATGCCGAAAGCAGGAGATGGCCACAAATGCTGTGATATCACAACGGACCCATTTTAGCACTGGATTTCTAGATGCTCTTTATGTTTCTCCCTCTAGTGGTGTGAGGTGACACCTTCCTTCCTTCCTTCCTTCCTTCCTTCCTTCCTTCCTTCCTTCCTTCCTTCCTTCCTTCCTTCCTTCCCACCACTTAACTACCATTGCCTCTAAATGGTGTAGAAGAAATACAACACAAATAAAGTCAGAATTCAGTTGGAAAGGTAAAATCAGATTTCAATTAAAATGCCTAATGGATTTATTTATTTTAAGTATTCAGTAGCCTCTTGAAGCTCAACAAGGAGGAGGCCTGTCTGACCTCAACTGGAAATAAATGCACATAACCCTGAAAGCACAGCTCCTGGTGGATGCCAACTAAGCACTGAATCATGGAGGAACCACTAACAGTGATTCCCCCAAAGACATCTGAGAATGGACCAGGATAGGAGGGATTGGGCAGGCCTCCAGCCACCTGGATCCAAATGGTTAAGGGCCTTGCAAGTTAAGGCAAGCACCTTGCACCTGGCTCAGGTTTGCCAGCCGGTTCCACTTGAGCAGGCCATTCCCACATTGTTTCCGATTTCAGTCGGAAAAGTCAAAATGTCAAAAGGGAAAGGGAAAGGAACAAGAAGCTTCTCGGTTTCTTCAGTTTCTAATTGGCAGTGTTGGCAAGGCTGACATTTGTGATCAAAAGACGAAATGCTCGGAAACGAACATTTCCTTGCAAGGTGGCAGTGTGAATGTAAGAGAGGGAGAGAGAGAGAGAGATGGGGTGGGGTGAGGAAAGGAATAAGGTTTCATTAGCAAAACCAAGCCTCATTGCAGAGAAAGGAACATTATGGAAGCTGGGGTATTCAGAGTCACATTTCGAAGGGGTCCTCTTTGCATAGGCAGGAACACATCGTCCCTTGGAGTTAGCCCACCTCACCCTACGTAATGCCTACTGTTATTACCTTCTGTATATTGCAGATAGAGAAGTGATGGTGCATGCCTAAGGCCACTTAGGCAGTTCATGGCTCAGGTGAGAGTTAAAATCACTGATTCCCTGGTCCTAGATCGGTTGGTTAGGCAGGATGTTAGCTTTAGCCTTTACTACACAGCTTCCACATCCATTCCCAAAGGCACACCAGTCAGTCTAATGACTCTTTATGCTATGTTCTGTTAGGGGGATACGGGTGACACTGTGGTCTAAACCACTGAGCCTCTTGGGCTTGCCGATCGGGAGGTCGGCGGTTTGAATCCATGTGACGGGGTGAGCTCCTGGTGCTCTATTCCAGCTTCTGGCAACCTAGCAGGTCGAAAGCATACCAGTGCAAGTAGATAAATAGGTACCACTGCGGCAGGAAGGTAAATGGCATTTCCATGTGCTCTGGCTCCCATAATGGTGTTCCGTTCATGCTGCCCACATGATCCAGAAAGCTGTCTGTGCACAAATGCTGGCTTCCTAGGCCTGAAGTGAGATGAGCACCGCAACGCCATAGTTGACTTTGACTGGACTTAACTGTCTGAAGTCCTTTACATATTTTATTTTAATATGTTCTGTTAATGACCCTGGATTACCTCTTATGATCCATGTCCTTCTTAGGGATTGGGGGTGGGAATTCAATCACATTTTAGTGTGAACCCAGTTAATTCACACTTTCTGAAAAATGCATGAATCAAAATTCATCTGTCTTTCGAAAGTCCCACTTCTTTGAATTTTGCGGTACAGTTCTCTAATCCAGAAGTCTGTATGTTAGGGGAAAGTGTGCATAAAAATGCATATAAAGTAATCATACAAAGATTCATTGTATTAAAGGAAATTGTTTTCCAAACTGGTGTCTGTTATGAGTAAAGTGCACTAAAACACTGGCGAATTTTTAACTGTTTTTAAGTAAATTAATCAGACATCTATTAGAAAGTTAGAAAGCAAAATGTGGAGGCAACATTTTAAGGCTTATTAGGCAGGCATGGCTAATGCCGTTGCTATGGACTTAAGGGACAATCTAAACACAATATCTGTTGGGACAAGACAAGTGCTGTTTTTCTAGAAAAAGAGATGCCAGAACTCATCATGAACACCTCCCTCATTGTCTTAGAATGACAATGGAGCCCACCTGAGGGGTGCTGGAACTGAGTTCCAGTGAGTTCCAGCTGAGGGAAAAAGCCCTGCCAGTAAGAGGTTGGATCTGCCACATCTCTGGCTCAGCCAACCAGTTCCTGGTTCAGCCAAACTATACCTGAATAAGCCCATGTCCCAGTTCAGCCAACGCAACACCAGTGTAACACCTGCGTCTCAGTGAAACCAGGGTTCAGTAAACTGAGGCAAAACTGGTGGATCTTACACCAGCATAAACCCTGGAAAATGGGCCAACTGTGGGGTGGTGAAAGAAAAAACTGGGCACAGGAGACTTACACTGGATCATAACTCCATTTGGCTCAGTCACATGACCTGGCAACTTGGTGGAACTTACGCTGGCAGAAAAGAGTGGTGTAAATAAAACTCTTTTTTTAAAGGTTTGTTTTCCCTCTGCCAGGCTTAGGCCAGGTTAGCTGGCAATAACCCCACTCCTGAACAGAGTTCCAATAGGGGTGATTTATGCTATCTTAATTTTAACCAGTGCCAGTTCCACCGGCTTCAAATACTTAGCTTTGCTCTGCCTACCACTGCTGCTAAGCAATCAGAAGGGAGGAAAATGAGGCATCTCCTTTGCGTTCCCTGGTGAAGAGATTTGCTCTCATCCCACAAGAGCAGCTTGCAACAAGAAATACATGTAACACCTGTAGCAAATGATCCCTTGTCTCTTTAATGGCTGTGTGTGTCTGGTACAAATTAAACAAAGTAAGCCTTTTCAAGTATGGAAATAAAATTATAGGGAATGCTTCACCTGTAGATGTTCAGCCTGTCAGAAACCTTATTATGATTTACATTTGGACCCTACACTTCACTACAGGCAGGGGGGCAGGAAGGGGAGTGCGGACAGTGCAGTCCGTCCCGGGTGTCATCCCTGAGGGGGTGACAAAATGGCACACCGCAGGGGGCGGCACTTACCGTGGGGCCTGGCCTGCAGCGTGCCCAAGCCATGTGTCTCTCCTGGGAGTGACGCGGTGGCTTGGGGCCCTGTGCTGCCCAAAACAGCATCTTGGGGTGCCAGAGCAGCTAGTTACGCCTCTGAGTACAGGAGCTTGTAACATTCTGATATATATTATGCAAGCATTACATTTTTATGAACAAAAATGTTCATTCGGATGAATTTGAATCAAACTAGTTCACTTTGTAAAAGGAAGCACTAGAACCGGAACTAGTTCCTTTTGGGGCAGGAGGAACTATAGCTAGAACTAGTTCCTTTTTTAAATGAACTTCCCAGGCACTGGTCCACTCCAGGGCTCTTTGGACTCAACTCCCTTTTCCACTTTGAGTGAGCCCGTGCTGGATAGTAGCATTTACTCATGGAAATGTTGCCTGCAATGGAAAGGATATA
The DNA here is from genome assembly GCF_963506605.1 of Zootoca vivipara. Lineage (NCBI taxonomy): Eukaryota > Metazoa > Chordata > Lepidosauria > Squamata > Lacertidae > Zootoca > Zootoca vivipara. The sequence goes on along the minus strand of NC_083282.1, from coordinate 85,147,212 downwards.
AGAACTGATTTCACCTCCTGCTGAATTATTATTTTTTACATAACATCTTTTTCTCACTTCCCTCCCTTTTATATCCAATATTCTCAGGAGAGAAGCCTGAAAAAAAGAGGGAGACATTATTTCGAATGGAAAAAAACACATTGATTTTTATTTTTATTTTCACAAGCCTCCCAAGGAGTCTCAATTTACACATTGTTTTTTTGTTTGTTCCTTTCTTGTTGGCTTGTTTGAAGTCTTTGATGTTTTCAGAGCCAAGGCTTGGTTTACTTGTGCATCCTGCATGACCCTGTGTCAAATGGGAATTCCTTTCCAGCAGACCCTAACTTTAGGAAACAAGTGCCTTGAATTTCTCAGTCTAATCTTGTTGCTGCCTGCTTTCAAAAGACAGTTTGAGTCTAGGTGAATCTCCTAAACTAGACCAGGGAAGAAGTCAATGACTGGGGAGTGGAGGCATTGATGCAATTTATGAGTTATCCAATGGAAAAATAGAAGATTGTGGTTTAGAGTGGGGAGCACAATGTCAATAGCTTTATTAAAATATACATTCTGAAGGAGAAAGGGAAACATTTCTATAGAATTTCACTGATAATACAGAAAGCAGTAAAATGGATTTAAGCGACAGAATTCACTGTGTTCTGGAATTCACAAACTGCATTGTTGACTCACATACTATTCCTCTTTAGAACAGAAAGACTGGCTCTGTTGGGTCTATGGCATAGCACTTATGAGCTGGCAGAAGGCTGTGCTTGATGCTGATTGGCTGGGAGCCGGCTATGCAGGGGTGCTGATTGGCTGGGAGCCAATTTGTGTGTGTGGACGAGTATGTGCTTAGTTCTTTCCCAAATGGCTGATTTTCCAATTGGAAGCACATGTACCCCAAGCAACTTCCCCTTCTACAGGGAAGCAGATTATACTTAATCTTGGAAACATGCAATCAGCCAATGAGGGAAAGAGTTACCTGTCCCTACTGCTCTTCTGATCGGCAGTGCAGCCTCTCAAGGCTGCTTTTCATTGAAAAAGAGTATAAAAGGGCTTTGTTGTACTCTGTTACAAGCAATGTGTACTTTGCCCCATAGAGTTCTGGTTGGACAAATCAATCTATCTATGGTCTTTGGCAAGGTTATGCTTAAAATTCCACAAAGCAGGCTTAGGCAGTATGTGGACCGAGAACTCGCAGAAGTGTAAGCTGGATTCAGAAGGGGCAGAGGAACCAGAGACCAAATTGAAAACATGTGCTGGATTATTGAGAAAGCTAGAGAGTTCCAGAAAAAAACTACTTCTCCTTCATTGACTATGCAAAAGCATTTGACTGTGTCGACCATAGCAAACAATGGCAAGTTCTTAAAGAAATGGGAGTGCCTGATAACCTCATCTGTCTCCTGAGAAATCTAGTTAGAACTGGATATGGAACAACTGATTGGTTCAAAACTGGGAAAGGAGTACAACAAGGCTGTATATGCAGAATTCATCACACGAAAGGCTGGGCTGGATGAATCCCAAACTGGAATTAAGATTGCCGGAAGAAATATCAACAACCTCAGATATGCGGATGACACAACCTTGATGGCAGAAATTGAGGAGGAATTAAAAAACCTTTTAATGAGGGTGAAAGAGGAGAGCGCAAAATATGGTCTGAAGCTCAACATCAAAAAAACCCTAAGATCATGGCCACTGGTCCCGTCACCTCCTGGCAAATAGATGGGGAAGAAATGGAGGCAGTGAGAGATTTTACTTTCTTGGGCTCCATGATCACTGCAGATGGTGACAGCAGTCACAAAATTAAAAGACGCCTGCTTCTTGGGAGAAAAGCAATGACAAACCTAGACAGCATTTTAAAAAGCAGAGACATCACCTTGCCAACAAATGTCCATATAGTTAAAGCTATGGATTTCCCAGTAGTGATGTATGGAAGTGAGAGCTGGACCATAAAGAAGGCTGATCGCCGAAGAATTGATGCTTTTGAATTATGGTGCTGGAGGAGACTCTTGAGAGTCCCATGGACTGCAAGAAGATCAAACCTAGCCATTCTGAAGGAAATCAGCTCTGAGTGCTCACTGGAAGGACAGATCCTGAAGCTGAGGCTCCAATACTTTGTGGCCACCTCATGAGAAGAGAAGACTCCCTGGAAAAGACCCTGATGTTGGGAAAGATGGAGGGCACTAAGAGAAGGGGACGACAGAGGACGAAGTGGTCGGACAGTGTTCTCAAAGCTACGAACATGAGTTTGACCAATCTGTGGGAGGCAGTGGAAGACAGGAGTGCCTGGCGTGCTCTGGTCCATGGGGTCACGAAGAGTCGGACATGACTAAACAACAAAACCTGGTCTTTGCACTTTTGCATTTGCTCACCCATATTTCCATCCTATTTATTTAAAACAGTTTCTATGTCACCTTTCACCAGAATAATTAGAGGGTGATTTACAATGAACTAAAATACACACAAAAAAAATATATCCAGGCTTATTAAATGCTGTTATGAAGAATTAATGGCTTGATAATGCCTGAGTAAACAGATGAGTTTTTAATAAGCGGTGAAATACCAATGCTGTAGGTGCCTGCCAGAGGTCCATTTCATAAGGTGGGTGTTTCAAATTAATTTCTACATCAATACCTTTAAAAAAGGGAAAAAAGGAATCAGCACAAAGCATATTTAAATAGGTATTTTAATTGTATTTTCTCTCCAAATAAAAAATACATATTTTGAAGCATAGATTCTCTCCAAATTTATATTTTGAAATATATTTGTAAAAATTCCTTTTCCACCCCTGGCACCAGTATTATGGGACACACTCCCTGCTGAAATATGAGAGGCCCCATCTGTATTGGCATTCTGTCGGCTTTTCATGATGCACCTGTTTACCAGGGATTCCTTTGATCTCTGGACCTGAGCCTCCCTTTTTAATTACTGTACTTTTTAATAAAAGAATTTTTATTGCATATTTAAATTATGAAAGTTTGTATATTAATGTTTGAATGGAACTGTTTTATTACACTTTTGAAATTATAAATGTTTATATTTTAATGCTTCCATAATTGGTTTTTATGCTTGTAAGCTGCTTAGAGACCTGTTTTTGCATTCACTGGTACACGAACAAAGAAATAAATAGTTTAGATGCAATTTTTGAGCCTCAAACTGTGTTGAAACACAGCGAAAGCCAGAGGATGAAAACACAATCCTACACATGTCTACCCAGAAGTAAGTCTCATGGTTTACAACAGGGCTCGTTCCTAAGAAAGTGTTTGTAGGATTGCAAGTTCTGATCCACATATTCAACTGGGGTGTGTGGATCAGATATTCTCATATATATTGGGTATGTTTCTCCTGGTAAAGAGGAAACATGGTCAAATATCTAAAGGGTTGTCACATGGAGGATGGAGCAAGCTTGTTTACTCCTGCTCTAGAGGGTAGGACCTGAACCAACAGCAGCAAGTTACAAGGAAGGAGATTCTGACTAAACATCAAGAAGAACTTTCTGACAATAAGAGCTGCAGGAAGTGAATGGACTCCCTTTGAAGGTGGTGGACTCTCCTTCCTTGGAGGTTTTTAAGCAGAGGTTGGATGGCTATCTGTCAGGTATGATCTAATTGCATTGCAGGGGTTTCTGTCTTGATGACCCTTGCAGTACCTTCCAATTCTACAATTCTATGAGTCCAGCATTTCTACATCTGTGCAATGTGGGAAGGTGTCTTTTGTTTTTACATTTGCTTTCTGGGAAGTCCTTCCTTTTTGCATTTATATGAAATGCCTGAGGAGGAATATACCAGGTATGTCCAACCGGTTGATCGCGATCTACCGGTCAATCGAGGTGCATCCTTGATGTTATTTATTTATCTCGGTCTTTCTTTCAGGTTGTCCTAGAACACCATGGGATTTCAAGCAGGTTCGGATGGAAAATACATATTCCCAACATGCAGGTTTGCTCTGTTGGCCAAGGAAACTCTGCTAACTTAATGGTGATGAGCCCCCTGCTGTGGCGCAGGCGAAGGAAACAAAAGGCAATCTCCACAATCAGTTTTGCTTGAATCCAATCCGGCAGCAACAAGGAGCTGGAGAGACCCGGTCATCAAGGAATCCTTGGATTAGTTTGTTTCCTCTATGCCTCTGTTCAGTTAAACTTGCCCCGACTGACCTCCTTTCAAGATACGTTATCATATTTTCTCTGAGTATTGTTTTCTGGGGGGGGGGAGAGAAAATAAATAAAGAAAATAATAGGAAGAGAAGAAAACAAGAACAAGACAAGCAATTCCCTTTTTATTGATTTCTCCTGTCATCTTTTCTTGATACAGAAGTACAGTTTAGGATCCGTCCTCAGCCTCCGCTCTCATGGCGGCAAACGATGTATGGTGCATCTTCATCACACACACATCTGAGAGGAAAGGTAGAGGGAAATTGCCTCAAATGTTTCCAGTTCATTGCCTGATATTTCCCATTTCCTTTAAGAAAATAAATCCTGCCCTTAAGTCAACCGCCTTCAGGAGTAACAACTCTACTCTTGCTGCAAAAGGCAAATGGCAGTCCCATACACCTTGGCCTTCTCATAATCACCATTAAAAATAATAATATTCATTTGAATATTTTATATTGTTAGTTTCTCAAAAGACTATTTTTTTTCCTTGGAGAAATTTTACTCTGACAGTGAGCTGTATCCACAAAATTGTTGTGCGCATGGAACAACTTCCATGAGTGCAACAAAATATCTCTTCTTCCTCTGGACCCTCTTTCCCAATCTACTCTAGGTGATCCCCCCAACCTCCTGTAGTAATTTTTGGGGCAATATTGGGGGCATTGGGGCAACAAGAGGGAGAAGAATGTCACTTGTATCCCTGCAAGTCAGTCTGCACATGCAATTTGGTTGAATGCAACCCTATATGTCAATTTTATGTATTTTTTATCCATTCTTTTAAAACCACTTTGGAAATTTTTGTTATTGTAAGTGATTCATAAATAACCACACTGAAAAACTGAGGCATTGCATTCTGTGATGGTTCCTTATAGCTTTTGACATGTGTCCTGGTCCTGGGGAAAAAACCCCCACAACCTTTTCATTTTGAGAAAGGGTCTGGGGTGAAAACAGGGTTGAAAATGTCCCAGAAGGGCCTCCTGGTTTACTGATGTTTTTTAAAGAAGTGGAAGGTGATATTTTAGACTACAACTCCCATCATCCTGGATCGCCCACCATGCTGGCTGGGGCTTATTGGAGTGGTAGTCCACTGCTTCTGTAGGGCACCATGTTGACTACTGCTGCACTGAAGCACAAGAAGAATCTGCTTCAGTTACTTCCCTCAGGACAGTGAAAGAAAAGTCACACAGCAGTAACTTCTGGAAGCAGGGTGAAGGAGGAGAGGCGCATAGGGCACTGATTCCCAGAAGAAGTGACCTTCTAGCTCGTGGTTTTCCCATCTGTGGAATGCTCCTCCTGGTGAAGTACACCTGGCTCCTTAATTGTTAACTTTCAGGAGGAACTTTAAAGTGTTCCTGTTCCCCCTGGCTGAAAGAGACAGTTCCTGGAAACCTTGGAAATAGTAGCTGGGGCAGTATGTCACCATCTTTAAATGTTTTAAATGTGCTTCCATTCTATCTTTCATGGTTTCATTATGCTCCTTTGTTTGTTTTCCACCCTGGGATCTCTTGGGAGGAAAGAGGACTGGGTAGAAATTTGAATAATAATAAATATATAAAAAAACATGATCAGCTCACAGAGACCAAATTTTCAGAAGCCCCAATCAGAGTGATGCAACATCATCTTATAGTGATGCTCCAGAGGGATTTTGAGAAAGAGATGGTACCTGGGGATGGTACAAAGTCATTTTCACCTCTGGCCGGTCCCCGCTCACCAATTTGCTGGGGAAAGTGACTCCTCTTTCATCCTCCCATGACCCTTAAATTTGAATTTGAAGTTCTCGGTGGAGGTGGAAAATTTTTTTAAAAATATATATTTTATTGGTTTTATAACAAATACAAAAATAATAGAAAATATAAAAAGACAAAAAACAAAAAGAAAAAAGAAAAGAAAAAACGTTTCTTTAACAATATCCAATACAATTCTTAATCTGTCGACTTCCTCCTTCCCCCCCTCCACGCTTCTATTTATAACCAATACAGCACTCTCTATTTCTTAAACCATTTCTTCTTCTAACATACTTGTTATAAAAAAATTTCTCGATCCATTTTAACCACACATTCCCAATATTTCAGTGTCATTTGGACCTAGAAATCTTAATAATTATTTTACATTTAAACTTACTCCCTTCTTACTATATCTAAATGCTTCTTCAGCCTCTTTGTACTTCCACTTCCCTTATTATCTATTCTTAATCTTATAATTCTTTTCCAAATAAATCTTGAATTTCTTCCAATCTTCTTCCACCGTCTCACTTCCCTGCTCTCGGATTCTTTTGGCTCAGCCTCAGTTTTGAGATACCCTTGTTACTCGTGTTGTTGTTTCTGAAATGTTTTCATAGCAGTTTCATTGCTCCTTGCATTTACTCTTTCTTCCGCGACTTCGTTTTAATTGCTGCTCTAGCTTTTGTGGTTGCATTTATTGTAGAGACTTTGAAATGTTGTTGCAGCTAAGGCTGCGAGGCAGGACATGAATGCTTTAAAGAAACGAATATAGCTGGCCATGACGTTCCATTGAGAAACCACAAGAAGCACACTGCAGGGTGGGGAAAGCAACAAAGATACTCTCCCTCTAGTTGATGCAGCTGGTCTCCCTCATCAGGAGACTGTGCATTAAATGACAACACATTGGCGTGTGGGCTGAGCCACCTCGTAGCTTTGATAAATACAAGCATGTCCATGTATCCCAATTAGAATCACATTGATGGCTTTCTTTTAAGGGGAGGGTGATGTTTCAGCACAAGGCAGGCATCCACCCACATAAGAATGCTTCTCTTTCCTTTCCTCCCTACCTGAATCTCCCTGTATGCCCCACCCACAATATCTGCTTCAGAAGTAGACCCTCCAGAATAGATTTTGGAGGCATGTCTGGAGAGAGAGAGAGAGAGAGAGAGAGAGAAGAAGAAGAAGAAGAAGAAGAAGAAGAAGAAGAAGAAGTCTTTGTATGCAAACAGATTTTGATTGTGCAAACAGACAGAGATCATTGGGTTTTGGGTCAATACATTTTAAGGATTAGTTGAATCAGCTTTGTGAATGGTTTGACGATGGTAGTCCAAAGGAACCTGGATCAACCTGCCATTGTAGGGGGTTTTTCCCTCTAGGTTTGAAGTTTTATTTGATCTTAGGAATTTAGTGTAGCAATAAGCAGATCGGTCAGACAGTGCAAACATTTCTGCTAGTTTGATGGAATGATCTGCAATGCTCAGGGGTTTTCCCCAACACCCAGCAAATGGGGGGCATGCAATGAGGAAAGTTGAAAAAGCCCTATTATGCATTAGAAGGCATCTCAAGGCAGCCCTGTTTAGGGAAGCTTTTAAAGTTTGATGGATTTCTGTATTTTAATATTTTGTTGGAAGCCGCCCAGAGTGGCTGGGAGAACCCGGCCAGATGGGCGGGGTATAAATAATAAATTTATTATTATTATTATTATTATTATTATTATTATTATTATGCTAGCAGAAGCCTTTGTGTGACCTTCCATGGACAAGGCTTGTTTCTTGAAGCCCACCTATTATTGTTTTTCACGCAATAATATTTATATGCCGATTAGTATAAACGAGGCAATCTCAAAGTGGTTTGCCAGGATAGAGATTCAAATACATTAAAAGGTATGCAGTAAACAAAAGCATGTTATGGCTAACCTTATTTAGGATTTATTTTATACCTACCAACCAAAGTTCCTGAGGCAGCTTACAATATGTTTAAAACTCAATCAAAAAGAAAATGGCACAACAGAGCAAAGATGTACACACATTTTTTTCAACTAGTTCTCTGATGTTCCATCCAGCTGCCTAACCTATTGCCTACCTGAATGAAATTTTGCTGTGTTCACAAACCTGGGTTCAGATAACCTTCACCCTTCAGTGCCTCTCAGACCACTAAGTAAGGGTTGTTTTGAAGATAAAATGTGGGATACCTAGCTGTTAAATTAATACATGCCCACTGAATGCAACAGGACAGTATAGGAGTTGAATAAAATATGCCACATATTCTATGCAGGGAGGGGGGATTCAATTCAGTTCACATTTAAAGGTGAGTCCACCAAATTCTCACTTTCTGAAACAGAACCCGAACCGAAAAACAGCCACCCTCTGAAATTTGGACTTCCCTGAATTTTGCAATGTAGCTTTCCAGCTAAGTAATGTGTACAAAAATGCACGTGCCAGGGTAAAGTGTGCATAATGCAGTCATTCATGAAAATAACACAAAGTAATGCATTGTATAAGGGGGAAATGCTTTCTGAAAATGTGTATCTTAAACACACGAAAATCATGATGAATTTTCAGGACTAAAAGGGGGGGGAATGCAACCTGATGTGGAAATGTGGAGACCTGAAGAAAAATAAGCTGAGAGAAATGAAAATGGATGGATTTAGGATCATAAAATCCTAGAGTTGGAAGGGACCCCCAAGGGCCATCTAGTCAACCCCCTGCAATGCAGGAATCTCAGCTAAAGCATCCATGACAGATGACCATAAAACAGGCTTGCTCGATGGGACTTCTCCCTTCTGCAGTTTTTGGAGGTGCACAGAAGTGGAGTCCTGCTGTCTGAGATGCTGCTTGCACAGGGCTGGATACAACCCATTACCTTTCAACACAACCCACTTCACAGAGCTGTTGTGATGTTTAGGGATGGGGCATGTTGCTTCTCTGTGCTCAGTTAGTGCTGGTAGGTTTCGTCAGGCTGGCTCAGAACGTTCCAAAATTCAGTGATTGGAATTTGGGTGTGAAAAAGGTTTTAAAAATTTGGTGCTGCAGCCTTATTGGGAGAACTCACAGGGCAGTCTGAGGATCATTCTGCTTGTGGACAAGTGAACTCCGCCAAGTTCACTCTCTTGTTTAATTTCCACAAACTTTGTCACCACCCCTAGTGATAATAGAATGCAACCACCTATAAGCTGCTCTATATAGTAAAGGTAAAGGTAAAGGGACCCCTGACCATTAGGTCCAGTCGTGACTGACTCTGGGGTTGCGCACTCATCTCGCGTTATTGGCCGAGGGAGCCGGCGTACAGCTTCCAGGTCATGTGGCCAGCATGACAAAGCCACTTCTGGCGAACCAGAGTGGCGCACGGAAATGCCGTTTACGTTCCCGCTGTAGCGGTTCCTATTTATCTACTTGCATTTTGACGTGCTTTCGAACTGCTGGGACCGAGCAACGGGAGCTCACCCCGTCACAGGGATTCGAACCGCTGATCTTCTGATGAGCAAGCCCTAGGCTCAGTGGTTTAACCCACAGCGCCACCTGGTTCCTTGCTCTATATAGTACTTATCTCTAAAACATTCTGGAGATATTTCTTTGTTTCCCCTTTTCCTCCTTCAGATAATTCTCTACAAGAACAGCCTGTGTGCTTCTATAAGTTAAGTTAAGCTAGCCAGGCCCGGCCCGGCCCTGCTAGCAGTCTGGCTAGGAGGCCACCTGGGAAACTTGTATAAGAAGCACTGACCTTTGTGAAGAAAGGGCAAGGTATAAGCCTGATAAATAAATAAGTGGAATAAACATGTGTGCCCAGTGTTTTCCCTGCTCTTGAAAAATGAATGCCCTTGCAAGGGAAGGTTCTCTGCCTGTACATTGGGGTTTGTGTTCATAAATTCATGCATGGAGCTATGTTTCCAAATTCAGGTATGTCCCTTCAGTGGAAGCAGTGGCTGTTGGCTAGCTGACTCCCCCTCCCCAAACTCCACCCACAAATACATGCAGATGTTGCATTAGCTTTCCCAAAAACTCATTTTCAAGTTTAACCTGGCAGCCACAAGCCCTACCCTCCAACTAAATTAATCTTTCGTGACACTGAAGATTTAAATTGCTGTTGACTGGGGAAAGCGATGGGGTGGGGGTTCCAAACCCTCGTGTGATGCTTTTAAAAAGCTAAAAACAAGGCAAATGCAAACTGTGCTTAATACAATATGTACAAGAAGAAATGGAAATAAGATTAGAAGTGATGTGTGTGCCAAGAGGCCTTCTTCAGGCAGTGCAGATGCAAGAGAACAAGGTTAATACATTTTATTTCCCCCCCCCCCATCCTCAAAAGCTGGCAGAAGTCTTCGTAGCAACAAGGTCAATTCTAACCTTATTTCTGCGTTTTTTTCACAGATTCTCCTCCTCATTTCTTCTCTCATTCTCCTAAGAAGAAAACGGGGACCATTTAATTGATGCTGTAACACTTTTGGTTCTAGAGATGTCCTCGTTTCAAGAATGGTTAAATGTCACTGCGACTCTTTGAAATGATTAAAAGGAAGCAGGTAAAGTGGAGACAAAGGGATAGACACAGACTCTGCCTGTTGGACTCGGTGGGGCATCATTTTGACCAACTTATGCTCCACTGATTTCAATGGGTCTACTCTAAGCACGGCTAACAAGGTTGGCTTGTAATCAGTTATCTGACAACTGAAGACACTCGGATTGGAGGCGGGCCCATGATAAAAGTAGACCCATTCCTCAGCACTTTTGGGACCTATTATGCAGAATGGACAATTTTCTTGTGCTTTTATTAGGGCTCTTTATCATTAATAATTGCACAGAGGTGAGGATTTAAGTATGTGCTCCTTGACATATTACTTGTGGCTGTAAGCAAGTGTTTGAAAAATGTAATCTGCCAAAATGCCATTCTCTGCACAGCCATAATTTGGAGGAAAGGGATGGTAATGATGAGGAAAGAACAGCTAAAGTTAGATGAAGGTGTTTGGGTGGTGTGATGTCTTATCTCAGGCAGAGACCTCCCACTGAATTGAATGGAGCTTGCTTCAAGGTAAGCGGGGTTTGGATTTTTCTGCCTGAAATCTCGATCTCATCCTTGCTCTATTTCAGCAACAGCTTTCTGCCACGAAACCTTTAGAAACAAACTTTTAAAAATCAATACTGCCATTTCACTCTTGCAGACATTACGATTCTCTCTCACACATCATAATCATCATCTTCTAACACTATCAGTGTATTTGGCATTTTATAGAGTAATGTAAGCTAAGAATACAGTAGTCGTTACCCTGCCCACCTCGCAGCCTAGCAATGCAATCCTATACAGGTTGGCTTTGTAGGAGGAAATCCCACTGAAATCAATTGAGCCTCCTCCCAAGGTAAATGGGTGCGGGATTGCAGTGTAAATTTCAGACATAAGGAGAACTCTCCCTCCCATCATCCACTGGGATCTTCTGCCCTACAAGTTGCTAATCAGTGCATAAGGGAGAAGTAGAGGGGGCGAAGCCTTCATTTCAAAACTTCTCTAATGCTTCTGCTATCAGAGGAAGAGGAAGCAGGAAGCATACTGGGACAAAGCTGGGGGAGGGAATAGGTAGTTAGTTGGAATTTTTCAGCCCACTCCCATTTGGTCTCTGAAAAAAACAATCCAGTTTCTCCCATTTTTGGGTGTGTGTGTGTTCAAATCCATCTTGAATTAAAATGGGGAGAACTCAAAGTCATCTGTCTCCAGAAGGAAATGAAATATGTGCCAACTGCATATGGCCAGCGATTACCTTAAAAGTGGCTCAATTCTGTGCTGCTGCTATAAAATTAAGGAGACAAGCCTTGAATGAATCTCACCGTCGATGTCTTAATATGTTTTAAATTAGCAATTAAGGTTTTAACTTACATATTTTAGCTGTTTTTATCTGAATTATTTATCGTGTATTAGCTCACAGAGTTTAATTTTAATGTATTTATGCTTGTGTGCTCTCTGTTGTTGCCAGGGCCGTCTTAAGCCCACCCAGCGCCCTGGCACTAGGTCCCTCCAGCGCCCCCCTCCAGCGCCTCTCCAAGGGCCCGGGAGTGCCAAGCGGACCGCAGCAGCAGCGGGAGGCCACCTCCGAGGACTCCGCGCTGCGCCTCCTTCTCATTTCCCCAGCGCTGGGTTCCGCTCAGTCAAGCTTCGCCACCAGCGCGCGCACCGCGGGACCAGCAAGAGCTGCTTGGGCGCTGTGCGCGCACTGGTGGTGAAGCTCGACTGAGCGGAACCCAGCGCTGGGGAAACGAGAAGGAGGCGCAGCGCGGAGTTCTCAGAGAAGGAGCGCAGTCCTGGCCAGATCGCCGGAACCCTGCGCTCACTTGGCACCCTTCCAGCGCCCAGCGCCGTGGTTCTCCGCGCCACTAGCCTCTATGGCTAGGACGGGCCTGGTTGTTGCATATGTTGCATTCTGGTCGGTGAATGAAATACATCGATTCATTCATTCATTTGACCTAAGTTCTAAAATATTCAGTTTGTTTAGATGTACATATACATATACGTATTTTATTTATTTATTTATTGAATTTATATACCACCATATACCTGCAGGTCATATAGAATCATAGAATCATAGAGTTGGATGTATATGCATATACATATACAGTAAATCAGAACAACTGGGGCTTCTTGATGTATCAGCTCCACCTTGGAAATAGGATCATTGCCCTGTTCAGAATTCTAATGCATGCCTTCTGCTACGACCTGAATAGGACTGCATTGATTAGCCATGTACCTGAGGCCTATCGCTCAACATCCAAAAAACCAAATTGTTGCACCAATAAGTACAAAATAACCCCTCTGCAGTGCCACAAATCCAACTCAATGGTGTAATGTTGGAAAATGTCGATCACTTTTCCTTCCTACCTCCTACCTCATATCTCTCCACAAGGGCCAACATTGATGCCGAAATCCAACATCGCCTGAGCTCTGTGAGTGCAGCTTTCTCTGGATTGAAGTGCAGTACTGGGACATTCGCAGGGAAACCAAAATGCTTGTTTACAAAACTATTGTACTACCAACCTTACTCTATGCTTGTGAAACATGGACCACTTATAAACACCATCTCCAACTCCTCGAAAGATTCCATCAACGGTGTCTCTGAAATATTTTACACATCACTTGGGAAGACAGGCGAACTGATACTAGTGTACTGGAAGAAGCAAAGATTACCAGTGTTGAAGCAATGATTTTTCAACATCAACTTTGTTCAACTGGACATGTTGTGCGGATGCCTGATCATCGTCTTCCAAAACAACTACTCTATTCCAAACTTTAAAATGGAAAGTGTAATGCTGGTGGCCGACAAAAGAGGTTTAAAGACTCTCTCAAGGCAAATCTTAAAAAAATGTAGTATAAACACAAACAATTGGGAAACACTGGCCTGTGAGCGCCCCAATTGGAGAACAGCCTTTACTTAGGACACAATGGAGAAACATGCTAAAAGGAAGGCACGCTTGACAAATTCACACCGTGATCAACTCCCGCCCGGAAACCAATGTCCCCACTGTGGAAGGATGTGTAGATCTAGAATTGGCCTCCATAGTCACTTAAGGACTCATTGTTAAAACCGTGTTCATGGAAGACAATCTTATTGGCTATGAGTGATCGTCAGAGAAGAAGAAGAAGACTGCATGTGTGAACTAGTGTCATCCCTTGGTGCCTGGGCCTAGATCATGAACGTCCAGAGACAGAGATTTCACATAGCTGCCCAGCTGCCAGGGCAATGCCTAAGAATGTGATGTCCAGGATCAGGCTACTTGGTGCTGCCCAGCTCACACTTTGGGAAAATGCATGCTCATGTGTGGCATCTACTGTGGGAGTGGGTTCTGGAGACAGAGCAAGAAGTCTGGAGCTGAGGAAGTGAGCTCTCAACCCAACAGGAGTCTAGAGGAGACTGAGAGGCTTATATTCTCATTGTTAACTCCTCTTTTTCCTGGTCATCTGTTGGATCATTAAGAATGTGAGGATAGCCCTGCAGAATCAGGCCAATGACCCATCTAGTCCAGCAGCCTTTTCTCACTCTGGCCAATGAGAAGCCGACGAGCCTGAACTGAGCACAACAGCATTTTCCCCTTCTGTGGAGAGAGTATACCCTTGCACCTTTCCTCCTGAGTAGACCCTTCCACCCAAAGAGACCTCCGGCAGTAGAGTCTTCTGGCAGCCAAGTGGACACTCCTGTGACCGTGGGTTTTCCATTGGGGCTGACTCTTGCCTTTGCTCTTGAGGAGCTGATGATGATCGGGCAGAATTGGAGATCAATGGGCTCAGGAGAGACACGCAGGATCCAAACCACTTTAGGCTGCCTTGGGTACTTCTGAGATGTTCTTCCGGGTCCTCAGTTGGAGTGAGATCTTGACCTCCTTCTTCAGAGGAGGTCTCTCCAAGGCCTGGGTTGAGTGAGATCTTGACCTCCTTCTTCAGAGGAGGTCTCTCCAAGGCCTGGGTTGAGTGAGATCTTGACCTCCTTCTTCAGAGGAGGTCTCTCCAAGGCCTGGGTTGAGTGAGATCTTGACCTCCTTCTTCAGAGGAGGTCTCTCCAAGGCCTGGGTTGAGTGAGATCTTGACCTCCTTCTTCAGAGGAGGTCTCTCCAAGGCCTGGGTTGAGTGAGATCTTGACAATGCATGAGCCAAAACTTGTGAATAGGTCATTAAGAACTCCCAAACTTCATGGAGCAATTTTGATGATGAAAATTTTGGAAGCATCCTGTCTGAAGGCTACAAAACCCAATATGCTCGAGCATTTTCTCCCAACTTTTGCTTCATTTTGTATCTCCATCTGAGAGTTTACATTTTTAAGTTTTAGCCTCAAGCAAATGACTAAGGCTGAGTTACTGCCTGAATCCTTGGCAATGGTGAAAGGCAGGGAATTTAATAAGTGAAAAGAAAACACACACACACCCTGACAAATCCATAACTACATGCAATGCAAATAAGCTCTTACATCAAAATGTAGAAACGATAATGCAATTTAATGGCTTAAGGACTTTTTAAAAGGATGAAAATGCCTGCTATATTTTGACAGAGCAAAGATATCTAAGCTGCATGCCGGGGATGCGGTGGAGCCTAGCTCTATAAGTCTTGGAGATGATTTGACAAGAACAATTTCAATGTTCAGTTTAATGCACTTATGACAAATTTAAGTGATGAATCGATGCCCAAGAGGCCATGTGACTGGAATTAGGAGGCACAAATTCCCTTGTTATGGGAGCAGCTACAGGGCAGTTCAGTGCTGACAGGCATACTAAAAGTTAGGCAAAGGAAATCTACAAAGAACATTATGTCAATGGCAGAGGAAATGGAAAGCTATATATTTATTAAACCGTAATGTCACCAGGTGAAGCTTTGCAGCACTGAAGACACTTCTTGGTTCTCCAGACGCGGGAAGAGGAAATCTTATTGGCGTAAATTCAGCTGGCGGAGAAAAGCAAACATTACCTTAGAATCCCAGAAGTTGCTCTTGCAGTCTTGTCCTCAATTTACTGTACGCTTGCGGCTTCCTCCTGCCACAGATGTGCCGATCAGCATGAGGTCATGCATGGATTCCTGAACTGCTCCCGGGAGCTATTGGGGGGGGGGGCAAAACTGTATGTCACGATTAACATGAAATGCACAGCTCTCATGCTTTTCTTTAATGGCTCGCAGCAAGAGATCCCCCTTCCCTAATTGTCATCAGAATTGTAGCACATGGGGAAAGAAGCTTTACCTCTCCCCAACCACAGCCCCTATGAGATTTTTATTTTATTTTATTTTATTTTGAAAAATCAAACCCCATGAAATCAGGGAGTTTCTGGTGGCTTTTTAACTGGGGAAGGAAGGGATAAACTTCCCCTGCCAGAATGCTGCAATCTTGATAACATTTTTTTTTAAAAAAATGCCCCCCTGTAAAGACAAATATTCCATTCTGAAGGAAATCAGCTCTGAGAGCTCACTGGAAGGACAGCTCCTGAAGCTGAGGCTCCAATACTTTGGCCACCTCATGAGAAGAGAAGACTCCCTGGGAAAGACCCTGATGTTGGGAAAGACTGAGGGCACTAGGAGAAGGGGACAACAGGAGATGAGATGGTTGGACAGTGTTCTCGAAGCTACGAACATTAGTTTGACCAAACTGCGGGAGGCAGTGGAAGACAGGAGTGCCTGGCATGCTCTGGTCCATGGGGTCACAAAGAGTCGGGCACGACTAAACGACTAAACAACAACAACAAAAGACAAATATGTTCCTCATTATGTCTAATGTGGTGTTTCATCCTTCCTTCGATCAAAACACAAGAAGAATGTAAGAATAGCTGCACAGTATCAGAGCGAGGTCCCATCTAGCTAGCTGTAACTAGCCAGATGTCTGCCAGAATTCCAGAAGCGATCAAACCAGCGATCAGACCTGGATCGAGTCTGATGCCATTGAACAATGGCAGTGAGACTGGCTCAGGAATCAACAGATTCTGAACCATCTCAACTCTTTTTTTAAAAAAACATAATTTTTATTGATTTTACAAATTACAAAAAACGGTACATACATAAACACCTTTTCCACCTCCTTCCCACCCCCCTCCATGGGTCCTCCCCTGCCACAGAAGTATCCCACGTAAGTGAACAGTCAGAGATGGTCCATTTTATGCTTGGATTTCTGTCCTCCTCCCCCTCCCCTGTCCCCAAAGCCCCCCCTGCCACCAGGGAGCTCCAGTAAACCAGGGCACTACGCAGGAGGTCATCCATCCAACCATCTATTATCATACCAAAAAAAAAGGAGTAAAAATAGAAAAAAGAAGAAAAGAGAAGAAAAAAATAACAAAAAAGAGAAAAAGACAATACAAAACAGAAAAAATCTTTCTTTCATTCATAATTATTAAACCATATTTTGTGGGCTTCCCCACCCTCCCCCCTTACCCGGTTTTCATCCCTTTTTTATCATCTTCAACAGTTTCTTATTTTATAAAAATACACCTTTATACCTTATACTACTTATAAATTGATTATTATCATTTTCACCTAATGTCCAAATCACTGAAAAATCAAACTCCCATTTTTTCTTCCCGTGCCTAATTTTTACCCCCTCTATAAGCCTCCATATTTTCACATTTTTCCAAAATCAATTCACTTTTAAAACTATAACTATTCCCAATTTAACCTTACATCCCCGATTACCGGCTCCACCCCCCCAATCCAGCAAATTCCATAGTCAGCAGACCAATTATAATCCTGTTAATCCATCCTTATAATCACAACTTCACTTTCCCTTCACCCCACCCCCTGTTTACAACCTTTTGCCATCCAGGCCTCCATACAAGACCCCTGAGTTTCTTCTCTTCTCTGCATATTTTTTCCCTCTTCCCTGTGGGCATTCTGAAATTCCAGTAATACCAATCGTGCCTCCCTCGAAGGAAAGGCACTCCATCCAACTTTTTGTAGAGTAAAGTCATCATTTTTTTCGTGGTGGGCTTCATTTTGTGTTAATTTATCACAGTCCTCATCTTCATCTTTTCCTTCCAAATCACAGTCACCATCATTGTCATTCTCACATTCGTCTTCTTCAGTTTCAATAGCTTCATCTTCTAAGAAATCATATTCTGCCATCACCTGAACCATCTCAACTCTTCCCTACCTCTAGAATATCCCATTTGGGGGGCTTTTGTGGGCTTCCACTAGCGGGCATCCTGCCCACCTGTGTGTTCAGAGAGTGGAAAGGGGTGTGTGACTTGGATGGGATGTTGTTGATGGTGATGGCTGGCATGCTTTTCTAGGGAAGGTGGGTGATGAGTCACTTTTGCCCAATCCACCACCACCCTAGTCTGGATGAAGGGTCTGGAGGTCTGGGTTGTTCCATTACTTAGGAATAAATTCCACTGAATTCAATGCTTCTAAGTTGACAAGTATAGGATTGTGCTGCTGACCAGCTGTGTCTAGATTCTGTTGGAGATGAAATAAAAGCTGTTTGATGGATCTGTCAGATTACTGACTCTCGGGATAGATTTCCTGAGAGGCTGATCAAACAGATCCAGGGACTGGATTCCTTGCTCAGGAGCAACCCTGGCGTGTGCTTTGTAGACTAGCTCAGTACCCCACAATCTTAAAAAAGAGCCTTTGTCAGAACTTGTCAAAAACTAGACAAAATTTTGAAGGGCTACTCCAAAAGCACATTGAATACAGAGGTGGTTACTGAAAGTGAAACAGCACACACACACACACACACACACACACACACACACACACACACACACAAAATATTTGGCCCAGTTGTGTTCATCATAAGCGTCTCTGGTTCCCAGGAATTTCCATCTAAATGTTGCATTACAATTTACATTTGTCATGGGATGTCTGAACACAGCAATACCTGGGGCTGGCTTGTTATCCTAATCCGTAATGATGAAGATGAAATGGGACAGACGTAGATTTACATTTCTTCCCATTAAAGAAAACCTGCAGGGTTTACTTCAAGTGGAAAAGTTTGCCAGCTTTGTCATGAACCAGGGGAGGCAATGGTGGACAGCAATGGATCAGAAGGAACTATCATGACTCCAGCCTCTGTTCCTGTGAAATTGCAATAGATTGTTCTTTGCAGAGTGACACCTGCAATAATATAAGCACAGGGATTCCTACAGCTGGTCATCTCAGAATTTGTAGCACTGCATACAGAGTCCTCTGATTTAATGAACAAAATTTAGCTCTTGTGGGTCATGGAGTGCAGTCTGATGAACTCTAGGCTGCAAATGTCACCAATTTTCAGATTTGCTTGAGTGGCCTGGTTACCCACTTGCCTTGCTAATAGGATAATCTCAAAATCTACAGCAAGTGGAGATAGCAAATTCCCTGGCTCATCTAATGTATCAAAAGGACATTTGGGTTTGATGCTGGCCCTACAAAGGTTGTTATGCACTGAACCACTGTCAGTCATTTTCTCACAGCCAAGGAAAGTTAGTTCTTCAGCCAAAGCGAGGTATGCTTCTTGTAGTTGTCTGTCACCCCCTCTGTTCTTCCATTTCGAAGGCTGCAAAGAAAGGTCATGTGATGGAGGGTAAATTAATTTCTCTTTACATACTGATGCAGTCTTGCCAAATACAGTGGTACCTCAGTCTTTGAATGTAATCCATTCCGGAAGACTGTTTGATTTCCAAAACGTTCAAAAACTGAAAATCCAATACGGAAGCCTCAAAACTAGGCATAGGCAAACTCCGGCCCTCCAGATGTTTGGGACTACAAATCCCATCATCCCTAACTAACAGGACCAGTGGTCAGGGATGATGGGAATTGTAGTCCCAAACATCTGGAGGGCCGGAGTTTGCCTATGCCTGCTCAAAACGGAAAACTCAATATGGAAGCCGCGTTTCATGTTTGACTTCTGAGGTGTGTTCGAAAACTGAAGCATTTACTTCCAGGTTTATGGTGTTCGAAAACCGAAACATTCGTCAACAGAGACGTTCAAAAACCAAGGTACCACACTTTGACATTTGCTGCACTCTGAATTTTGTGATGCAATATTCCAGCCAAGATGGATACGAAAATGTGTATATCGGGGGAAGGGTTTATAACGTGTGTATCTTACTGAAAAAAGGGACCCAGGTGGCGCTGTGGTTAAACCACTGAGCCTAGGGCTTGCTGATCAGAAGGTCGGCGGTTCGAATCCCTGTGACGGGGTGAGCTCCCGTTGCTCGGCCCCAGCTCCTGCCAACCTAGCAGTTCGAAAGCACGTCAAAGTGCAAGTAGATAAATAGGAACTGCTACAGCGGGAAGGTAAACAGCGTCTCCATGTGCTGCTCTGGTTTGCCAGAAGCGTCTTTGTCATGCTGGCCACATGACCTGGAAGCTATACACTGGCTCCCTCGGCCAATAATGCGAGATGAGTGTGCAACCCCAGAGTCGGTCACGACTGGACCTAATGGTCAGGGGTCCCTTTACCTTTATCTTACTGAAAATAACAAGGCATTGACTTGGAAGATGGCTCACCAAAATGTGTACGTTAGGCGAAACAGAATGCAAAAATGTGTCTATCAGAAGGAAACACACCCACAAACTTCTTTAGATCTGGAGAAACAGGAAACAGGCAAAAACTGCACTGGAGCAAAAAAAAGGGGGGTTTCTGGAAAATATATATAATCCCCTTGTAACCAGTTCTGGGAGAATATTTTGCAAAGCCCTAGAGGCAAGTGTGGGGCAGACAAAAGACACTGCCTCAAGTGTGGTGTAGTGGTATAGCATGTTGGACTAGGTCCTGGGAGACCAGGGTTCAAATCCTCACTCAGCCATGAAGCTCACTGGGTGACCCAGGGTCAGTCGCTGCCTCTCAGTTTCACCTACCTCACAAGGTTGTTGTGAGGATTGAGGAGGTGAAGAACCGTGTATGCCTTGGAGCTCTTTGGAGATAAAGCTGGGATATAAATGCAAAATACGTCACACAATTTAACAAAAAGGATCTATAAGGGCCTAATTCTCTGCAACTTTGGATATGGCTGACATTTGTTTGCAAGCATCTGGTTGATGTGTGCCCCTGTCGGCCCCTGATGGAGCCTATCTGGAACAACATTTTAACAGCACAAGGGTTTCAGAACAGGAAAACGGATCTCAGTCTCACAAAACAGTTAGCAGGAACGATTTGGGAGCACAGCTCAGACAGGAAGGCTTCCTGCCTCTTTCATATGCTCCCTAAGCCCCTGAAGACTGGCTCAAGTTTAATCGATAGTAGGATGTCTGACTCCTCTTTTCAATCACATCTGAAAAGACATCTTGCAGGATGACATGTCAGCTGGAAAAGTTTAACTACAGGTGCAAGGAAACGACAGTGCAAGAGGCTTTTTGCCTCTCTTCCTACTTTTCTTTGAAGGCTGGAAGTAAAAACGTCTGTGTCTGGAAAGAAGGAAGAAAGAAAGAAAGAAAGAAAGAAAGAAAGAAAGAAAGAAAGAAAGAAAGAAGGTGTTTGTCACCATCGATGATGAGGATTCCGTTGTGATGATGACCTCACTTCAAAGACAGTTACAGTAATCCTTCAGAGACTCAAATTCAAGCCTGGGAAGGAGAGAACTCTCAAATGAAATGGCTTCCAACATTTCAAAGGCAACAGTCTGAGTAACTACTGAAAGATGAGGGAAACTGTCAATGCATGAAAGGTTCCTACCGAGTTTTATTCGGAGAGGGGGGTGGTCACCAGAAGAACGTGCACAGAGAGACCCACGATGGTTAGGTTGGCTGAACTGATTAGATCCTGCTGAATAAAAGGGTTTTTTTGGGGGGGGATTGTGGCACACTAATGGAAATATATGCCTACAGATTTGCCAAAGTGCACAAGGCTGCCTTATATTGAATAAAGGAAGGGGTAAATCTGTGAGCTTCAATTTCTCCCAGTTTCTCATTTTCCCAATCTTAAATTCAGTTCTCCACCTTTCCATATCAGTTTGCAGATTCTCCTTCAAAGTCCTCATGAAAATTCACCAGTGAATTTATCATAATATCATAATATGCACATTTCTGTACAGTGGTACCTCGGTTTATGAACACAGTTGGTTCCGGAAGTCTGTTCATAAACTGAAGCATTCATAAACTGAAGCGAACTTTCCCATTGAAAGTAATGGAAAGTGAATTAATCCGTTCCAGATGGGTCTGCGGCGTTCATAAACCGAAAATTCGTAAACCGAGGTGTTCATAAACCGAGGTTCCACTGTATGTGATTTGGCGTAATATAGACATGCTTTTCAAAGCAACTTTCCCTAGTATGATGTATATTTGTATGTTATTTTTCCACTAATAATGTGCACATGCTGTTCTAGAATATGCATTTTGTCCATATCACTTATGAATTAGCAGTGCAAAAATTCTGAGAAGTGTGAATGTCAGAGCATGGCAGCATTTTGGTACACGTGTTTCAGGAAGTGCAGATTATGTAGGCACTTCTTTAAATGTGAATGGAACGGAATTTATCTCCTGTCCCTAGTAAATCCATTGATTTCCCTTGCCCAGCAGTGTCTTTGCTAATTAGTGCTATGCTGAAACCTGTCCTGAAATTCTCTAAAAGTTCTCTTTCCTCAGAAGAGGCTTCCATTATTTTGCCACATTTATATATTTACATTTCTTTGGCTGCAGGGCTGAGCTCACTTCACCATTGTAGGAAGGTTGATGGTGTCCCCCCCCCCCCCCGCCGGCCAAATAAATATTTATCCCACTGCTCTGTAGCCTTCCTGGCTGCCCAACCTTCCTAATCCAAAGGGTTTAATTGAAGCAGAGAGTGCTGAGGGAGACTGGCCCCCTGCTCAAAAGAATTTCACTTTTCTCCCACCTTTGATCAGTTTTCAAATGTAATTCCTTTTCTCATTAATTGACGAAGAATGGTTTTTGGGGAGCAGAAACCATGGAAGCAATCTATCTCAGTATTGTCTACACCAGGCATCCCCAAACTTCAGCCCTCCAGATGTTTTGGACTGCAATTCCCATCATCCCTGACCCCTGGTCCTGTTAGCTAGGGATCATGGGAGTTGTAGGCCAAAACACCTGGAGGGCCGCAGTTTGGGGATGCCTGGTCTACACTGACTGACAGTAGCTTTCCAGGGTTTCAGACAGGTGACATTCCCTCACCTACCTGGAGATGCTGGGGATTGAATCTGGGCAGTGCTTTTTTTCTTTAAAAAATGTTTAGGGGTACTCTCATTTTGACTCAAGAAAATCACCATTTTATAGTTCAAATCAGGAAAAATAAACACAGGTGAAACTCGGAAAATTAGAATATTGTTGAAAAGTGCCTTTATTTATTGTAATTGTAATTATTTGTCGTTAGGCGGGTCAATTATGAATGGAAT
This sequence comes from Zootoca vivipara, assembly GCF_963506605.1. Classification (NCBI taxonomy): domain Eukaryota; kingdom Metazoa; phylum Chordata; class Lepidosauria; order Squamata; family Lacertidae; genus Zootoca; species Zootoca vivipara. The sequence continues at coordinate 85,124,605 of NC_083282.1, read as the reverse complement.
GTAATTAATGGAATGTAATTATTGGAATGTAATTATTTGTAATTAATTATTGTTGTGTTGATATTTGTGTACAGGCATGGTCCTCACAATAAACATATTTGTTGTTGTTAAAGTTATAAGTTTAATGTACATAAAATGCTGCGTTTGATTGCATTGTATTTGGAAAGTTGTAAAGAGAAGTTTGCTGTAAGGAGAGGTTCCACTCTGGGTGAGAGTTGAAGAGTGAGTTAAGCCCTGCCTAGTGGTTCAGCAATAAAACTGTGGGCACATTTGCAAAGCTAAGCAGGGTCGGGCGTGGTTTTGAATTGGATGGGGAACCGCGTGTTGAGATTCCTGCATTGCCAGGGGTTGGATTGGATGGCCTTTGGGATCCCTTCCAACTCTATGATTCTATGCACCTAAACTACCTGATGGCTCATTGACAGAAATCTGAGCTGCAGCTCTCACAGCAGGAGAAGAAACGTGAGAAGTCAGAGATGGCTAGTAGCAACAATTGTAGCAGAGGAGTTGCAGGTTGTAGATATTTGCAAATAAAACCATATATCATAAAGACACCACAGTCTCTGCTGTTCCTAATTTCTGAAGGAAACACGAGGTAAGTATCTGGAACCCCTGAAATCTTGTGCACCGCTACGTGAAGATTGTGGTGATGTCTTTCCCTCCCCCCTCTCATCTATCTATCATCCATCTATCTATCTATCTATCTATCTATCTATCTATCTATCTATCTATCTATCTACATAGTATCTATCTATCTACATAGTATCATCTCTCTCTCTCTCTCTCTCTCTCTCTCTCTCTCTCTCTCTCTCACACACACACACACACATCTATCTTAAACAGAACCCACAGTGAATTTTAAAAACAACAACAAGCAGGAAGTCTAACCACATCAGCTAAGTGCTATAAATTATATCACAGCAATTTAACTGTTCAGTTATAACCGAATGAAAATATTTTGTAAATGAATAAAAGTTGTGAAACAATTCTGGCACATGCATTTCAGTTTGTTTTATACATTTAATGGTGATAGTCATTTAATCCTTTGTATTTGTGAGAAACCGTAACAGTTATCGTAGCACAATAGCCAAAGTAATTCAACTTTTTTGTTTATTTCTCTTCAAACAAACAAAAAGCCCACTGAATGAAAAAGTTATCAACAGAATCCCTTTGTTAGTTTTCAATACATGCCTATTCAGTCAATCTGAGGATAAATACATTTTACTTTTCTCTCTAGAGATATAAGCTAGAGATGCATTACTGATATTCCCTTATCTAGGATGCTGCAAAGGGTGTTAGATAATTATACCAGAGGATATGCTGTCATTTTTTGAATCTGCATATACAGTAGGCTCATTAATACTGATTGCTAATTTTCATTTATCACGCCTCCACCTAATAAATTCTGTGCCTCTTGAATATAAGGATATACGGGCAGAATGAGAGAGGGGAACAGCTTGCATGGGGAAGGTTATCAGTCTGTCATACCTGAGCTGGAAGCTACCAATGGACAATGAAGGCAACATCGCCAAGAAGGGGCATGTTGGGCAGATGTCAACTGATGTTGATTATGGATGTGGCAATTCAAATCACTTTTGAATTGTTTGCTTTATTGTTTACAGTGGTGCCTCGACTTACGAATTTAATCTGTTCCAAAGGCACCTTCGTAGTTCGAAAAATTCGTAAGTTGAAAAGAGCCATTGGAAACGGAAAAATTCGTAAGTCGAAGCAACCCCATCTAAAAATTCGTAAGTCGGAAAAACCCTATCTAAAACCACTGCGGTTTCTGTTTGGATGTCGATTCATAAGCATGCGGTCATTTGCCCCATTCATAAGTCAAAAAATTCGGTTGTTGAGTCATTCGTAAGTCGAGGTACCACTGTATTTCCTTTATGGGTTCTTTAATGCCAATGCATATTGTAATCATGGATCAATTTTATAGCTAGCTCTAAACTGCTTAGAAGCCATTTCAGCATATCATAGAATCATAGAGTTGGGAGGAACCCAAGGGCCATCTAGTCTGCAATGCAATGCAGGAAACTCAACTAAAGCATCCATTACAGATGGCCATCCAACCTCTCTTTAGAAACCTCAGTGGCATATCAGTCAATCGATTGATTAAATGATTGGTAAATGACCAACATCTACAATCAGATGTATGCTAGGGCACAAACGGATCTCAATTCTCCCCACAGATCCAATGGCTTCTCAGTGGGCTTTTTGCCAACTTTAGGATTGTGACCTTTAACGCACACCCCAGATCTAATTAATTTTCATGGGAGAGAAGTAACTACATTCCACTCCTATGGAAACCAACAAGACTTGAGTGTGCTAACCTGCAATTGCTTGCATTGCACCCAAAGTCTTATTGCATCCTAAATCTATTGCCCATAAGGCAAATGCAATGCCAAACAGGCACATTTTACCCTTTTCTTGTTTCTAAAATAGGAACTACTAACATTTTGTTCATATTTTTGTCCCGGCTATTTCAAAGAAAGAAAGAAAGGAGGGGAGGGAGAACTGTTCAATTTTGTTTTATCTTTTCCTTTCTTAAAAAAGGGGCATTATTAATTTCAGTTTCAACAACTGTTATTTTTTTCTCTATGTGCATGTGTGTATTCATATTTAAATTAGGTTCCCTCGAGATGGAAGGAAAGCAAAGAGGTTTTATCAAGAGAGACTAATAATATAGTAGGCAAAGCATCCGAGACTTTCTGTATTGAATGTATAAATCATGCTAGCAGTAACCAGAAATGTTTAAATAATATAGAGAGTCTCGCAATAATATACTTATTAGTTTAAGTAATTTGGGGGCTCTTGTTCACATGGCAAATCTCTCACAGAAAATTTTCTCAGCTAATCACTTGATAACTGAAGCCGAGAGAGGGATATACATATTATTCATCCCATAATTCTTCATGACATAAGTGTTATCATAGATCTTTGTACTGTGTGGTGGTCGATAACACATTTATTTAGAATGTTCATGCGCTCCTATTAAAGAATTCATTTCTCTTTGCTTGGCAAAATGTACCTGAGATAGAGAATTCAAAGTAATAATTAAAATGTTCAAATATAACACTTAATGAAAACAGCAATTTTTATTGTTAAAAAAAAGCCAAGTCTGTTGCAACAACAACAAAAAAATCTTTCTTTGCACATTATATTTTGCTGCTGGATTTGCAAGCAGTGAAAATGGGGAGGAGATTTTGTGAATTTGGGAAGGAAGGGAAGGGGAACTTGAGAGGGGAATTTGAGTCAGGAGAGAGACAAACAGTGCCTATTGATCTCTGTGATAGAGCGTTTCACATGAGTGAGACAATGACACCAAAGGCTTGGTATTGTGTTCATGTCAAATGGGTCTCCTTAGTTCAGGGGACAATGATGCTGAAACTAGGCCAGATCATGGAACTGGACCATAAAGCAGTCAGAGAAGAGCACATACTGAGAGTTCTGGGACCATAGAGTGAAGGGTGGGTAAAAAATACTTATAGTAATACTGTAGTAATAATACTGCAGTGGCTGCTGGTCACCTTCCATTGAAGGAGCACCTTCTTCAATAAGTTCCAATGGACAGTTTACTTCTCCTTCTTCTTGGGGTTTAATGGTAGCAAGACCAAGGAGAGGCCCCATTAATGTCATCTACTGTGATCCTAAACTTCTGCCACCTTCAAGGCCATCTTAAGTATATCCAGCGCCGTGGTGCAACGATCCCTCCAGTGCCCCCCCCGTTTCCCAGAGTTGCCGACCTTTTTATGGTGCGGGGCTGGAGGGGGTGGGCAGGGGCTGGAGGGTGGCTCCTCCAGCGGGGAAGAGGCGGAGGCTCTGGGCGTGGCACTGCTTCGGGGCTGCATGGCGGAGGCAGGTGAGGGCAGTGAGCTGGTGCCGGGAGGCGCTGCGTCCAGCCTCTGCCTCTTCCCTGGCGCCCTCCAGAACTTGGCGCCCTGCACCACTTGCCTCTATGGGCAAGACGCCCCTAGCCACCTTGAGGGATCTCTGCAGGAGAAGAGAAGGCTAAGGAGTAAAAAAAAATCTGGAGTGGAGTCCCTAAGGCAGTTGGATGATGTCCTTCTGGCAACTCCTGCAGCCAAGCTGGTGCCAAACATATTACTCTACTTTACTTTGGACAACAAGATAGGGGTCTTGTTGTTTGGGCAGACCAGGACCTCCATACACACTGCCCAGGGAAAGTCACTTCAGTGCTGCTAACACAGAAGTTTGACTTCACCCCCAGAGACACACTCCATTGTCTCTCAAGACAGACAGGATGCCAACAACAAAATCAGCAATGCATACTCACAGCTGCCCCTTAATCCAGGCAAATAAAAGTCTTGACCAGAGTTGAAGGACACATTCCAGTCATGCAGAAACATTCAAGGAGGGTGTGAAGCAGGCAGGTGAGGGTATGGCCTTTGGAGAAGGCATGAGAATGGGGTGGGGAAGAGACCTGGAGGGCCACATTTGACCTTCAGGCCTGAGGTTCTCCCTAGCCACCCTGGGCACCTTCTGCAGAGGATAGGCAGGATATACATTTAACAAATAAACACACAAACATTTATGTAGTCTCCAGTGCTGGAGACTCTACACTAGAATAAAGGGGAAACTAGGCTGCTTCTCAGCAATGATCAAAAGTAATTGGGAAAACATTAACGTTACAAACAGAGGTCTCTCATTGAAGGAAATAAAAATTAAAGAGATCGTGAAGCCTGCCTGACAAAAGGCAATCATGTTTCTGCTACTCCAGCACAAAGGGAGATGAATAATAAAACGATACAGATTTGGGGGGAAGCCGTTTCATCTTTGCGGGAAAAGAAGAATGCCAAATATGCAGAAATGGTAAAGTTCAGTCGAGACCGTTTCAAAATGAAATGCAAAGACAATCAGGGGAAAAATAAATGGTTGCACGCAGCAAAACACTCATGAAAGGGTGAAATCTCTATTGTTCTATTCCTGGGTGACTTCCCACCCAACCCCCGGAGGTAGTGGCAAATAAATAACCTTGCACAGCAACAGATCAAAGGCACTTAAGTGGGGATGAAGAGATGAAATACTGATGCAATTTTTTTTCTTGTTGGAGGCAGCAGGAGGATGAAGAAGGAAAGGTTAAGCAAAAAAGCAAAAGAAGAAAGACAAAGGTGATGAAGGTCCCTCAATAAATAAAGGCGAGACGACTGAAGATAAGCAGAGTGGAATTACGAGGCTTGTTACTGGAGCGTCCCCCCCCCCCAAGACCCTCCGGGGAAGACTGAAAGCTTGATGTACGGTTGCAGATGTCCATGAAAGAGTGTTTTAATATTTCCAGCTGAAGTTGGCATCATTTTCAAACACTGGTTCTGCAAAGCCATAGCTTGTGCTTTTCGGAATATGCACCTGCTTAGGAAGTCTTCCCTGCACTTGGTTTATTTTCTTGCTCTATTTATCAGACACTTTTCTGCTAAGGCATTCTGGGAAGTTTATACTTCTTTGTAGAGAAAGGAAAGGCTTAGAATCTAAGAGACACGGCACAAAAGGCGACAGGAGCTGAGAGGAAAGAGGAAAACTAGAAAATCTGCGGTGCTATTTCATGTTAGTGTCGTGCCGAAATCTGTCCACTCCAGATTTTTCACCATCATTGTGAGGGGGCCGAGGGTGGGGTGTGCATTTATCTACACCCCTTGGGGTAGGAAAACCACTTTCAACCCAAGGACTGAATCCCAAAGTGCCCAGCTTTCCACAGCCCATATTGATTAGTGGGTGGGATGTCCTCACCTGGTTCTCCTTTGGCAGCCATGGCTTAAACTTTTCCATGTTTGATGTTCGGCACATTATAAGTGACCTCACAGGCCAAATCAAGGGGTGTCGTGGGTCTTATTATACCCATGTGCTACAAGTTCCTCACCACCAGCTAGATGGATTCATGTTAAGGACATGGGATGAATAAGCGAGCATTCTGTGCTCAATTCCATTTTTGTCAGAATTCTTCAACACCCCTACTACCAGACAAACCAGTTAAGGAGGTTTCTCTCTTACCTCTCCCTCAGACGCAGGCAAATGGCTAGAATTTGCTGAAGTTCATGTATACGTTCATGTATACGTTCCAAGAAGATATCGATCTAACCTTAAGATGCAAAGTCAGGAAGGGGTCCTCCAAGCAACCTCCTTTGGTACAAAAATGGTCCCAAAGAATATAACCCAACTATGGTGTCTTTCTGGGATAAAGATGGGGAATTATTTACACAAACAACATATCTCCTTTATCAAATGTCCTTTATAGTAATGGTTTTGAATCTACCAGAAAAGCTGTTGAATCTAATCCTAGCAAGATTACTTACTTTACTGGGTTGTAGAAATTTGAAATAATGGACAACTTCCTATGTTTAATAAAGTAAAAGACAAGATGGATAGTTGTGTTCCTCCTTTTCACCCCAATATGTTATGCTGTTTTAAATGTGCAGATTATATTTGGCTTCACTTATCAATGGTTTTTTCAAAAAAATGTTTAAGATTTTTTTTTGTAAACTTTGTTTGTGTTAAATATGTATTCCGTAGCTGACCTCCTTTGTAATGTTTTATTTTGAAATCTTTAAGATAATATTTTAGTTTTCTGTAAATTATGTTGCTTTGACTCTATATTTGACTTTCTTCAGAAATGTTTGATTCTGGATTGTTTTATTGATGTTTTAATATGCTGTAAGCCACTTTGAGATTTTTCTTAAAAATATAAAGCAGTATAGAAATGAAATAAAAATAAATAAATATTTGCCATTTAGAAAATTTAATTACTGAAATTCAATAATTGTGTGATATTAACAGGATGTTAATTGAATATGAAGGGTATGTGATAGATATGAAATCTCATAGGGACTTGTTTTCTAAACCATTTGTAATTTTCATTAACATTTAGGTGAGATACTAAATATAAGTAATTATTGGAAAGAGATTAGGAAATGAAAAGTGTTGGGTATATGCACAGAACAGGTTCTGTTATGATGGTGAATAAGTTAGTGAAAGAAACATCTGAGGAATTTTGGATAAATGATACTACATATAAAACATATTTATTTATTTATTTATTAAAAAACCTACGTCAATTATAGAGGGCAGTACTGGAGATATGGGTATCAAGTTTGTATATGATACCGTGTTTCTCCAAAAATAAGACACTGTCTTATATTTATTTTTCCTAAAAAAAACACAAAAAAACATGACGGCTTATTTTCAGGGGATGTCATTAAGTATGGTACAGTTTAACCTACAAGGTTAAACTGCCTATCACTATGGCTTATTTTTGTGGTATGGCTTATTTTGGGAGAAACACGGCATATACAAGTTCATATGCAGTACAGTCGTACCTTGGTTTTTCGAACAGCCTTTTTCTTGAATGTTTTGGCTCCTGAACACTGCAAACCCGGAAATGACTGTTCCATTTTTCAAACGTTCTTCCTGCAGCCAATCAAAAGCCGTGCTTTGTTTTCAAACATTATGGAAGTCGAACGGACTTCCGGAATGGATTCTGTTCGACTTCCAAGGTATGACTGTACAGTATATGAAAATATTTTGGAAAGTGCTGTAAGACAAATAAATGGGTACAAAATTCCATTATGGCCATTAGTTGTTAACTAAAAGGCACTGTATGGCAAAATAACCTCTTATCAACAGCTAAAGTATTACTGGCAAATGTTTTGAAGAACGCTTGCTTATGTTGTAAGCAGCCCAGAGTGGTGGGGAACCCAGCCAGATGGGTGGGGTACAAATAATAAAAGAATAATCATCATCATCATCACCATCACCATCGTCACCATCATCATTATTGTCAGGAGTATGGGCAGGAGTCAGGCTCTGGGGCCTGTAGTGCTTTGCAGGACTGGGGTCTGCCTCAGCTTGTGCTGGAGAAGCAAGGAGTAGCCACTCAGGTGAGGCCTCAGCTTGTGCTGGAGAAGCAAGAGTGGTTACTCAGGTGAGGCCACTTGATACCTCACTGCACCTGGTGGCAGGAGCTGGGAGGGATAAAAGCTCAGCATTTCCCTTCAGCTCTTTGCCACAGCAACGCTATCCCTGCCTGGTTGCCTCTGGCCTCTTGTTCCTTGGACCCTCGCCTTGCCGACGCCTTGATCCTCGACCCTTGGACCTCTGCCTTGCTGACGCTTTGCTCCTTGACTCCCAGACCTTTGCCTCTGCCTTGCTCCTTGACCCTGCGACTGCCTGCTGCTGGACCCTCAGTCCTGCACCTGTTCCTGCTTCTACACCTCCATCTTGCCTCTGGTCCTGACGTCCACAGCCAGGGCTTCAACCGCCCACCGACCGGACCGTGACAATTATTACAGTTAGGGCAACTGGCTATGAAAAATGTGGCAGAACGAACATGTTCTAGGCACTGGCGGGGCAGATAAAATCAATCCTGTCATTATTTTCTTGATCATTTGGTTTCCTTTTATTAAATATTGGAGCAGGATTAAACTTGTAGAAAAAAATGCCGCAAGAGGCATAATACTATGCCAATATAAGTACGGAAGGATTTTGATTGGAAAACAGTACTACAATTGGCAACAGGGTCTTCCCCCCTGTGCTGTCAAGAGGTAGCTGTGTGTCCTGCTTGCTGCCATGCCTTGCTAGATCCAACACAGCTGGGTGTAAATATAAGAAGGCCAGGAGGGGCATTGGGCAGCTGCAGGAACAGCATGAAGTTGCTGACTCAGCCCCTACCTGAATATAAGGTGAAGGGTGGAAGCAGCAAACACAGCAGCAGCAGCAGCAGCAGCAAAAGGATGGAGGCTGAGCAGGGCCGTCTTAAGTATATCTGGCACCGTGGTGCAAAGATCCCTCCGGAGCCCCCCCCCCATTTCCCAGAGTTGTTGACCTTTTTAAAGGAGGGGGACCCCAAAGTTATTGAACTTTTTAAAGAAAAGGCTGCTTCCGCCCTCACGCTGCTGCCCTGTGCTGCTCACGCGCAGGCAGGCATCGGCTCCCACGGCGGGATCATGGTGTGGGGCTGGGCAGCCGGGCATGATGGGGGCAGCACGGGAGGCAGGCAGGGGTCTCATCTGGGCAGGGACAGGCAAAGCGAGCTGGGCCACCTGCGTCACTGCAGCAGAGAAGCGCGCTCACTCAGCCGCAGTCTCTCCATCCTTGCTTGGGGAGGAAGGGGGGAGAGAGCGTGACTGGGGGGGATCGGGCAGGGGAATGAAACATGGTTCATGTGAAGGAGTGCAGAGGTGGTGGGGCAGTGGGAGGAGGCAGGCTCTGTGCAAGGTGGTGAAGAAGCAGGGGAAGGAGGGAGGGGCGCTGGGGGCAGCAGTTGCAGCATGTAGCCTTGAGCGTGGGGGTCTTTTGAGGTAGAGTGGACGGGGGAGAGCGGTGGTAGAGTCACATTTATTATGCGCAGAGCTTGGGATGCAAGCACACACCATGCAGGTGAGGAGGTGGTGTGTCCCGGTGTCAGCGGAGAGAACTCTGGACTGTGGGAAAGCACACGGAGCCTTCCTGCCTCCGACGGGCGCTGGAGGTGTGCAGGCACCAAGCCCCCACTCTGCCTCACTTACCTCCCCGCTCTCCCGTCCCCAGATTCTCCCCGAACACTCTGCCTGGTGCCCTCCACTGCTTGGCACCCTGAACGTCACGCCACTATGCCCAATGGTAAAGACATCCCTCACAAGAACCTTGTGATGAGAAGAGTGCCAGAGCTTCCTTTATAATGAGGCTATTATTGGACTGTAATTGAAAACTAATAAAAAAGATTACAGTCGTACCTCGGTTTAAGTACACCTTGGTTTGAGTATTTTCAGTTTAAGTACTCCGTGGACTTGTCTGGAACGGATTAATCCACTTTCCATTACTTTCAATGGGAAAGTGTGCTTCAGGTTAAGTACGCTTCAGTTTAAGTACAGACTTCCGGAACCAATTGTGTTTGTAAACCGAGGTACCACTATATATAAAAAAGACCTTCCTTTGCAAAGCAATAAAAGACTCACCATATCACCTCTACAAAACTGGGAGGACTTGTGGCTCTGAAGGGTTTCTGCTAAGCTGCTGCATGTTTCTGGTTTTATAACTTAGGGCATGCTCCTTTTGAGGGTCCTAGCTAGACCACACCAGCTTTCCTTCTTAAGTTCCAAGGGGATCAACCAAGTCATTCCGTTCACTGACATCGCCACCACAATGTTCTGTTCTTCTGTTCCAGCCAATGCTTAATAGTCCATGACTCCTGGAGAGCACTGAGCACGTTTGGTTAGCATTGGACTGAGACACCCCCTCAAGCATGCTGATGTTTCTCTCCTGTTTCTCAAGCACGCTGATTTTCCTCCAGCCCTGTCACTACTGAGGTTCTAAACAATTGGGATACCTCATCCCACAGGGTCTCAGCCACATTGAGCACTGAGGCACAATCATCTGCTCATGAATAGGTACACCTTTGCAAGTATCCGTGGTAAACATGAGCGGTCAAAGCTAGTGGTGGCACATAATTAGAACCAGAGACTGTAGCATTGCCCTGCTCTGCCTTGTAGATGCAACAGATAACACATAAGGCATAGTTACATTGAAGAAGATGGGTGGCAATTACTCTGGGGAAGATTAAGAGGAGTCAATTTAATCTAATTAAAATTGGCTCTCAAAGAACACAGAGAAATAAACACACAATGTTCTACAGCTTTGTTATCATTCTCCAGACCATAGGATCAATAGAAATATTGCCATCACATTAAGGTGGTGACAGTGGGGATGGGAGAGAGAGAGAGAAAAGTACATCAGCTCAGTGATACCAATCCTTTCATCTCTTAACTTGCTGGGATGTCAGCAGTTTCCTTTCACTGAAAATGTGCCTTCCGTACCAAAGCATGAATCTTTCAGCTGTCATCTTTGCCTCTCGGCCGGACAAGCTGATTCGTATCAGCCAGTGAACCTTCTTCATCTTTCAAGTTACGTCATTAGTTCTATCAAGTTTGGTCAGGCAGAAGCCTCCATGTTATGGGGTGAGGGCCAGGCGGGGGAAAGTTAGCCCCTAAGCCAGCAGCTGCCAACATTCTCGGGGCGGTGGGCACATTTGCCAGATGGAGAAGCTGTCTTGGGCACAGGGTACTGGCTGCAACAAAGCACACACAATGGACTATGAGTCCTTGGTCATGGTCAGTTCACTTACAGTTGAGACTTAGGCTTTTAGCACCTTTTCACCTCTACAGAGGCAGGGGACCTGTCAGAGTGGTCCACCCTTGGAAGATGGGTTTCCAGACAGCCTTGGAATCAGGTGGGGAAAGCAAACCTGCATATGTAAAATCTGAAGGGTGAATATATCCCAAACTCTGCTTGTCTTCAGGGAGGGTGTGTGTAGCCGGGGAGAAGTCAGATCCCACCCCAGATCAGTTTTTTTCCGCTCCCCCATTCAAACTAATGAAGCAAAGCAATTTATTCAGTTTGTTAAAAAAACCAACAACCAACAACCTTCAAAATAAAAAGAATGCAAGAGAGCTCATTTTCCCAGATCTCAGATTTTAGGTGCCAGGAGAAAGTTGATAAGGTTTTGGACGTTTGGAGGCCCATGTCCAGTTTTAGGGAAGCTTTTAATCTTTAAGAAATTAGGGTATTCTAATATTTCTGTTGGAAGCTGCCCAGAGTGGCTGGGGAAACCCCGCCAGATGGGCAGGGTATAAATAATAAATAATAATAATAATTATTTTATTATTATTATTATTATTATTATTTAGAAAGAGGTTTCTGTACCCCCTGAGTTCAATACTGCGACTGACTCCGAAGGGATGCTCTGGCTATCCATAGATGGTACAACTCAGCCTGACAAAGAAATGTAGAAGAGATATAACGAACGGCCTTGGCTTGATGGCTGTCATGCTGCAAAGACGCTAATTTGTTTCGGAGTGCCTACTACAAATGCAGCTTCAGATTCGCATGTGGGGGTTAAATGAAGAATCATGCATTGACTAGGAAGAACAATAACAACAGATGCTTCTTGAGTGATGGCACTACTTGTTCTTTGTTAGATTTTGAAATAACAAAATCATGAAACAAGGGCCAATAAACTAACTTCTTTTACAAACACAAGGCACACTTCTCGTGAGGGCTCCTAAGAGAAAGCTATAGGTGTGTTAACAGATTGCAGCATTTTGTACTGATCATTACTTGGTTCTTGAGAGTTGTTTGCTTCTTGTCTTTTCTTTCTTCTTCTTTTTTTAAAGGAGAGGCAAAAATCTCTTTGGAGACTAGGACAATGCCCTAAGTGAAACATTATTACACCGTGAAGTTTGCACAGTCCGCTTTCACACAGAATTCATATGCATAAAAGCAAGATCCACCATTCTATTGCATCTTTGTATGAATTAGAATGGGGTTGCGGGTGGCGCTGTGGGTTAAACCACAGAGCCTAGGGCTTCCCGAACAGAAGGTTGGCAGTTTGAATCCCCGTGATGGGGTGAACTCCTATTGTTCGGTCCCAGCTCCTGCCAACCTAGCAGTTCGAAAGCATGTCAAAGTGCAAGTAGATAAACATTGGGAAGGTAAACGGCGTTTCCATGTGCTGCTCTGGTTCACCAGAAGCGGCTTTGTCATGCTGGCCACATGACCTGGAAGCTGTACGCCGGCTCCCTCGGCCAATAATGCGAGATGAGCTCTGCAACCCCAGAGTCGGGGTCCCTTTACCTTTATGAATTAGAATGAGGATTTAGGATGTGGCTAGACTGATGGGATGGCCCTGCAGCTTAACATTGACACGATACTCAGGGTTTGTGTGAAATATAGTAATGCAGCATATAAAGTAGGGCAAGCACAACCCACCCACCCCATCTACCCTGTGGGAGTCTTGGATCTACCCAGTTTTGGAGCCTTGGATCAGATCTTCCCATCCCAGGCCACTCACCGGTGGTTACGGGTAGGACTTTGGGTGGGAAGAAGGAGAGCTCAGGAGGTCAGGGAAAGCCTGCATCTATATCCAAAGGCACCCAAACCTACCTCTACCATCTCCCAGGAAGACGCAGGAAGGCAGGTAAATGTCTCCTAGTCTCTTCTCATAGTTTCTCATTCTTTCACTCAATGCCTGCCTCTCCTTCTTACCTGATCCCTGTCGCCTGGGAACCTCTGATCGCTCTGGACCACCTGATCTGTGGTGAACTGGGACCATGCCAAAACCAACTTGAACAATGCCCAGATCCCTCCCCCCAATTGGCCCATTTTGGTTCAGGCATTGGCTGAATCCAGTACATAGTCCTAGGTTATGGAAACTGTCTGTGCAAGAGGCAGTGGTGGCCACTAAGTTGGATGACTTTAAAAGAAAATTAGAAAAATTCACGAGGGTTGAGGCTGTCAATGGTTACCAACCCTGATGGTTATGATCAGCAGTGGCACCTTCCATATAACTCCCACAATGTTTACCCCTGGTCTACAGCAGTGTCCTTCAACCTTGGGTCCCATATATTGTTGGACTACAGCTCCCATCATCCCCAGTCAGCTTAGCTAATGGTCAAGGATGATGAGGACTGTAGTCCAACAACATACGCGGACCCAAAGTTGAAGAACACTGGTCTATAGCACAAAGAGTTAACTGATCTTGCTTAGGTTAAGGATCTTTTGGTGCACCAACATGAAATAAGCTTCTTTTAGACTCACATGAAGGTTCTTTTTCCTAATTAGTCATCCCTTTTTCTAATTATACCTGCAAAGAATGAAGGGAGCCCAATTAGCCAAAGGAAACTGTAATGATATATTGAATTATTAAATTAACATTCAGGTGACATTTTTTTCCCCAGTTAAGAAACATAGAAGGCTGCCAACCCAAACAAGTGATTGCAAACAAAGTGAGACAATGTCAGTGGGGGGGGGGTAGGATCCAGCCCTTTAACAATGTTTAAGGATAATAGAAAATTAATTGTCGGTTTGGCAGCCTTGCCACCAATGAAAATGAGTGGCATCTCCCCCCCCTTTAATTGCTCCTTTCAAATTCTGTTTGCGGCCACCTTGCTGGTATTAATTCAGAACAAGACCACCTTTAACCACACTGCCTGTGGGGGCTGCTTCTCATTTGACATTTTGTACTTTGATACAGCTGTTCAAAGGCAAATTATATTTTCCTGATTCTCACACACTCATTCAAGGCTAGAATGGGCAGCTGGAAACCATGATGGGGGCAGTCTTCCCAAGCCCCCCCCCCCAATAAGCTTCCCTGGATTCAGACCCAGACCCTGATTCCAAGAAACACCATTGTTGGGATTCAATGCAGCTTAAGTCTCTCCATGACTGCTAGTCAAGATGACTATGCTTGCCCTCCACATTTGGAGGTGTATGCCAGGCACCCTCAAACTTCGGCCCTCCAGATGTTTTGGACTACAATTCCCATCTTCCCTGACCATTGGTACTGCTAGCTAGGGATCATGGGAGTTGTAGGCCAAAACATCTGGAGGGCCGCAGTTTGGGGGTGCCTGGTGTATGCTTTTGAATGCCAGTTACTAGAAAACTCAGGAAAGAAGAAGAGTCTTTTGCTTGGGTCCTGCTTGCAGGTTTCCCAAAGGCATTGTGAGAACAGGATGCTGGAATAAATGGGTCACTGACCAGATCCAGCAAGCTCTTTGCATATTATTACTTCTCACTGCAGTCTTCAACAACTTGGTGACCTTCAGATGTTTTGGATGACCACTTCCATTGGCACCGTTCAGTACCTGCCCTCCCAACACACATTTATATGTCAGGTGTGGAGCAGGCAGGCATGGTTAGGGAAAATGGCACCGAGTGCCGCTGGGCCTAATTTGTCCCACAGACCAGAGGTTCTTTAGCATTGGACCACAGCTCCCACGATCTCTGAGCATTAGTCATGCCAACTGGGGCTGATGAAAGTTGCAGTTGAGCTACATCAAGGACACCAGGTTGAACTATGCTTACCTTTTCTTTATGCAACCGAGTCATTGTTCCAAGGCAGGCTTCCTCAAACTCGGCCCTCCAGATGTTTTGAGACTACAATTCCCATCGTTGCTGACCACTGGTCCTTCTAGCGAGGGATCATGGGAGTTGTAGGCCAAAAACATATGGAGGGCCGAGTTTGAGGAAGCCTGCTCCAAGGGCTTGGGAGGGAAGTGGAGCAGGGACAACAAGCTGCTAAATAAGAGAACAAACACTGGTGAAACCTCAACCAACTTTCTCTGCATCTCCAGGTGAAACTTAAAAACTCTTGATAGAGAACTCAGCTACATTAGTCAAAAAACAACGAATTGAATGCATTGTAAACATGCAACACCAGATGGCGGCAGAGAGCAGAATATTTTTTTAATGTGTTTTTCCATAGGGTTCCTCCCCTTTTGTTATAACGATCTAATTTCTGATTTATTTATAGTGGTTTTTTCCTTTGTGTAGATCCACCCAGCGTATGATATAGATTATAGAGCTGCTTTTCATATGCTGAGCATAGCATGAAACCAAGATTTCAAACAGATGATACACACACACACACACTGGATCCCACAAAGTCCTTCCCCTGTCAAATAAAGGCCTCATTTGTACAACACATTTAAAGCAGTATCACAATACACACATTTTTAATTGTAAGTTTTTTAACTGTTTGAAGCTGTGGGTCTTCAGGGTGAAGGGTGGGTAATATTGTAAAAATAATAATAATAATACTCAGGAACTCTTGTTTGTTAACGGTGCTAAGAGTTGTCAGGGCACTCCTGTTCCTCCCACAGAGCTACAATTTCCAGAGTGGTTTAAAAACCACTCTCTTCATGGAAGAGGGAAGAAACTTGTTTTCTCTTGCTCTCGAGGGTCAGACTTAAACCAATGGCTTCAAGTTACAAGAAAGGAGATTCTGACTAAACAGCAGGAAGAACTTTCAAGAGCTGTTTAATAGTGGAACACTGGAACAGTCTCCCTCAGGAGGTGGTGGACTCTCCTTCCTTGGAGGTTTTTAAGCAGAGGTTGGATGGCCACCTGTCAGGGATGCTTTAGCTGAGATACCTGGGTTGCAGGAGGTTGCCCTAGATGACCCTTGGGGTCCCTTCCAACTCTATAATTCTATACTTCTATGATTCCCACAGAACTCTGGTCACTGTAGCTCTGTGAGGGAATAGAGATCTCCTAACAACCCAAGACTATGATGCTGCTTTAATCATTTACAGCAGATGGGACCTGATTCTCTCAATGAGGATCAACAGTCAGAGAAGGTAGAGAGAGAAAACACCAGGGCCCAATCACTAGCATATCCAACTAAAGCTAGGATAGACTGTCTCAAACCCTACAAAGCCACAGCTTGCCAGTAAAACAGAATGCTGATGTCAACAGGTGGCCAAAGTCAGTATAAGGCAGCTTTGTATACTCAATGCCATTTTGAGAATGAGAGCTGCGCTTTTGCATTTTAAAAATATATTCAATTATGCTCTAACCAATTGTGCTCTAATCCTTAAAGTGCATCCGAGGAGGCCTCCCTGGCCCGCAGTGGATAAGGAACTCTCCAGACAGGCCCATGCAGGAAGCAGAATAAAGTGTATTGCTCCGAGTTGAGGATCTGTCCATTTGACTTAGCGCTTGCATTACCGGAGGCTGCAGGTGAAGTTTATCAAGTCAGCTTGAAATTCAGCCATGAGTGGCTTTACGCTGCCTCCTTGGTAATCAACAACCCACTCTTGGAGATTTTTGGCAGCCTCACCTGGTTACGCCAATAAATCTGAGTGAATAGCCGGCTTGATTTGTTATTGATTTCCCGGAGGATATATTCGAGGCTGCAACTTTAGTGATAGGTCTTCGGAGAGGCGAGGCGAGGCAAGGCAAAGGAAAACACAACACTCTGGCTGTAAAGAGGGACTCCAGTGGTCAAACGCCAATATCATCAGAAGATTCATGGTCGGTAATGAACTCAATTTGGGTTGCCTCTTGTCAAGCAGGGGCTGGGGGTGGCAGATGGGGTCAGGAATGGCATCCGAAAGTATATTCACAATTTGGGACAATTGGCTGAGGCCTTCAGCTGTTGTACAGGCTGCTTGAATTACTGTTGATCTCCACAAGAGATAATCATGGTTCAGTAATGCCCTAACTGTGTGTAAGGGCACCCTGTCAGGATTGGTCTTTAGATGGGATGAACAACAGCTCGAGAGTAGCTCAGTCTGTGCCTGAGTGAGAAACTGCTCAGATTGAGGAGCTAAGCTAGGTTTCCTCTTCTCTTTTTAAATTTTTATATACCACTTAAATTGCTAAGAGGTTTACTGCTGCGAAGACCATTGGTTGTTTAGGCATGTGATTATATTGGAATATTTTTTAAAAATGTCCTTGTAGTTTTGTTTGCTAACCTTGCGGCACAATTGATAATTTGTTGTTTATTGCACCTGCTTATATGATTTTGTAATTTTTGTATCTTGTTGTCTATTTTTGTTACTTCCTTCCCTGCTCTGGGATTGAAAGAAACAACAGGCTATAAATGAGGCAAATGAAGTAAATAAAAATATGATACAATAAAATGCAAAATGGAGAATGAAGAGATCCACCATAGAGGGAAACAGATGAAAGTTGTCCAAGTAGGTGACAAAAAGCTCTAAAATTAGCCATCCTTTGCTCAGCAGGGCTTTCCTTCCTGCATCTCTGTTCATGGTTAGTGATCTGGTTTGGGAGATTATGGCACCATTACCTCTGCAAAGATTTTGTTACTTTTATTTTGAGTGTGAAATACTGTTATCTCCTCCATGCCTTAATAAGCCTGATGTTTTTATATGACTAAACAATGATAAATTGGCTACCTTTTTTCCACTGATAATACTGGCACAATATTAGAAGCATCTGTATCAAAGCTCACTGAAGTTCTAGGAAATCATTCCCTTCTATGGATATTCATGCTCACAGAGAAATGTTGACATCCTGTTCAGGGAGGTTTCTATACAAACCAGTGGGAACGAGTAAGTGAGGCATTCAGAGATGCTGCTTCTACTGTAAGATTGCTATAGGCGTACATTTGATGGCATCAGACCAGATGTTTATTTCAAAAGACCAGTGCAATTAAAAAAAACAAAACAAAAACAGGATGCACAGAATACTGCAGTGAAATTTCCTGGTTTTTTAATTGAAAAACCTTTTAGCCTCTTTACTTATTTTGCAGGTATTTTGCCCTAGCAAGGATTTCCAAATTTGTTTTGAATGCCACTTAGCTGACATTCATCAGTGACCTAGTGATAATATGTGCAATGCCCCTGAGAGATATCTGAGTCTTGCTGAACATTCAGAGTAGTGAAGAAACAAAGCTTGGAGTCAGGTAGAATCCAGTTTGAACCTGGCCACTCCCTTACCAAAGTAGGGGCTTGATCGGAGAGTTTTCTTCCCGATTTGGCTCATAAATGTGGAGGGGAGTGAGAATGTATCACCCTATCAGGTGAACCTGACATGCTTCCAAATTCCATGCAAGGCATAAGGTTTGAACATGGCCCACAGAAGATTGGGACTTGGTCAGTGTCTGGATGCCAGGGACGCAGGTGGCTCTGTGGTCTCTAAACGACTGAGCCTCTTGGGCTTGCTGATCGGAAGTTGGCAATTCAAATCCCCATGACGGGGTGAGCTCCCATTGCTCTGTCCCAGCTCCTGCCAACCTAACAGTTCGAAAGCACACCAGTGCACGTAGATAAATAGGTACTGCTGTGGCAGGAAGGTAAATGACATTTCTGTGTGCTCTGGTTTCCATCACGGTATTCCGTTATGCCAGAAGCGGTTTAGCCATGCTGGCCACATGACATGACGCTGGCTCCCTTGGCCTGAAAGCGGCATGAGCACTGCAACCCCATAGTTGCCTTTGACTGGACTTAACCATCCAAGGGTCCTTTGTCTATTTATCTAGTGTCTGGGTGATTGCCTCGGCACCAGACTTTTGCTGTCTTAGGTTTCATGGCGAAGGAAAGGTGGGATACAGATAAAAGAAAATAAATTTTAAAATTTAATAAATAGAACTATCTCTGGTAAAATTCTATACATTAATTGTGTGTTATGTGAAGCCATAATGTGTGCACTGTTGCTGAAGGCTTCAGCTGCGGGCGCTGCCGCTGCTTGCTTGCTGCAGCCGCTCGGGAGCTCACAGCGTCCCCTCCGTGGGCAGGAGGGCGCTGAGCTCTCCTTCTGGCTCGCGTTCCCATGAGGAGAAGACTGGCTTGTGCCTCGGTTTACATAGCCCCCCCCGGCAGCGGATTGGCTGGCTGGAACTTTGACATGGCCAGGATCTCCGGTGCTGCTCGCTGCCATGGCGCCCGCTATGTTGCCTCGCCGGAAGTCCCCAGGCATGAATCCGGGGACATTAATTAAAATCCGGGGACAGATTTTGTCCAGGGACAGATTAGTGAATCTGGGGACTGTCCCTGGGAACCGGGGATGTCTGGTAACCCTATGTCAGGGGAGGTTGAGCTGACTGGAACATATGGCAATGCCAGGTCAGTCAATGTCAAAATGGAAGGTAGGAAGACCATTTTTGAAAAGCTAATTGGCAGGGCCAGAACACCCACTTTGGAAGCAAAAGCTTCCTAGATTCAATCCCTATCATCTCAAAGTAGGGTTGGGAGAGTCCCTGAAACCCTAAAGAGACTTTGCAGTACTGAGCTAAATGGAGCAGTTGCCTCAGTATGAGGCCGCTTCCTATCTTTGTCTGTCTTCTTTTAAAAATGGGGAAATTGACAGGCTGTTGAATGGTTTTTCTTACATTTTACTTTCCTGTAATTCTGCTATGATTGGAAAAGTGCAGCCATAAGCATTGATGGAAAAACAACAACACTATCCTTTCCCCAATCTCATCAATAGTTTCCTCAAGCTTTAATAAGTTCTTTTCTGTGTTTGGCACAGATACATCAATGATTTTTCAGAAACACAGTAAATAAGCTGGTATAAAAGGTAATGAATGCAAATGACTTCCTTGCAAAATGCCACGCTTGCTGACTGAAAGCATTCTGATACCGTCTTTATACGTTGCATTGCAAAATACCTGGGGGATTTATTGAATATACATTTTCCCCTAAATTCACCATGATTTGTCATGTTTTCAGATGTGAATGCTTCCGAGTTGTGGCAAAATGACAGGAATAGCATTCAAAACCCAGTGGCATTCTCCTCGTTCAAACGCAAGATCAGAATATTGCCTAATCCAATGGATGTAGGCTTTTTTTTATCAATAGCATTTGTTGCCAATTTAACAGAACTATGTTCTGCTTTAAAAAATAAAAAATAAAAACCCAGCACTGGGAATGTTTTAAAAACTAATAAAACTATGGCTACAGGGGCTATACATTCTGTGTTTTCCCAGATGAGGGAATGTTTCCAATTTTACTTTAAACTAAGTAATAGGCCTACATGAGCTGAGAGATGAAAAAGAAAGAAAGATGGAATTCATAGTGAGCGGTTGGAGGAACTGTAGAAGACCACTCTCACAGCCATGTCCCCTTTAATTTAACACTGGAAATTATAGGATTGCAGGAGTAGCATGTAGCAAAAATGATTCTAAACAGGTACGGGTCACAGGAGAACCCATGGAGGTCACGGTTGGAGGCAGTATTGCTTCTGAATGCCAGTTGGTGGAAACTGCAGGAGAAGAGAACGCTCTTGTGCTCAGGTGCTGCTTCAGGGTTCCTCGCAGGCATCTGATTGGCTGCTGTGAGAACAGGATGCTGGACTAGATGGGCCACTGTCCCGATCCATCAGGCTCTTCTTCTGTTCTTATGAGGATTCCTCTAGCAATATAATAAGTTTCAGTTGCTTCATAAGGCATCACCTTTGCTGGTCCCATGTATTCCTCATCTGGGTTTAGGCCTGGATTTGTATGTGCGAAGGGTAAATTGTAAGCAAGCTGATCCGGGGAAACAGCTGTTAAGGTATTAGTCTCCAGTTTAGTCTTAAACCAGCAGGTTTGTGTGTTTAGGACATGGGTAGGCAAACTAAGGCCCAGGGGCCAGATCTAGCCCAATTGCCTTCTAAATCTGGCCCGCGGAGGGTCCGGGAATCAGCGTGTTTTTACATGAGTAGAATGTATCCTTTTATTTAAAATGTATCTCCAGGTTATTTGTGGGTGTGGCGAGGTACACCGGCAAAGGGCCCCCGGACGTTTAACGGTCTATTGACCCAGTACCTCCCTCGCCTATGTTCTTCCCGTGCTGCCACCAACCAGTAAGTCTGTGTACTGGTACACAAATATTGGATTCCAGTCAGGTGAAAAGTAAACCAAACAATTAAGTTTATTTAGGTGATGATCTTACAAGCATATAAATTCTTATTGGTTTCTCAAGTACTTTTGCTTAAACTTAACCTTTAGAATTAATTCCCCCCTTTTCCTCCCTGACTGAAGTTCCCTTCACACTAATCTCTCAGATTCTGCACCACAGCTCACCTCACTAGCTTCTCTAGTTCAATTCGTTCATTTATTTTTTTCAAAATATAGTCCAGCCCCCCCCCCAAGGCCTGAGGGACAGTGGACCTGCTGAAAAAGTTTGCTGACCCCTGGTTTAGAATCACAGTACAGTGGTACCTCGACTTCCGAATGCCTTGACTTCCAAAGGTTTCGACTTCCGAAGTCCGCTAACCTGGAAGTATTTTTGCCGCGCGTGTGTGTTCACGGCGCATGCGGTTTGCGCACGCACAAAGCGCAAAATGGACGCTTCGACTTTTGAAGTTTTCGACTTCCGAAGAGCGCCGCAGAATGGATCGCCTTCGTAAGTCGAGGTGCCACTGTATAGGGCCAAAGCACACATTATGTTAAATACAAAGTGATGTGTGTGTGTGAGAGAGGGGGGGGGTGCCTTCAAAGGGCTTTACCGCAATGGCAGCAGGCCTCGCAGGACCACACAACATGTGGCATGTGTGATGCCATGCACACGTGACAGGCCCCACAATGTTGGGCGGAACTTGGCGTACTTGCCCAAAGTGACTCGTCATCAGGTGTAGACCCTAATGTCACAAAGTCCAAAGATGTTATGGGAACTCCAGGCTCCCATGTTACCAGAGACATCTCCGGGATGTTTGGTGAAGTAACACCAAGCCTTTTTGCAGCAAACCACAGGTGAGGTTCCAAAGAACCCATATGCACCTTTTGGTTTCAGAGGGTGAGGTCCAACTGCCTCCCAGGCGATGCTGACCTCAAAAGATGTAGCTGCAGGAAGCCACCCATCCATGGTGGCTTCAAGGGTCAGAAGAACCAGCCTCCAGTTAAAGAGAAGTAGATAACTATTTTGAAATAAGTAGTGTGGAGTAGCAGGTAGTGAGCCCATACGAACCTTGAGAGGCGAGAGCCTTCCTGCCTCTCCTTCACTTACAAACAGACATGAAGGAAGATGGTGGGGTCAGATGGCTGAGGAACGTTTTCATTAAACACCATTGGAGGTTGTGTTGCCTGCTATGCAAATGTCTAGGTTGAAGTCCTGCCTGCTAGAACAACATAGGGATGGGTAGGCAATGGAAATTTACTGCTGTTTCTTTAAAATAAACCACACATACATGCAATTGTGCTGTTCCTGTTAATTTTAGCTAGAATTGGGGACAAAAATTTCTGTGTGTATGTGTGAGTTTTTTAAAATAATAATAATAATAATAATGGTATTTCTGTGCAAATTTCCTCTAAAACTATGATTATCTGCAGCCACTGGTAGTCCACATTCAAACCTCTTTGTCCCCTTAACATGGTCTCCGACTAGCAACCTCGAGTTCCATATTAGTATAGAGATTATATTTATTATTGTTAAACGGACAGGAATAATTTGCCTGATGCTACTTGTGCTTCCAGGGTGTACACTTTCCCTCTCTAATCATATCCATGATTCTGTTTTTTCCTTTCTTTCTTTTTTGCAACTCAAGACAATTTGATCTGACACGAAATTCTGTTTTGCTCCCTCATAACAACTTTAATACCGTTATACACAGGCTAGACATTTTATCAAGCCGTCTACCTTTTCTGATGTGCGCATTAAGGCCTATTTTGCAGAACAAAGAAATATTAGTGCGTGCTTATTGTAGCACAACTGAGTGAACCATTTCAGCTTCATTTATTTGAGGGGAACATTTGGCGGTCTCTGCAAAATGGAACGACAGTAGCCATGATGTTATGACTTGATTCACAGCTTTCTTCCAAAAGGATTATCACCTCCTTTTTTCTTCTAAATTGTCGCTTCTATAGTAGCCTTCGTCAGGGTCAGTCTTACTATGAGCTGCTATGAAGCATTGTTTTCGGTGGCCGGCAACTTTCTTGCTCATTCACATTTTCTTCCAAAGAGCTCATGGTTCTCCCCCTCCTCATTTAATCCTTACAACAACCCTGCGAGGTAGGTTAGGCTGAGAGGCAGTGACTGGGCAAAGCCCACCCAGGGAGCTTCTTGACTGAGTGAGGACTTGAGGTCTCCCAGGTCCTCTAACTCTAACCACTACACCATGCTGTTTCTGCTTGCCTAGATGGGCCATCAGCATCATCCAGCTGACTCTACTTATGTTCTCTCATATATTCATCTTCTATGGGTCCTTTCTATAATACAGTCATACCTCTGGTTACAGATGCTTCGGGTTGCACAACACGTCAGACACGGAAGTACCGGAACATGTTACTTCCGGGTTTTGGTGCTCGCGCATGCGCAGAAACACTAAATCGCGCTTTGCGCATGTGCAGAAGCACCGAATTGCGACCCGCGTGTGCGCAGATGCAGCACTGCAGGTTGCGAACATGCCTCCCACACAGATCACGTTTGCAACCCGAGCATCCACTGTACTACAAAGTTATCTGCATCCTTTTAAATTATCCAGTTACTAATTTTTCTATTAAAAATGCCATATGATAAGATTTTCGCATTACAAGCATCTTCACATTCCTCCCAGTCATTTTAGATGTTTACAGTGGTCCTTTAAGTCAGTGTTTCCCAACCTTGTGCCTCCAGATGTTTTGAGACTACAATTCCCATCATCCCTAGCTAGCAAGACCAGTGGTCAGGAATGATGGGAATTGTAGTCCGAAAACAGCTGGAGGCACAAAGTTGGGAAACACTGCTTTAAGTAATGTAGAAAAATATTCTAGTCTTTTTCAAATACCTGATCTTCCTGGTTTTGGATCTTCCCTGTCAATTTTGCCATCTCCACATAGTCCATCAGTTTTGTCTGCCATTCTTCTTTCAATGGTACTTCTTCTTTCCAATTCTGGGCTAGCAATACTCTCACTGCTGTTGTTGCATACATAAATAGTTGTTTATCTTCATCTACTATACCTAACAGAATGGTCTCTGGTTTTTTAACAAATGTATTTTTTAACATTTTCTTTAATTCATTATAAATCATCTCCCAGAAAGCCTTTACCTTATTGCAAGGCCACCACATATGGTAAAAAGTACCTTCTTTCGTCTTGTATTTCCAACATAATTTTGAACTCATTTTATACATCTTTGCAATTTTACTCTGTTTAAGGTACCAAATACATCATTTTGATATAATTTTCTTTCAGCAAACAACATACAGTAAATTTAATTTCTTCTCTCCATAACTTCTTCCAAGATTTCATTTGAATAGTATAGCTGAAATCCCTAGCCCAATGACTCTTCTTATGTTCTTAACTGGGAGGCTGGTGTGGAAGATATTTGGGATATTTGGGACACTAGGAAGGCTTGAGAGGAAGAGTAGTAGGAAGATATCTGAGAAAACTGTGGTGGAGATAAGGTGTGGAATAACTATAATATGCAGGTTACAGTGGTACCTTGACAACCGAACGATTTGACTTCCAAAGGTTTTGACGTCCGAAGTCGACAACCCCGGAAGTCTTTGTGCCGCGCCCCCCCCCTGCGTGTGCATTCTGCGCCTGCATAAAAAGCGACACACTCAATCGGCACACGCGCAGAAGCGCAAAATTGCGCTTCACACATGCACGGAAGCAGCACTTCGACAACCGAAGACTTCGACTTACGAAGATGGCTGCGGCATGGATCGTCTTCGTAAGTCGAGGTACCACTGTGCCCTGTTTCTCATATTTTAAGACATACCCATAAAATAAGCCATAGCAGGATTTTTAAGCATTCAAAGAATATAAGCCATACCCCGAAAATAAGACATAGTGATAGGCGCAGCAGCAATGCTGGCCGCGGCAGGAGGAAGAGGAAAAAAATCAGACTCCCCCTGAGAATAAGCCATAGTGTGTTTTTTGAGGAAAAATAAATATAAGACGGTGTCTTATTTTTGGAGAAACACGGTATCTGCATAACCTAGCAAGTCTAAAATATAGATGAGCTTTTACTCTTGCAAGATTGAATGTATTGCCCTCGGTTGTACTTGAGGGACAATTCCAACAGATTCCACACGAAAAAACACTTACGTCCCTGTGGAGATGGCGATACCAAATTGGTGGAACATGCCTTTCTTATAAAATCTTGAGGAATGAGGTTCTCACCCCTCTTTTATTGTCCATTCTGGGTCGTCCAGCCACAGCCACACTGTCCTTTCTCTTGGCAGATCAAGATGAGTAGGTGACAGCAATGGGAACAAGGTTTCCAGCTGGGGCAATTAGAATAAGATCCACTATTTGACTATTGATTCAAAACCCTAAAAAGTATTTTATATAATTGACCTTTTTTATTTCTATTCTTTGTATATCGTATTGTTGTTTTATGGCCAATGGCTGATGCAAATAAAGATTCATTCATTCATTCAGTATGCAGCAATATTTGAAAATTTGGGGAAACCGTTGAAGGGAAGTCCAATGTTAATTGGCTGTTAATTGGAAAATATTGTACAGTGGTACTTCGGTTTACGAACTTAATCCGCTCCGGAAGTCTGTTCTTAAACCGAAGCCGTTCTTAAACCGAGGTGTGTTTTCCCTAATGAGGCCTCCCGCCCCCGGTGCCCTTCCACCATTCGACTTCCGTTCGTAGACCAAGGTAAAGTTCGTTAACTGGAACACTACTTCCGGTTTTGTGGAGTTCGTATACAGTACTGTAATAGTTCATAAACAGGGCTGTTCTTAAACCGAGGTACCATTGTATTAATTTCCCTTTTTTTCTTGAAATTTACAAATAATTTGAGAGAGGGACAGGGACAGGGAGATTGGGAGGGAAAATGACCCCCACCCCACCCATCTTGGACTTCAATCCAAATTTTGAACTTCATAGAGACAACGGGCAAGTTTTAAGAGTCCAAAAGTCTGTATCCGAGCCCAAGCAAATTTTGTGAGTTTCACCAGGACCTCAGTTTTTAATTACGACCCATCAAAGATGAAGTTCCTCCATGGAGCATGACCTTAATCTTTAGAATCTTGCAGCTTTTGAGAAAACAAATTAACTCAAATTTTTCAGCTGAAGGATCCTGGGGGTGGCATGTGATGTCAGCTTGCATCAGTCACATTTCATTATGGATTACAGTTTGAGGGAAGTGACACAATCTGAAGTGACTTTCCACAACGCAACGTGTCAGCTCAGAGAGATAAATAAATAAATCCAGTGCGCAACACTCTGCTCTGTCAAGCTCACAATTCAGACGAAGATGGTCTTAAAAATACGCTTGCCTTTTTGAGAGAGAGAGAGAGAGAGAGAGAGAGAGAGAGAGAGAGAGAGAGAGAGAGAGAGAGAGAAATGGAGAAAAAATTGTAAGCCATGTGTATACATTGATTTGTTGACAGTGCCAGGATTTCATTAATGGTCACGTAGTGGCAAAGATCCAAAGAGATGGAGCAGGTAAGGCAAAGGTTTGTGTGTGCCCTGTGGCATTTAGACTTTTGCAATTGCAGTAAAGCTTATAGCTCAATGGTAGTAAAAAAAAGGCAAAGGACCCCTAGATGGTTAAGTCCAGTCAAAGGCAACTATGGGGTTGCGGCACTCATCTTGCTTTCAGGCCAAGGGAGCCGGCGTTTGTTCACAGACAGCTTTCCTGGTCATGTGGCCAGCATGACTAAACCGCTTCTGGTGCAACAGGACACTGTGACGGAAACCAGAGCGCACAGAAATGCTGTTTACCTTCCCACTGCAGCTGTACCTATTTATCTACTTGCTTTCGAACTGCTAGGTTGGCAGGAGCTGGAACAGAGCAACGGGAGCTCACCCCATTGCATGGATTTGAACCACTGACCTTACAATCGGCAAGTCGAAGAGGTTTGGTGGTTTAAACCACAGCGCCACCAGTGCAACATGCTATTTTCATTGTATGGTTCCCCCATATAATAACATAATGTCCAATAATGTCCTTTATCTGGATGAGTTGTTATGTTTCACAATACCCATCCACCCCACTTAAATGATAGTACAATAGCAGTTTGTGGGGGTCAATGTGCAGTCTTCATATTCAATCAAATTGGGTCTGGGCAGAGAATGTTCTGAAAATCTGAGAAGGTGGGGATGTTTCTGCAGTTGGCTAGAGACTATAGATATCGGTGTTTGACCTTGCACTCATGACACCCAGAAGCAGAAGCTGTGCAGCTGTTTGAATACTCTTTTATAATGATTATCTTTTCTGCCAGAACCTATAGAAGGTCAGAAGGTGTGGAGGATATCCAAAGGCTACATTGTCAATATATCTGCTACACAAAACACACTTCTTGTTTCTTCCTTAAACCCAGTATGATGGGCAGAAATCCCTGCAAGGATCTCTGTGATTCCTTCTACCTTGCATTGTAGAAGCAGAGAAAGAAGTAGCCCTAGAACAGGCTTCCTTAAACTCGGCCCTCCAGATGTTTTTGGCCTACAACTCCCATGATCCCTACCTAGCAGGACCAGTGGTCAGGGATTATGGGAATTGTAGTCTCAAAACATCTGGAGGACAGAGTTTGAGGAAGCCTGCCCTAGAGTCTAAAGAAGGGCATCCCCAAAGAATTCTGGGACTTGTAGTCTGTTTAAGGTGCTACGAATCTTCAAGAAGCCCCTCTTCCTCCCAGGGCCACAATTCCCAAAGTTCCCTGTGAAGAGGGATTGTTTGTTAAACCACTCTGGTTTAACAATCCATGTGGTTTCAATCCATGTGTTTGTTAAACTGCATGGAAGAGGGAACAAGCTTGTTTTCTCCTGCCCTGGAGTTTAGGACTCGAATCAATGGCTTCAAGTTAAAAGCGATTCAGACTAAACATCTGGAAGAACTTTCTGACAGTAAGAGCTGTTTGACAGTGGAATGGTCTCCCTCAGGAGACTGTGGACTCTCCTTCCTTGGTTTGTAAGCAGAGGCTGGATGGCCATCTGTCATGGGTGCTTTAGCTGAGAATCCCGCATTGCAGGGGGTTGTACTAGATGGCCTTTGATTCCCTTCAAACACTATGATTCTTTGAACTATAGCTATGCAAGGGGATTAGGGCTCTCAGTAATAAATCTTAGTAATTTAACAAACTACAGCTCCTAGAATCAGCAAGCAAGACCTGAGCACAAGAGCCCTCTCCACTCCTGTGGTTTCCAGCAGCTGGTACAGTCATACCTTGTGTTGCTTTAGGTTCATGTTGCATCTTTTCGGCTTGCGAACGTGGCAAACCTGGAAGTGTATACTTCCGGGTTTCACCGCGCGTGCATGTACAGAAGCATTCTGCGCACTTCACGCATGCACAGAAGTGTTCTGCGTGATTTGCACATGCACAGAAGCGCTCTATCGCACTCCACGCTTGCTCAGAAGCGCCACTCTAGTTGCGGACTTTTCAGGGTGCGAACGGCACCCTGGAACGGATTGCGTCTGCAACTAGAGGTACCATTGTATTTAGAAGCATTGCTACCTGCAGCTGTGGAGACAGAGCTTGTCTAGTGGTCATCAGTAGCCTTTTCCTCTGTTAATTTGTCCAAACTTCTTTTAAAGTTGGGAATGAGTTCCAATACAGTGGTACCTCGGTTTATGAACACAATTGGTTCTGGAAGTCTGTTCATAAACTGAAGCGTTCATAAACTGAAGCGAACTTTCCCATTGAAAGTAATGGAAAGTGGATTAATCCGTTCCAGATGGTCCGCGGAGTAACCGTTCATAAACTGAAGCGAACTCTCCCATTGAAAGTAATGGAAAGTGGATTAATCCGTTCCAGACGGGTCCGCGGAGTACTTAAACTGAAGCGTTCATAAACTGAAACATGGGTGTAATTGGTTCCGGAAGTCTGTTCATAACCTGAAGCGTTCATAAACTGAAGCGAACTTTCCCATTAAAAGTAATGGAAAGTGAATTAATCCGTTCCAGATGGGTCCGCGACGTTCATAAACCGAAAATTCATAAACCGAGGTGTTCATAAACCGAGGTTCCACTGTAGTTTAACTATGCTCAATGTGAAGATGCACTTCTTTTATTCGGCCACAAATCTCCCAACATTTATTGGGTGTCCATGAGTTCTAGCATTATGGGAGATAGAAAACCTTTTCTCTGTCCACATAAAAGCCTGGAGGGTCACATTACCCCTGGACCTGATGTTCCCAAACCATACCATGCACACTTACCTGGATTACTTCTGAGTAGTCATGCACAGAATTGCATGTTGAGTTCTAAGAAATGTATTCAAACAAAGTCCACATGTCTCATTTAGCTTCTCGTGGACAGGTGGGCATTTTAGTCAGGAGAGCTGTGAAATCATTGGGAAAGGGAGCTGTTCCCCCCCCCCCCCGACAGATCTGAAACTGTTGGTGAAAATGTCCATTTCCACTCATCCTAATAAGTTTGCAGTTTCAAATGGCACACTTCTCTCCGGATGGGGAGTGCCTTCCCTCTCCAGTCTGTCAGCGTGACATTTCTGCGAACAATGCAACTTGATTTAATCAGGTAGAAAGTGCCTGGTGAAGAGCTAAATGCCTTGTCTCCTGTTATCCTGTCTGTGGTTTACCAATGGAATGCCCCAAGACCTCTTGTAAAGAGAGAGGAGCTGGAGAAAACGTGGGAAGTGATCCTTCAACAGATGCTACAGGATGGCAAAGCATGGAGGGAATCAATAAGAAAATAACAAGGTTGTGTTTGTGGGCATGCACACACACATATGTGTGTAGCATTTGTGTGAAACATGCAAAATGAACCCCATTAAGGTTACTTGTGTAAAGGTAATCAAAGGCATATAATATATTTCCACCAAAAAGACAAGCTTTCTATGTTTTATCACCCTGCTGTGATCAATTCTTACTTCTTCTTTGGCGATCACTTGTAGCCGAGGAAGATTGTCTTCCATGAACAAGGTCGTAGCAGTGAGTCCATAAGTGACTGTGGACGCCAATTCTGGATCCACACGTCCTTCCACAGCGGGGAAATAGGTTCCCAGGAGGAGCACGGTGAGGGTTTGCCAAACGTGCCTTCCTCTTAGCACGTTACCCCCTTTCGTCCTGAGTCTGAGCATCTTCAAAGTCCATGACACCTTTGGTAAAGGCTGTTCTCCAACTGCAGCGCTCGTAGGCCAGTGTTTCCCAATTGTTGGTGTTTATACTACTTTTAAAAAAATTGCCTTGAGAGATTTGCTGTGATAGCAATGCAAACTCCTACCCACCCTCCAAGGTGGGGGGAAAGTGTAGAGGTCAAGATGGAGACATTGTGGGTAATTGGTTTCCAGGTGTGGATATCATGCAGAATGCATGCAGAATGCTGCCAAGTTGCTGTCAGAGAAATAAGGGACCAGGCCGGAAATAGCAGACCGGAAGTAGTGCTGCCGCCATTTTGGAACTGGGCGGAGCATGGTCAGAAGTGACTTTTGATGCTGCTTTGCCCAGTTCCAAAATGGCTGCCGCACCAGAAGTCGCACTGTAGCCATTTTGGAACTGGGCAGAGCAGCATCAAAAGTCACTTCTGAGCATGCTCCGCCCAGTTCCAAAATGGCCGCCGCACCAGAATAAACCGGGAAAAAACAAAAAATCTGTTTTTTCCAGCTAGGAACAGCTGGAAAAACGGGGATTTCCCAGGGAAAACGGGAGACTTGGCAGCTATGCACCTATTCTGCTGGGTTTTTGGCACCTCCTGCTTACTCAGGCCTTTGTTGGTCCTTCATAACAATCCAATCAGAATTGTCCAAATGTTGCAGGGGTTTTTTTGTTTTGTTTTTTTGCTGTACTTACAGGATATTGTTGTTTTATTGTATTGGTATTTATATGTCATAAAACTTCCATGGAATTTTGAATGAAGGGCATTATTAAAATATTTTAAATAAAATAAATGCCAGTCCTTAGATACACGTGGCATTTATTGTATTTGCCAAACAGTGTTTTTAAAGTGCCTTTTTGGAGGTTCCTGTCACAGGCAAGAATCCAAGACCTTTTTGCAATGGGCTGGTATTATGATGTTTTCAAAGAAGTAGTGAAAATAGGTTTGTGATATCAACCAAAATACTTCCTGGATGACATCGTTCAGGGATGTCCAACTGGTCGACCGCGATCAACTGGTCGATCCCCAGGAGCTAGCAGTCGATTGCAGGCTCTTTTTCCTTTGCGGGGGCGGGGGGCGGGGGGAGAACAGCCGGCCCCGGTCCCTCGCCCCGGCCTCCATTCACCCATGATTGCTAAAATGGAAGCCAGAGTTATCACTGCGAGGTTTATTGCTTCCTGGGAGATCTTCTGGTGAGCAACTTTTTCCTTTGCCCATTTTTTATTCTGTGAGTTGGACGTCCCTGACATTGTTGGTGGCTATGCCCATTCTTAACTGGGGCAGGCAGTTACCAACTCCCTCATTGCTTCCTGAATTCTGCATACATCACAGGCCTTTAATGAGAAAACCAAATATCCCATATTTGGGAACACAATATAGATGTCTCTCACAATGAATTTGCAGCCATTTCCCCCCAGGTTTTTTCCTCTCCTGTTTCCTCCTGGTGCAGATTGAAATGAGCCACATTCATCTCAAAGGATGCACATGCTCTCTGATCACTGGCCAACTCTCCTACCAGCCAAATGAGACTATCCTGGTTGCATTGGCCTTTGATCATATTTCATGTTGAACTATTCACAAAATCAAGATTCACTTCCACTAGAGCTGATCCAAAGTTTCACATAAATTCAAAATCTGGATAAATTAATGTTAATATTGGATGCTAGAAATAAAACCCATGTTTTCCATTGTGGATATTTTCAGGGTTATTTTGCTTTTGTAATTCAATTTCAAAATTACCTTTGTATGTGTGTGTGGGGGGGGGGGTTAAACTTCTTCTGATGTTCAGCATCAGCTTTTCAAATTCACTTATTTGATGCCTTTCAAAATAAAATTACGCTCTCTAAATCCAAACTGGGAAAGTTAGGAATAAATAAAAGCAGAACAATATGAAATCCAAATTTTAGAAATAAGTTTCAGCAAGGGGATTCTCTGCCATCACAAAAAAAAATTGTTTCAGCCTCAATGCTAATAGTCCTACTGAACTTGGATTGGAGCACAAATTTGTTTGAGAATTCCACCTCCACTTTCAACCTCTCCCATCTAAGACTTGCTGCCCCCATCTCTTGGATTTGGAATGAGATTTGTGCCTTTCCAGGCTCTCTTTAGCTCTGTCAGATGCTACTCATGCAATAGAATCGTCAACTCTTAATTTGTGTTTCTTACTGACGTCAAATGGGAAATGTTCCTCAACCAGATGCTGAGGGCTTTGCCAAAGAGACTTTCTTCATCAAGTCTGCTTACATTAGAATCCTCTTCACTGTGACCTTGAAATTTGACTTGCTGAGGACTCTTCTAAGAAGAAAGGAAAACAAGAAAGGAAAAGAGGAGCAGTGGGAAAGATAATGAGATTTTCATGAAAAGGAACTTAAGAGGAACCTTGTGTCCTTCACAAATTCTATGGGTAACTTTTATTCCATACAAAGTTATTAGCTACATGACACAGGCAAGGATTCTGTGTACTTTTGAATGTTTTCTTAGCTTCCTCTTAACTGAAACACTGTATGGTACGGAGCTGCCCTTTTTTGCTTGTTTGGAAGGTCCTTATGAAATCCACGTATGGTTTCACAATACCTGGATCAAGTATCATGTACAATAATAGTCAAGAGACTGGGAAATAAAAAGAAAACCATAGCAACTTTCAGAATGCTTTCAATGGATCTGTGTAACTAAACTTGACTATTGTTTTCCTACTCTGATGCAGGGCTGGTTCCAGATTGCAGTAAATACTTTCCATTACCTCCAAGAACAACAAACACCAGCCCAGTGGCGATACCATTTTCACTCTACTCTGGCCAGTGACCAAAGTAAATTGATTCATTCATTTTTACTCTACATGGAAGACTCAAGAAGATTATGCAAAATAATTCTGAGTTTCCATTAGGCAGCGCACAAGGCCCATCTAGTTTGGGGCCTAGTCTGTCATTTTATAGGGGCCCCAATCTGACCCAGGACAAGGCGGGGCTCACCCAACTCAGATCTGGGCTCCAAACTGATTTTGGGGTCCTTGCACAGTGTTTAATTAAGTTTTTCAGCCCTAACTAAACATGCAATCAGGAGGGGAAGGGAAGAAGAAGACTCATACAGCTTTCCTGCTTGTATCTACTTCTCTTTCCTACTCCTCGCCACCAGACCACCTGGCTTTTGATGACCCTGGTTTCCTCTTTGGAGGAAACCATGACTGTTTAATCTTCTTCTTCATCATCATCATTTTATTTGAATGTTGCTTTTCCATAGTTGAAACTATGCTCAAGGCGGCTGACAACATGACAAGATCTACATAATTACAAACATAACAGAAGTCATAAACAATAAATAAAACACATCAAAAAGTACACAACCTAATGAAAACAATTTCCACGTAAATCGTTAAGATCTAAAACTAAAAAGACAACAATAATATCAATAACAGCAACAGCAATACTCCAGCTCATGAATCTGTTCAACACCCCCAGCTTTTGTAGCTGGAGTCAGTCCGTCCTCCACTCTCCCAGGCCAGGTGGGGAAAAGCCAGCAAGGCAGGGTGCAGGTCTTCCAGGGCTCACAGCCAAGAGGGTCTCATTTATAACAACACAGATAAAAATTAAAAACAATTTAAAAGAGGAGCCCTCACTGCTGAGCAGCAGCCACAGTCCTTGTGAAGCCTGTCAGGCCCTACCCCAAGCCAGGTGGAAAGAGGCAAGGGTGGGGCCCTTCAGGCCCTTAGCAGGCAGTCCTCCTCTTAATGTGATATATTGTGCAGATGGGGCCATTCTTAACATGCAGTATGCCAGGCATCCCCAAACTGCGGCCCCCAGATGTTTTGGCCAACAACTCCCATGATCCCTAGCTAACAGGACCAGTGGTGGGGGAAGATGGGAACTGTCCAAAACATCTGGAGGGCCGAAGTTCGGGGATGCCTGC
This sequence comes from Zootoca vivipara, assembly GCF_963506605.1. NCBI lineage: Eukaryota > Metazoa > Chordata > Lepidosauria > Squamata > Lacertidae > Zootoca > Zootoca vivipara. The sequence goes on along the minus strand of NC_083282.1, from coordinate 85,090,501 downwards.
AGTATGCCCTAGGTCAGGCATCCCCGAACTTCGGCCCTCCAGATGTTTTGGACTACAATTCCCATCTTCCCCGACCACTGGTCCTGTTAGCTAGGGATCATGGGAGTTGTAGGCCAAAACATCTGGAGGGCTGCAGTTTGGGGATGCCTGCCCTAGGTTGTGCCACCAGCTAAAAGAGCAAGCAAGCTGAGAGGGAACCCTCAAGATCCGAGGAGCTGCTATTATTCAAATCAGACTGGCCAATGGCAGCTTTGTAGGTTCATCCATGTTTATATTTTTTTAAAAAAATACCAGCATTTTATATCTGTTGATTATATTTATACCCCTCTCTTTGTGATGCTCAGAGCTTCCTTCCCCCTCCCTGTGATAGCTAATACTAGGACTCTGGCTCGAGGGAAGAAGAACGTCACTTGCTTGAATAGACACACTTAGAGAAAGGGCAAGAATAAAAGGAGAGGAGAAAACCTGCCTTTGGAAAATGTTGAAGAAAGCAAGTGACTGTTCAGGAGGAAAGAGCGTCTTTTATGCATAGCACAAAAAGTTTCAAGGTTAGTCAAGGGTGCCTCCGCCACCTTTATCATAAAGCTCTTTTTTGACCCTACTTTTAGTGATCATTAGGCAGCATCATAGATTATTGTCATTAGGAAACGAGTGTTGACACAATGAACCACTAATGGAATCAACAGGTGCCTGCTGAATGCATGTGTGAAAAGGATTTCATCTCCATCGGGCTACAAGATTTGCTATTGAGTGAGGGGGGTTGTGGTTACAAACATGAACAAGAACAATGGAGCTGGAACTGGGAGGGGGAGTTTTCTTTAGCAACAGAGGCAAAAATCTATTTGTGATCAGATCCCGGTGCCAAATGATGTGGGCATCCTTGCAAGTACCCTGTTTCAGCAATTCCAGTGATTCTCTACATCATTAAAGGCTGGAATGTAAACACTTCAAGTCCTGCACCTAGAGACAGACGAATCTCTCACTTTTGCTTTCTCTGTTACTCATTGTACAGGTTGTACAATGACAATAAAGGTATTACAGCGGTACCTCAGGTTACAAATGCTTCAGGTTACAGACTCCACTAACCCAGTAATAGTACCTCAGGTTAAGAACTTTGCTTCCGGATGAGAACAGAAATCGTGCTCCGGTGGCGCGGCAGCAGCAGGAGGCCCCATTAGCTAAATTGGTGCTTCAGGTTAAGAACAGTTTCAGGTTAAGAACGGACCTCCGGAATGAATGAAGTTCTTAACCAGAGGTACCACTGTATTATTATTATTATTATTATTATTATTATTATTATTATTATTATTATTTTCCAAACTTCTGCTCCCTTCCTTTCAGCATCAATTTGCAGATTTTTCTTCAAAAAATCGGCATGGAAATTTGCCTGTATTTTTATGCCTGTTGCTCATTTTCATATGCATCCCCTCCCCAATATAAGGTAGCTCTGTACATTGCTTTATGTTGTAAGCTAGTTTGTATCCCAGACTGGGCGAATGGTGGCATATTAATATATTAATAAGAGAGAGAGAGAGAGAGAGAGAGAGAGAGAGAGAGAGAGAGAGAGAGAGAGAGAGAGAGAAGGTACAGAGGCAGAGGACTACTGTCACAGTCACTTCTGAGTTTTAAGTATAATTGGTTTAATTAACACTGAAATTGTGAATGGCTATGTGTATTGGTGAAAGGGTTTAACTAGAAGAGTCCACTGAAGCTAAATTAAGAGGAAAAAGGTCTCTCTGAGCTTTAAACAAGTTTATAATTAAGTATTGTTGTTTGCTGTTAGCTAACATGTGAGTGTTTAACCTTAGATCACATGAGAGGTGTTGAATTGCAAATCACCATTTTGAAGGTGAGTAGGCCTGCACCTCAACTGGTAAGTAGGCCTGCACCTCTTCTTTCTCCTGTCCCCTCCTTCAAGAAAGGATTGTGTGCTTTTAACAGTTGCACGAAATGCAGATGTTCAATAGATGCAGTTTTCAGCGCTGTATCACCATATCATAGACATCTGTACCTATTAAATTTGGCTGATGTGGAAAAGGTCCAGGTCTCTGTTAAAACTGAAGGGTAGGCAAAGTGCCCCTCTCAAACTACCACCTAATGTTCCCTGTATGTAATAGCCAAACGAGGAAATGACTTTGACACAGTTTTTTCCTTCTTCTTCATACTGGTTAATGAGACTCAAAAAGATTATATTTTCATTTATTCAAGCCCCCCCCTTTAGCACGCTAAATGTTTTGCAGCTGTTATCTGAGGGCTAATTCGCAAATTTGCCACCTCATTTTCGTGTGGGGAGCCATTTTGTATGAAACAGCCCTCACAGGAGAAAATGAAAAACGACTGTGTCAGAGAAAATGCTCAACAACCAGCATTCCTCTTGAAGTGGTAACTTTTCATTCCCCTCCTATGTGGGGGTGATTTCTCAAAAATAGTTCCCCACATGAAAATAATGTGCTAAAGTCACCATGTGCAGATTTTATCACCTCAAAAATAAATATGCTAATGGATCCTCATCTGTCTTTTCAAGAGCCCTGTGAGGTAAGCCTGGAGACCCACGAAAGTATTTTTTTTCTTTCTGAATGTTGAGGATGGTGTGATATAGCTATCACAGTTTCATATGCAGTCCCATCACTATCGTATCTGGCAAATTGCCTTGTGGGCCCTCTGGGCAGAAAGGCAGGGGAGAAATGAAATAAAAGAAGGAGAAAATAAACAGGTTATTTTGGCACTTCAAGAACCCGATAGGACAATGAGGCAAAAGTAGGGATAAGCTGGAAATTTACATAAGAACATTTATTGTTTATGTAATGTTCATTTTCCATCTTCCTGAATTGTGGGACAATTCCAGTTCTCTGCTGGGTGAATACAGTGGAACCTGCAACCATAATCTGTTCTGGAGGTCCGTCCAGAGGTCAAAACAGGTCGCTGGGAGAGGCGCCGTTGTGCGCAGGTGCGGATGGCGATCACCACTCCTGCACATGCACGGCCAGCAACAAACCTGCCAGTTACTTCCGGGTTTGCCATGGATGTTGGGCGAAATGGACGCAAGCGGAGGCGGACGTAAGAAGAGGTATTCAGCATAATGGCCTCCCCAAGGAGAATAGGTGTAAGCAGGCCAGACTGAATGCAGAATAAACAGGTCATATGGAGCAGCCCTAACAGATTGTTGGAAAAGTTGAGTGCCTCCCCCTCTCTCCACCGAGTGGTGGCAAGAGCCCAGGGGGTTCCAGGCGCTCACCCAGGGTCTGTGTTCCATTGGAAAATTGAGACACGGCACAGACTGCCATTGCTTTAAGAAATAGGATTTGTTCACCTATTTACATCTCCAGTCTGCATGGAGGGAGTCCAGAGCTGACAGCATGGCCATTTCAATAGGGGCTTGTCCCATACCCTCCAATTCCTGGTAAGAAAAATCCGGGATCAGCAGCGGCGTGGCACCGGAAGTCACTTCTACGCATGTCTGGACATGCGTAGAAGCAACTTCCCGTGCTGGTGCTGCCCGATTTCCGGTGCCCAGACATGGGCAGTGCGGCACCCGAAATCGGTTCTGCACATGTCCAGACATGCGAAGAAGGAGCCTCCCTGGCAGGTAGGAAATCCGGGGGATTTATGGGATTTTTCTCTATTCGGGATAACAGCGGGAAACGGGTTTAAATACAGGGGTTTCCCGCAAAAAATGGGAGACTTGGCAGCTATGGCTTGTCCCCCACAGCAGTGTTTAGAGAGGGGTCCCCAACTCTATAATAATAGCAAGATGTCCAAGAATTCTTACACCGTGAAAGATTGCATATTGTTGTAGGAGCCACCTCACGAATATACCTACCTGGAGTTTCAGGTGAGCCTGACTGAATTCCTACCCTCTTCCGATTGGCTACGCCCAGTGCCAAATTTACGTATAAGCTAAACAAGCTATAGCTTAGGGCCCCACTCTCTTGGAGCCCCCCCCCCCAAAAAAAAAATTAAAGGAAAAACCCCCACTGGATGTACATTTCCAAAATATAAGATAAAAACAAATAAAATAAAACCTACATACAGCAACAATGTTTTGTGTTGTGTAGGCTCCTATGATGTAAGTACAGTACATTATATAGGGTGCCTACATTCTGCATGTGCAAATGGCTTTAGATACCTATTAGATCCATAATTACCATATAGCATACAGTCATACTTCGGTTTAAGTACGCCTTGGTTTGAGTATTTTCAGTTTAAGTACTCCGCGGACCTGTCTGGAACGGAGTAATCCACTTTCTATTACTTTCAATGGGAAAGTTCGCTTCAGGTTAAGTATGCTTCAGTTTAAGTACAGACTTCCAGAACCAAATGTGTTTGTAAACCGAGGTACCACTGTATATTCCTCACAAAAAAACAGCGACAATTTGTTGTTGACACAAAGGACAGCTGGACATGTAAAGGCCCCCATTACCTTCAGGAGCTTAGGGCCTCATCAAACCTAAATCCGGCCCTGGCTACTCCTCTTCAGTTGTTGAGAGAAGCCACACTGAGTCCTCCTGACTCCAAGTGGGTGAGACAGCTTAGCTCCAAAATACATTCCCAAGGACGACTCAGCACATTTTGTTGGTGAGGCAAACCATAAGTGCCCCCCTCCTCCTCTGCCACTGAAGACTCCTCCCTTGGCCGCCTACCACCACTGACTCTCCCTCACCTGCCCTGGCAAGGACAAGGAGGATGAGAAAAGGAAGCTGGTACAGGGAGGGGGAACGCCAATATCAGGGGGTGGCATTGGAGGCATCAGCAAGAGGGGAGTCATTAGCATTGGAGGGTGGAGGAGAAGGAGCCAAGTGGCACCATCCTAGTGGATCCAAAGTTCTGAACGCTGAGCCTCAGAAATCTCCCCAGAACCTTAAAAGTACCCCAACTCCCATAATGGCTAATGGTCAGAGATTATTGGAGTTGCATTCCAGCAACAATTGGATGATCACACTTTCTCCACCCCTGCACTATAAAGTTCTAAATTCAGTTTCCTGACGAATGGCATTCCTTCATTTAGCTGCAGACACACTGTGCTACAACAGCAAGAGTCCCCTTATTATGCATGATAAGTCTCAGCTCAATTTGCAAATCTGTATAGACACTTGGATTCTTGCACACTTTGGCTAAACAATGTCTAATTATTACTAGCTTCCCAGATGGTCACTCTCTAAATATCTGGAGAAGGGCAAATAGACTAGTATTCTGATCACGGAGCAGGAAGATAATAGTGATCTGGAAAGCCACATTGTAGACAAGTCTTTAGAGAGATGTTCTGCTTCATTCCATTTTGCTTTCTCTGTATCAAATCCAGGTTTTCGATATTTTGCTGAAAACACCGGGATAGGCAGAAACATAAGAAGGACTCTGCTGGATCAGACCAATGGCCCATCTAGTCCTGCATTCTGTTCCCACAGTGGCCACCCAAATACCTGTGGAAAACCTACATGCGGGACCCGAGCAAAAGAGCACACTCCCCTCTTGTGGAGGAGACACATGAAGAAGAGACTCAAATGATGATTGCAGGGTTTGTGTCAGTTCACATGGGGAGAGGCAGTCCTTGAAATATTGCTGTCCTGAGCCATTTAAGTATATAACATGGGTCCTTAGCCTGGGAAAACTAGCAACTATTGGGGGGGACCAATGTACATATATTTTGATTCATGATCCTCCAAATAATAGCTTGGTGATGGAGCACACGCTTTTCAGACAGAAGATCCTTGGTTCAGTCCCTGATATCACCAGCTTTCAGAACCACTTACCAGATGCTGGGAAAAGCTACTTCCTGGGTTCCTGGGAAACCACTGCCAATGAAAAATGGACAATAACTGGGCCAGGTGGACAAATAATTTGACTTTGTATAAAGCAAAATCATCATCTCCTGATTAAAACTTTGAGAGTAATAATAACTGAGTTGTTGACACTGTGCCATGTGCAGCAGCAGCATAGCTGGACTAAGTTGCTGCAGGATGCAGAGAGAGGGGCTGACATTTCCAAAGATCACAAGAGATCAAGGCACTATGAAGTAAGGAAAGGAAACATAGTCATTTACTGGCTGCATCCACACTTGAGGAATCTGTAGGGTTGCCAGTAAACCCATGGGCAACCAGTACGGAATTCTGAAAAGCCGGTATGACCTGTCACATCCAGCCAGGTTCTGTCTGAGCTACACCACAGACCATGAACCCAACCACCTGCCCTGTTGTTGACTGGGAGTTAGATCCAGGCCGGGGGTGGGGCGCAGCATAGAATCATAGAATTGTAGAGTTGGGAGGGACCCCGAGTGAGTCTGTTCCATTGTCGAACTGATCTTACTGTCAGGAAAATAAAAAAATGCCTTCAGTAGCACCTTAAAGACCAACTAAGTTTATATTTTGGTATGAGCTTTCGTGTGCATGCACACTTCTTCAGATACCAACACGGCTACCTACCTGTTACTGTCAGGAAGTTCTTCCTGATATTTAGTCAGAATCTCTTTCCTTGTAACTTGAAGCCATTGGTTCATGTCCTACCCTCCAAAGCAGGAGAAAACAAGCTTGGTCCATCTTCCACATGACAGCCCTTGAGATATTTGAAGCTGGCGGTCATATCGCCTCTCAGTCTCCTCTTCTCCAGGCGCTCTACGTGGGGCTACATTTGAAGGTGACCCGGAAATTACAACTAATCCAGAATGCGGCAGGCGGCAGCTAGACTAGTGACTGGGAGTGGCCGCCGGGACCACATAACACCGGTCCTGAGAGATCTACGCTGACTCCCAGTACGTTTCCAAGCACAATTCAAAGTGTTGGTGCTGACTTTTAAAGCCCTAAACGGCCTCGGCCCTGTATACCTGAAGAAGCGTCTCTACCCCCACCATTCAGCCCGGACACTGAGATCCAGCACCGAGGGCCTTCTGGCGGTTCCCTCATTGCAAGAAGTGAGGTTACAGGGAACCAGGCAGAGGGCCTTCTCGGTGGTGGCACCCGCCCTGTGGAATGCCCTCCCAGCAGATATCAAGGCAATAAGTAACTTTTTTATTTTCAGAAGACAACTGAAGGCGGCCCTGTTTTGGGAAGTTTTTAATGTTTGATGCTGTACTGTTTTTTATATTCGGTTGGAAGCCGCCCAGAGTGGCTGGGGAAACCCAGCCAGATGGGCAGGGTATAAATAAATTATTATTATTATTATTATTAATTATTATTATCATTATTATTTATTATTATTATATACCCAACGCCCTCAACCGTTCCTCCTAAGGCTTGGTTTCCAGACCCTTGATTGCCCCCCATGGCACACGTTCCAGCTTGTCAATATCCTTCCTAGATTTTGGTGCCCAACGCAGATAAAGATGATGGATGGATGGATGGTGAAGAACGGTGTGAGAGGCAGAGAACAGAAGAAATGGAAGCTCCCAGATGTGAGCTGGGAGGGTCCATCACTTTCTGTGTTAGACAAGAGTTACCGCATTTTCCCGGTAACTCATCTTATACACAGAAAAGTGTGGTAATATTTACCTGGGAGAGAGGACTCTGCATTTTTCTTCCTCTTCCCTTTTCTGTTTTCATTTTCATTAGATTAATTTGTATTACAAAAAGCCATAATAATAATAATAATAATAATAATAATAATAATAATAATAGAAGTTTGCCTCTAGGTGGTCTGCATTTTGCAGGATGAGAAAAAAAGATATTGTACCTAGAACTGGGCACAGTATTCCAAGTGTGGTCTGTCTAAGGCAGAATAGAGTGGTACTGTTACTTCCCTTGATCAGGACTTCTGTTTATGCAGCCTAGAATAGCATTAGCTTTTTTTGCTGCTGCATCACACTGTTGACTCATGTTAACTCACGTTGACTCATGTATGATCTACTAAGACTCCTAGACCCTTTTCACTTCTACTACTGGCAAGCCAGGTGTTTACCATCTTATATTTGTGCAGCTGGTTCTTGCTGCTTAAGTGTCAAACATGACATTTGTGTCCCTATTGGACTTCATTTTGTTAGTTTGGACCCAGTTCTCCAACCTTTACTGTCCCCTTGAATCCCGATTCTGTCTTCTGCACCGAACCCTCCAAGACTGGTGTCATCTGCAAATTTGACGAGCATTCCCTCAATTCCTTGACCCAAGTCATTTATCAAGACGTTGAAAAACGATCAGCCCAGGACAGAACCCCACGGTACCCCACTTGTCACCTTTTTTTAGGATGGTGAGGAACCATTTGTGAGTATTATTTGGCTTTGGTCCACCCAGCAGTAACCTCGTGCAGCAGGCAGAAAGAAACACAGATTTTTTTAAAAAAAATGCAGTAACAGAAGAACTACAAAGAAAGGCCACAGCTAACTGTTGCTTAGGAAAAACCCAGTACTCATCTGGATGTATTTATAGCCAGGGCAAGATGAAAAGGATCGATCCGTCTCCTGTGAATGGGGCCATGTTGGAATCCAGGAGGCAAAATAATGTTCTCTTTATTTCTTTCTCTCCCTCTCCTGCCATGGACAGCATAAGTTTGTAGCCACTCTGTCTTTCGGATTTCTGCAAGTTCACACTTAATAATAATAATAAATAAATAAATAAATAAATATCCTCATGAAAATCATTAGCATTTTAGTGCAAGCTTTGTCCAATAAACACATTTTTGTAAGCTGTTTTCAGTGATGGGCACATTTCTGCAAGCCATTCACCCACATACCATGCATGTTTAAGGTTATTTTCACCACTGCATTAATTTTTATGCACACTTCCCCCTAATCTATGCCTTCCATTTTTTTATTCATTTTTTTGTAAACATTGGTTGGACACTTGCATTGCAAAACTGAGGGAAGTGTGAATTTTGAAGGATGGCCATGCTTCGGTTGCTGTATTATTACAGAAAGTTCAAATTTGAAAAGTTTGCCTTTCAGTGCTAATTGGATTGAATCTCTCCCCATCCCCTACTCAGAGCTATCTGTGCTGCAACCACTGGACAATTGTCTTCCTATCTTGAACCTGGGGGTATTTGATATGACCAACTAACTGTGAATAGGGAGCTTTTTCAATCTAGGATCAGCCCTCCATAAAAGAATATATCCAATACCTGTCCTTCTTCTTTATTTCCTGTTAGCCTGGATGTTTATTTCGAATCTTTTTTTTTTTGTAAACTACTTTCCCCCCTTCTAAAATCCTTGCAGATTTGTAGAATTGCCTAATCCATTAAGGGCTTTGTGCTCCTCAGTACTATCTCCCTCCATTCCACCAGACCAGTTGGAAGAGTGGGAAAAGAGCCCCTTCAGAACAACAGGTCTAATTACTTTGGCTTCTGTTGCAACATGCTTACTGTGATCAGAAGGGCGTTAAATGTATTTGTTGCTCGGCTTCCTCCAGCTATCATCTGTCACTACATGATAGCAAAGAACACTAGATGTGTGGGACAGCGGTCTTAGCACATCCTTCCAAGATTCATGCTACAGAGCCCATGAAGAGATTTCTGTCCCACCAACTCAAGAAAGTTCTGTGAAAATGTTTGCAAATTTATATCACCAAAGTGAGTTATAAAACACTATTCTTAAAAGAATTAAAAGCAGATTGGCTACTTGATAACACACACACACATACACAGCATTTTGTTCAACTTCATACGAGAACAGAGAGCAATACAAGATTCCTTTCTTCTCACCCTCATTTGACACTGATAAATGTTATTAGTGAGCTGTCAGGATTCCTGTTGGGTTTCAGACGCATTACACCAAGAAGAGTCAATGTGGTCCCACTGCAGATGTTTTGGACTACAACTCTGGAATGGAATGATGGCGTTCTGGTCAACAACATCTGGAAGGTGCCGTTTTATTTATTTATAAAAGTATATTCTCCAATATTGGGATGACGCACCACAATAAAACATTGTTAAAAACAGGACAAAAGAATCATTCAAACAACTGAACAGCCCCCCAAAATCTTCAAGACTCCTGCATAGGCCTGTTGGCATTAGAAGGTTTTCAAGAGACATCTAAAAATCTAAGTGAGGATGCCTATCGAACCTCTGCTGGAAGACTATTCAACAGCATGAGAAGGCTGATACTGAATGCCCAACTTCTAATGGAGGCCAGTTGGGTATTATTAACATGATGTCAAAACAACAGTGCTCCTCTGGATGGTTTCCAAATGACCTCTGAATTCCTCTCTCTCTCTCTCTCTCTCTCTCTCTCTCTCTCTCTCTCTCTCTCTCTCTCTCTCTCTCTCTCTCTCTCTCTCACACACACACACACACACACTCCAATCAAAGGCTTTGAAGACACTGTACATTTCCCAATATAATATGCATTTTTGTTGCCCCAGATATATACTAAGTTACATATAGTGTTTCAGAAATGACAAACCTACTAGTGACTTTGGTACAAATGGTACAAATGACCTTGGTATTTTGCCTGTCTTTCAGAGCACATAATGATATTTCTCCACAGCTATAAAATATTACTTTTTATCCTTAAGGAACAAATGCACTGTTAAATATGATGGTGGGGATTATTAATGACAGAAAAAAAGTATTAAGAATCTATTATGGGCAGAAAGCATATTCTAACAGATTTTTCACAGACAGGGAGTTAATTTTTCCTTTCCTTTTTAGGGTTGCTGCCATCTTGCAACTTGGACATGGCACAGATGCTGTTTAATTCCCCTTTGAAACTGGATGCAAAGTGCCTGCTGCAGCTCTTCCGCATAATTGCGTTGCCTCTCAAGTGTCTATCACCCCCACCTACCATGACCATCATTTTCAAGAACTCTGAAGATAGTTTGTCACTTCCCACTGTGTGGAGTCAAAACATACACAGTCATGTGATAGACAACAATCCCATGAATGCAAACACGGGGAATGAATCTCCAACAGTAAGTAGGGAAATTGACATGGATGGAGTTGGCCCTTATTCTCTCTGTAAACTCAGAATTGTATGAGTGAATAAACATCAGCCAATGTTGCCTCCAACTTTAAAAGGATGTGTCTGTACAAAGGGGCTTCTACAGGCAGCAGACACGAATAATGATACAATGATGATTATGATGCACTGTGCCATTCTGGAAACAGGAAAAGTAGCCATGATCACCATTAGGCAATAGTGACCTGTACTGTTAGGCACTGGGGATCTGTGTTTCCAAGCCCATATTTAATTGTTAAAATAAAGCAATGCCTTCAAATGTCCAGGATTTTACTTACCTGCTTTAAATCCCCTAGAGGATCTAACTTATTTTGCCCTAGTGACAGAGTGGGCGACTGGGCTCTTCATAATTTGCCAGGTTATAAAGTGATAGCCCTTTAATTCACCTGATTTCCATACTAGAGAACTGGAGGAGCGGCACTTTCTTTTGTGGATAAAAGTCTCACACACAAATGTTCTCATTCTCAATAGTCTCTGCTGTATGTCAATGACCCCTAACTGGAACCTGAATGTGGCTACCTAGCTAAAAATGACTTGCCTTGCCGTTCAAAGACATAATGGGGAAACTGGCAGAAGTGTTGGCCCCAGAGTTTGGAGGGTATTTAGGCAAGAAGACTCCTCACTGCCAGGGGGATCTTGCCAATGGACATCCAGCTGGGATGTGGGCCCTCTGCACTTCCCCATCGATTGTGAACCTTGGCACCATACCGAGATAAGAGAAATGAAATTATTCACCATGGGTGGGATTCACCTAACCCGTCCTGTTGGCAGAAGCCCTGCACAAGGACTTCAGCTTGCACCATGGGGCTTTCTCCCTCTCCAACCCCCACCCCCATCCCTCTGTTAGGATTCTTGCTCCGTGCTTCCAGTCATGGGATTGTTTTTTTTTTATCACATGACGGTGTATGTTTTCATTCCACATAGTGGGAAGTGACGGAGACAGGATGTTTGGATTACTGCATTTCTGTGATGTAGGACTATTGTCCTTTGTTCTCTCTCTTTGCTGTCTGATGAGAAAGAGGAAGGAGCTCAGACAAGATGCTCCGAGTGTATTATATGTAAATAAAGTAGTTTAGCCAAAATGCTGAGCTATTGAGTCTGTTATGCGAACTGCCAATACTCTGCAGGTTCCGTAAGTGTGCTGATGCCTCTTGGTATCAGTCGCTGTGATGTTCGGGCTGGAGAAAACTTTTGAAGCTCCCGAACGACTAACCAGGAGGGAGAGAACATGCCAGTCGGGCATGTGTGTCTGCCGGGGTCCTACGCGTGAGTAGGGCGATCCTAACACCCTCCACCACCGCCATCGAAGAGAACTCAGAGGAGGAAAGGGGAATCATTCCATTTGGCAAGCTTCAATGCTTGCTCACACAAAACAGTTGGAAGAGCAGGCCACTCAGTTCCACCCCATGCTAGCCCCACTCAGACTCATTTAAATGGATGAACCTAAGGCGGTAATGTTCATTAACTTCAATGCCTCTAGTCTGAGTAGGGTTAGCATTGAAACCAACCTCACACACACATTAAAATGAACATATGAACCAGCATTATGCCATGTCAGACTGGAGTTGACGAAGAGACAGCTCCCTGGGTTGGGATCAGTGTTCAAAACTCCCATTGTTCTAGGTGCATTTTGCGACAAAGAATTTCATTAGTACTGCACCTTAGATTTCAGATTAAAACTGCAGAGTGGAAGGAAAGGGGGACCTTTTTCTGCCTCCCCACTTCCAGCTACTCTCTGAAGACTAGAGAAAAGACCCTCTTAAGAATATTAGGGGGGAGGGCAGGGGAAGGACTAGGCCATGTGAAAAATGAGCATAATATTTTAGCTGCAGGTCATTCATTTTCAGCCTTGTATTCTTGTTATAAAAATGCATGCCTAGACATTCCATTGTTGCACCCATAACCTAGGTTTAAGGTGCCATTTAGCTCCTAGCTTTCATATCTTTGCTTTTACCACTGGTTGGGGTGGCGCTCCTTTGCTAGCTTTCCAGCAGGTGGGTCACTGTTGCTTATTGGGAGGGAGAAGGATGAGGCAGTGGGGTGGTTGGCAGGGGGCAGACATACCAGCAGGACTGGCAGATTAGCTCCACCAGTGCCTTTTTTAAAAAAATCAATTTTATTAAATGTTTTCAACCTTATATACCATAAAATTCCAACTAAAGAGACTAATAGAAAATAATAAATCAAACAGAAAAAAGAGAAAAAGAAAACAAAACACATTAATAATCCTTATATGAGCCTCATAAGACAGAAAGTTATAAATATATCAATGTAGCCCTTGGTCACCCTTTTACCTTGATCTTCACACATACAGAGAATTGAATCCTCCCCCTCCCACCTGGGAGAGTTTCCTCTTCTTTAGTGTCCCACCTTGAGAAAAACTACCCTGACCTGCCTCTCATACAGGTATCCATGCCTTTGCATCATGATTTCCCCACCACCTCGCACTTCCTTCTTTTCCTCCTGGTAAACAATCCACCTTTTAGGCAGCTAGGTTTTTTAAAAAAGAAGAAAAGGTAAAGGACCCCTGGATGGTTAAGTCCAGTCAAAGGCAACTACAGTGGTACCTCGGTTTATGAACACAATTGGTTCCGGAAGTCTGTTCATAAACTGAAGCGTTCATAAACTGAAGCAAACTTTCCCATTGAAAGTAATGGAAAGTGGATTAATCCGTTCCAGACGGTCTGCGGAGTAACCGTTCATAAACTGAAGCGAACTTTCCCATTGAAAGTAATGGAAAGTGGATTAATCCGTTCCAGACGGGTCCGCGGAGTACTTAAACTGAAGCGTTCATAAACTGAAACATGGGTGTAATTGGTTCCGGAAGTCTGTTCATAAACTGAAGCGTTCATAAACTGAAGCGAACTTTCCCATTAAAAGTAATGGAAAGTGAATTAATCCGTTCCAGATGGGTCCGCAGCGTTCATAAACCGAAAATTCATAAACCGAGGTGTTCATAAACCGAGGTTCCACTGTATGGGGTTGCGACGCTCATCTCACTTTCAGGCCAAGGGAGTCGCCGTTTGTCCACAGACAGCTTTCCGGGTCATGTGGCCAGCAGGACTAAACCGCTTCTGGCGCAACGGGACACCGTGACGGAAACCAGAGTGCATGGAAATGCCATTCATCTTCCTGCCACAGCAGTACCTATTTATCTACTTGCACTGGTGTGCTTTTGAACTGCTAGGTTGGCAGGAGCTGGGGCAGAGCAACGGAAGCTCACCCCATTGCGGGGATTCGAACCGCCGACCTTCCGATTGGCAAGCCCAAGAGGCTCAGTGGTTTAGACCAGTGGCTCAAGCCCATCCAGTAAGCCACTTCCACAGTGATGTGTACTGTACTTTGACTGACAGCTCTCCAAGGATATATCTTGTTATGTGGCATTGAGTCTAAACAAAGGACCTTTTGCCCACAAAGCGTGCTTAAGAATGTAAGAAGAGCCTGCTGGATCAGGCCACAGGCCCATCTTGCACTCACAGTGGTCAACCTGTGGGAGACATGCAAGCAGAGCAGAGCTCTGTCCTCCTGTGGTTTCCAGAAACCTCTGCCTCTCCCGCTCTCCCACCGAGCTACTGTTGGTCCCCAAATCTGCCAATTAGCCATACAGGAGTCCTCTTCCACACACACTGCTAATTGGCACAAATCTCCCCATGTGATATATTGATATTTGTTTCTTCTTAAGTGTAGCCGAGTTCCTAGTTGAAACTGCTTTTGAAAGCTCATAAGAAAACATCTTTCTCTCTACGAATCCGTAGATAATAAATCATTTGTTTAGTTTAGCTCTCAAGCTCGTCAGCAGAAAAAGAATAAACAGCATCATCTGTCTCTTGCAAAGAAAATACAGTGTTCTGGCAGACAACACACTAATGAGAGGTCAGGTCAAATTCTTTGCTAAGCCCATGCGAGGACTGGCTGATTTCTCACTCCTCTATCAATTCTCTTGCAGTGCAAGAAGAAGAAGGAAAGCAACATGGTGGGGATCTTCATTAAGCTGAATGAAGTTCACCAGCCTGTCCTCAAAACTATTTGCATTATCTCATGATGTTAAGGCTGCTGTCTCTGGACCACCAGACGTTGCATCTGATCCAGCCCACTCCTAAGGATACATTTGTATATGGGTCTTTTGCAAGGCCTGGGAGCCTCATTATGATAATATGTTCAAATCCTGCAAGCAAAAGCAGATGGAAAAGAAGACTCCATAAGTTGCCTCAATTAACCAGTGAAAAGGGTTGCATTGCCTGTGGAGTTCCATTTGGAAAACAGTGTGGGCTGCAACACTTAAAAGGAAATTGAGTGTGAAAGGCTTGAGCTATAGCTTATTCATTGCCTAAATTCAAGGGAGGGCCTTCGACTCCTCTTTTCTTATTGTTCTCTGTAGGGCTTGGAATAAGGGGGAAGTAATTTTGGAATGATGATAAAATCCTATTCCTGTCTACTCAAGGGTAAGTCCCGTTGGGTAAATTCAACCTTGCATGTCTCCCGTCAGTAGAGGGCAGGGTGGAGACTAACAGATACTCAAGGAAACGGATAGTTGTACCTTGGAAGTTGGTCGGAATCTGTTCTGGAAGTCCGTTCTACTTCCAAAATGTGACTTCTGAATGGCTGCAGCCAATCAGAAGCCCCGGTGGATGTTCGGCTTCCAAAAATAGTTCGCAAACTGTAACAGTCACTTCCGGGTTTGCGATGTTCCGGAGCAAAAACGTTTGGGAACTAAGCAGTTCAAAAACCAATGTACGACTGCCCAGTTTCCCATGAAACCTAGGGTAGCCATTCGTCCAGGAAATTCTGGGGTGGCTAAGGTTCAGGCTCAGGCACAGGCAGCAGTTGGTAGCCAGGCGGCCCAAATAGCTCAGCAACATTTTTTTGTCCTGATTTTTACCTCTTGATATATGGCAACCCCAACTAAACCCCCAATTTCCTCCTGTGTGCAGTCTCTCCCCCCCCCCGCCTCCTGCACAAGGCAGCCATGAAACTACCTCTCGTGATGTAAGCTTGGGATCCATAGCCATCCCTGTGAGTTCGAAGTAAGTGTAAGTCTACAGTATAAGCCTTTTTCCCGCTTCCCCAATGTGTCTCCTGTGTGTTTCATTTTACCTTTTAAAGCAATGACTAGCATAAGATGGAATGTGGGTTAACTTCACAACCTCATACCAGAACATCATCAATATACACTTTAGTAGTTTCAAAGATTCGTTGTATCTTTCTATTAAAGACTTTGTAGGCAGAACAAAGTCCAATTGGAAATCTAGTAAAGCAAAACTTATCAAAAGGGGTATTGAGAGTGCAAAGCCATTTACTACTTTGTTATAGGGGCACCTGCCAAAATTCAGAAGATGAAAAATATGTTTGACCAAAGATCTCCTATTTAGTGGGTATTGGAAAATGTTCTCTTTGTTCAGTTCTTTAGGATCCAGACACAGCCATAGGGACCCATCTTTTTTTCTCAACTTCAGAATTAACCCATTCTGCAGGTGCTTCAACTTTCTCTATAACATCAAGTTCGATTAGTCTACCTAATTCCTCTTTTAGCTTTATCTCTAAGAGCCATCAGGACATTCCAGGGTGCATGTACAACTGGAATACAGGGGTCAATCAGTTCTATTTTATATTCTGCTGAAAGCTTGCCAATGTCGATAAAGACATCATTAAAAACTGATCTTCAGTGTTCATGTGACCCTGTCCTTCCGCACTGCACAGCTTCTTAATAAGAACTAAAGTGTGTGTTTTCAGTCCTAATATAAGTATCCAATTTCCAGCAACAACTACAAACAATAACTTTCATGTTTTGTTGTTTACCTGAGCATCCAGTTCACAAACTCCCTGGGTTGGAATAAGCTCTCAATTGTAAATTTTAAACTGGATTTTTTAAGTTGTATTCTATGTGGCCTGCCTTTCTCTGCAAGCCTTTTACTTCAGATACTACATTTACTTGAGCTCCAGTATCCAATTTTTAAGTAACAAAACTTCCATTTGTCTTCAGAGTAATTGTTCAGTCACTGAATCCTGATGCCTCTTGTAGACTTCCTAAAATAAAAAGTTTTCTCCTCTGCTGTAATCCTCTCTTTGCAAATGAGTCTTTATGTTTTCTCCACCCTGCAGAATGTTGATACTTTGTTTCTGTCTGGGCCCAGTCTGTGCTTGCTTGCAAACATTTGCAAAGTCATTCAGCTCCTCCAAATGCAGGGCATTGCCTGGGTCTATGTCTGCTCCCACAGCGTAAACTCTCATTGATACGGTCTTTTGCAGCCCGACTGTTCCTTGTACAATTCACATTGGAACATTATTTTGATTTTGCATGCTCTTTTGGTTCCAAAACCATCTGATCTAGTACAGTGGAACCTTGGTTTATGCCTACTTCCGTTTACGAAAACTTCCATTTACGAACGCCGTGGACCCCGAAGTGTTTACATCTGGGTTCCACGTCGTCGGATGCGCGGACGCGATCTGTGCAGCATGTGTATGCGCAGAAGCGCTCTATTGGTGTTTCGCACACACGCAGAAGCGTGCCTTCGGTGAGTGAATGCCTCGGCGAGCGAACGCCTCCGTGGAATGGATTGCGTTCGCAAACCGAGGTACCACTGTACATGGTTGCATTTTCCTGCTTTCCTTCCAGAACTTGCATTCTGGCCTTGTTCAGCTTCACAGCTTGGCAAATTCTGAGTGCCTTTTTCAAAGTTAAGGCAGATTCCTCAAGCAATCTTTCTCTTACGTCTGAAGCCTGCATTCCAATGACAACTTGGTCCCTAATGAGTGAATCTGCAAGTCCTCCGAAATTAAATGCCTTGCTTAACAGTCTAAGATGTGTAATAAAGGATTCAATTTTTCCCCCATCCTTCTGCACTCTCTTATGAAACTGTCATCTCTCAAGGGTTGAGTTTAGGAGTGCAATATTCTTAAAATCTCTGTAACACAGACTCATAATGAACTTGCTGTTCTTCACTCAGCTGCAAACTGCTAAATAAACCTAATGCTTCTGACACAGTAATATTTTTTTTGGGGGGGTAGCTACCTTTTGACCACCAGCTTTCTTCGCAGCTCCACCAGCTTTCATAAAGAGGTTAAGTTCTTGTCTGAACCTTTTCAAGCTCTCTGCTGCATTTTCAAAGAGAGTAAGAAGTGCTGGAGTTCTGAGTTGCTCCATATTTTTCTCCCTCTCTCCCTGGTCTTTTGTATTTTTTCACCTTCCTTCTTGCTAAGTGCAGTCAGTCCAACTTGCACCTAACTATTTCTGATTCCGTTTGCTATTCTTAGATCAATAACTTGCAGAATACAAAATGTCCATATACAGTACATAAGATAAACTTTATTAACTATGCAAAATACGAGGAACCTCTGTTGGAGAAAGCCATAGCTTCTCTGTTGCTGAATCATTCTGCTACCCAGAGGCCCCTTACAGTCTCTTGTGATGCACACAGGAACATCCCCACATGAAGTGACAGCATCCTCATAAAGAGTACTTTAGGGTAGGTCTGTTCTTTATTAAGGGCAACACAGCCAGAAGCTATATAACCATATTATAAAACTTGAAACCTGAACAACTTGTGCCTGCTCTTGCTTTTTCCTCTGCCCTCCCATTCCCTTTTCCTCGTGTGCCATGCATTTTTAAAACACGAGTAGGGCTGTCTTAGTGTGGGTTTCTGTAACCCGCTTTTTTGGGAAGAGGGCCTGACGGGTAAGGTAAAAAATCACACAAATAAATAAATAGTACCATGCCACGTGGCTCCACAAATGCATAGCTCTGGCGAAACCGCTTTCATTTTGTCCGTGCCTCCAAAACAAACCGATTTACGTACTTGCAAAATGGCTGTTTAGCATTGTGATGTTGCATAGCCTAGTATTTTACTCCAAGTTCAGTCGTTAGGGAGGAATAAAAAGTATGCTGCAGTGTTGAGGGAGCAAGGGATTCACGTTGGGGCATACAGTAGTAGCAAACTAGGAATTAAATAACACCAAAGTGAGTCACTGGGCAGACGAGATCGATGATAAAATTCAAATGAGCCCACTTGCGGCAACCCAGAGATGCTGACTTGTGCTGCAGGGCGAGCGCTGTTTTATAAAGAAAATAAAACAAAAATGAATTCATCACACAATTCTTCACCCCAGGCAAAAGCAGGAATGCTTGATAATAAGAAATGTATACCCCTGAAAACTAAGAGAGATTAATACAGGAGCAATTCTTTCTTTCTTTTTTGCAAAGAAGCAGCACAGTAGAAATTATTAAACCCATAGAAAACACCAAGCATCATCCCATCCAGATAAGGACAGGCCTGCATTCTTTGCTGCAGGAGAAATGGTACACATTTTAAAAAATAATTCGATTATAAACATACAGAAACACAGATCCTCAAAACATCTTTCGCCGTAATATTAATTTGTAAGCTACTTCGTCATGCAGTGGACTTTTGAGAGTAATGTAAAATATAATGGTTTGCATAAAACGTATGTACAATATTGTGAGTGTCTGTGTGTGTGTGTGTGTGTGTGTGTGTGTGTGTGTGTGTGTACAGTAAGCCTGCAATTTATTCAGGGATTACTTTCTGGGGATGGTGCTAAAGTCAAAATCATTTTTGGTCAAAACACACTGGGTGCAATGGTGAGTGGGATTGCCAATGCATTTTGTCCCAGATGTCCATCCACCCATGTCATCATCATCATCATCATCACCACCCAAGTTAAATGTGTGTAAGTTGCTGGCTTTCTCTCTCTCTCTCTCTCTCTCTCTCTCTCTCTCTCAAATTAATGTTTTAAGTACAGCCATTGCTGATCAACAATTGGGTGATTCATTCAAAGGCCCAATGAGAGTGCTAAACATGTGTTCTGCTATCCCATTGATATCAATGGAATTTGAAGCATAGTCCTGGACCCAGAAGGAAATCTTTGAGTTCAGTAAGGTTTGCTTCCTAGCAATTGTGCTTAGGGTGTGTGTGTGTGTGTGTGTGTGTGTGTGTGAGAGAGAGAGAGAGAGAGAGAGAGAGAGAGAATAAAAAACAAAACAAAGCACTTTAAAGTACAACAAAACAATAAACCAGCAACATTTAAAAACACACACAATAGAAGCAAGGAGCAGAAAGAAATGAACTCATAAACTGCAGATTCAGATGTACCTTATTTTGGCTGCATCGTACTCAGATTTAGAATTCTAGGATCATTGGTTGCAATTTCTTACAATATAACAGCTCCAGTTTCCTTTCCATTTAGCTTGGAGCAAGCTCACCTTTTGTTCATTTTTACTGCGTGTGTGTTTAACCCACACACTGAGCTACTGTGGATCTCATCAAGTAAAACATAAATGTGAACGTTTGTATCAACGCCTCCTAAATGAACATGTGTGATCGGCGAACACACTCTTCCATTTTCTCGACAGAAACAAATTGTATCAAAGAGAACCGACTTCCTAATAATAATAAAAAACCAGGCCAAGTATTTGTGCCTTACCAATTTTCCGCATGGCTGACCTTGTCCAGATTTGTTGCCCTCTGATTAACTTTCATTTTGAATTGTCAATTTACCCGCAGAGTATCGTGAGCAAAATAGTCACTGTGGCCCAATATTTTCAAGGCAGGCTGGGTTAGTCGGCTGCGCAAAGCCTGTGCCTGTGTACACCTCTCTTTTATAGCTGAAAATAATTTACTAAATACCTTAAAGCAACAGTCTCATTAAAGTTCATATTTCCTCTGGGCTCAAACTGCAAAACATGCACGTTCTGCATTGTAAATATTACACTCAATCAATGAGGGCTTCTTTGAAAAATCGCAGACAAAGTTTCTTTCCAAATGATCAGAGGAGATCACACTCCAGGGCTGTGCTTTGAAAAGCGAGAACAAGTGTTTCTACGCTGCGTTTTGTGTAGCTTGAATACCATTCTTACACCAGAGACCTTCCTTTTGGAATTAGCCTAATTGTGTGACTGGGAAATTAAAAAAAATGATGTGATTGGTCTATAAAAGTTTCATGGCCCCTACCATTTTCAGACTTTGGTCAGTTTTCTCCAGTGGAATAGGGGAAAATAACTTTCTGACCAGAAAGGGGAGCCGACTATATTATTGTAAGGTCTATCAGAGGGCGACCAGCTATAGACATGAGTCAGTGTAGATAGAGAAAATGCCCCCACAGACCTTTGATTGATTAATTGATTGATTGGCTAGTTGTATTTCTATGCTGCTTTCTATTCAGATGACTCTCAAAGTGGAAGTCGGATGGCCATCTGTCATGGATGCTTTAGTTGAGATTCCTGAAATTCAGGGGGCTGGACTAGATGAACCTTGGGACCCCTTTCAACTCTACAATAATACGATTCTATGAAATAGCAGTAACATAATTAAACATAAAGGGACATCAGAAATACAGCATAAATCATATAAAATAATTAACAAATTGTCAGTAAAACAATTACAATCTATAAAACACCATTAACGAAGCAGCAACTAAAAATAAGCTAAACATAAGCTAAACATAACAGTTATAACCAAAGTCATATTATATGATTAACAAACAATACAGCATTTATAATATTGTCTTGCCAAATGCAAGGTGGCTCTTTTAGATGAGATTCAGAAGTAATACAAAACACAAGTGATTAACCATTTATTCTAAACAGCAAGCAACATATACATACCAAGCAAGCACTTCAATCTGCCACTTGAAAGCCCTCAAGAAGCGGCAAACTGACTCCCCCAGGTAAGCCTCAGTCTGCACGGCCCTGCAGCCATCAGTCGGTGCATGAGCTTCTAAGGACTCTGCCCAACACCATCTGATTTATAGATAGCTAGCCTGTTAGCCTTTTGAATTATGGTGCTGGAGGAGACTCTTGAGAATCCCATGGACTGCAAGAAGATCAAACCTATCCATTCTGAAGGAAATCAGCCCTGAGTGCTCACTGGAAGGACAGATCCTGAAGCTGAGGCTCCAATACTTTGGCCACCTCATGAGAAGAGAAGACTCCCTGGAAAAGACCCTGACGTTGGGAAAGATGGAGGACACAAGGAGAAGGGGACGACAGAGGATGAGATGGTTGGACAGTGTTCTCGAAGCTACCAACATGAGTTTGACCAAACTGCGAGAGGCAGTGGAAGACAGGAGTGCCTGGCGTGCTCTGGTCCATGGGGTCACGAAGAGTCGGACACGACTAAACAACAACAAGCCTGTTAGCCTGCATGGCTTGCTCGACTGGCTATATGCAGATAATTCATTAGCCACCTCTCCCAATGCCTCACGTTCTCCAAATAATGTCTAACATCAAAGAAGGTGATTAGGGCATTAAAGGCTGTTCTCAGCCACCAAAGAGTTGAACAAGAGATAGGGGGAAGCAAACAGGGGCAGGAAGGGAAACCAGGTTAGATCACTAACTCCGAAATACAAATATCTTCCAGAGAGATTGCCTATGCAAATATATAAAACAAAATTATCAACATCAACAAAACAATAATAAGCTAAGCACTGTTAAGTTCATATGCACACCCTCCATGCCCCCATGACTCATACTCTTTCGCTCTATTCAGTTCTTTAAAATACGCATAAAATACACACAATGCCCATTGTTAAGCCAGCTCAGCAAGATGTCGGCTGGGGTCCGTGTTGGAGATGGTGGGGTTCTCAGACCTTCTGCCAGTGGTAAAGTGGATGTTGACTCCTGCCCACCTAGCAGTTTGAAAGCATGTCAAGTGCAAGTAGATAAATAGGTACCACTCTGGTGGGAAGGTAAACGGTGTTTCCGTGAGCTGCTCTGGTTCGCCAAAAGCGGCTTAGCCATGCTGGCCACATGACCTGGAAGCTGCCTACTGACAAATGTCAGCTCCCTTGGCCTATAGAGCGAGATGAGCGCGCAACCCCAGAAGAAGAGTTTGGAAGAGTTTGGATTTGATATCCCGCTTTATCACTACCTGAAGGAGTCTCAAAGCCGCTCACAATCTCCTTTCCCTTCCTCTCCCACAACAAACACTCTGTGAGGTGGGTGGGGCTGAGAGACTTCAGAGAAGTGTGACTAGCCCAAGGTCACCCAACAGCTGCATGTGGAAGAGCGGAGACGCGAACCCGGTTCCCCAGATTAGGAGTCTACCGCTCTTAACCACTACACCACACTGGCTCCGCGACTGGACCTAATGGTCAGGGGTACCTTTACCTTTACCTTTTAGCCTGCCCAGGTACTATTGGTGAGGAACCTGCCCACGTTGCTCTCAATAATCGGGAGGTCCGTTTCCACTTGATGAAGTCTGAGGCGAGCCTGTCCCTCCAGAACGGCAAGTCACAACTGCGCTCGGTATAGAAGCCAACCAGGAGGTCTTGCAGCTTCCCCCCTTCTGATACCCACATACAGGTACGTAGAGACAACTTATACCGGTGCTCAGTATAACATGTGAGCAAGTCTAATGGGAGGGGGGAATACAGGCCTGCTGGAGGTCTCCTACCCAAAACTGCATAACCTGTTCAGTCACAACGTGTGTTCTGT
Source organism: Zootoca vivipara (assembly GCF_963506605.1). Classification (NCBI taxonomy): domain Eukaryota; kingdom Metazoa; phylum Chordata; class Lepidosauria; order Squamata; family Lacertidae; genus Zootoca; species Zootoca vivipara. The sequence continues at coordinate 85,067,186 of NC_083282.1, read as the reverse complement.
CTTTCACTTGAGGGGCAATAATTGTTTTCTCTGAAGGTGGAGGTGAATTAGCCTTCCCAGAGTATCCCAGCATTTGGGGGGGACATTCTATTTCTACCATAGGGAAAGTTATAGAGGGATGGGGTGTGGACTGCAAATTTGTTTGGTGAAAGATGAGGTTCGAAGGCAGAGGTAATTTGCGTAATTTGACAAATGGAAGTTGGAGGACAAGGAAGCTTTTCCTGCTACAGAAAATTTCTACATCGTGGCCTTCTGGGTTCATTCGAACTCAGGAGGCACAAGCCAGAAATTGTTGTCTTCTATCCCTCAGTGTGGTTGAGACGGGCAGAATGGTTTGATAGGTAGGTTTTGATAGGATTATTATAATTTAAATTTGTACACCACCCTATACCCATAGATCTCAGAGTGGTTCACAACATAAAATCACAATATAACCAACATGAAATGCATAATAAAAACAACCCAGTAATTCCCTATCCCCCATATCTTAGCCAGAGTCTCTGAAAAGCACAAGAGGGTGGTTTGGGAGTGGGATGGAGGAGAAAATAAAACCCAATAATCCCTGAGGCAATGAAAAAGACTGGCCACGCCAGTCAGGGCAGGTGAAGAGACCCTCCTCGCATGACACCACCACCCCCATTCGTAATTGTGTGCCGTAACCACCGGAGGGGGTGGACAAGGCATGGGGTGGGGGTGGTCAGCGATTCCCTCAGCCTCCAGCCTCGCCTGGATACCTCAGTGAAGCGCTGAGAGGGTCTGAGGCGAGTCCTCCCCACGCTCCACGCTCCACCTACCTGCCTCTCCCAGTCGGGATGGAGCACTTCCACCATGCACCGCTTCACTGTCATCGGCGTCATCCTCCTCCTCCTCCTACTCCTCCTCCTCCTCCTCCTTGGCCTGGATGTCCAGCACCGAGTCGATGGACTTCTGTGCCTGAAACAGAACCTGCTTGGTGATGGTGTCAGATTGGCACTAGTTCCATGTGAAAAGAAATTGGCTGTTAAACCACTCTTGGAGTTGTAGTTCCAAGAGGGGAAGAGGGTTATCCTAACAACCCTCAGCACCCTTAAAAAGCTATAGCTCCCAGAATTCTTTGGTGGAAGTCATGACTGCTTTAAGTGGTATTACTGTGATTTAAATGTATGGGTTTGATGTGGCCACAGTCAGGAGTCCCAGCTGAGTCACTTCCACCAAATACACAGCCCCACCTCCTTCTAGGATGATCACATATTCAGGAAGAAGGGAGGCACACTAGCTGCTGTTTTTGATCCAGTTTTTGGAAGATGTTCCTTCCTTTTCTGCCCAAGAACCGTAAGCCTGTATATCTTCTCAATTGGGATATAAAAAGCAACTAGACCAGAACAGATGAACCATGCCAAAGACATAGGACATCTGTTTCCGTAACTGACATCAACACTTCACAGACAATGTGAGAATCAGTCAAGACCAAATCTACTCACTTACCACTTCAATGAATAATTTAGCAACATTTGTTTTTTATTGCTTTTCCTTCTCAAAGAGCTTCTGCTGCCTTAGATGTTCCGCCTTGGACGTGCCTCCTCTCTGGGGTTGATCAGGGCTGGATTCCTCGAGAGCAAATGCTTACTTTCAGGAGGAGATCAATTTCGGGGGACTTAATGCATCACATAAGCAAGCCTTTGAAAAATATAGTAGACCACTTTGGAAAGGAGCGAGAAGGCCTAACCAACAAGAAACAGGAAGAACTCTCCAGCAAAATGAGCTCGGGATACGATAGTTGCTACATAAATCGAATTCAATGTGTCATCGGGAAGGTCCTGCAGAGCACCTGTTTCTGTTTCAGAGTTGTGGATCAATAAAGGAGAAGTGGGCTCACCATCTGGCAATATCAGGAGTGAGAGCCCCCTGTTGTGCTCAGGGAATTGATACTTAGAGCCCCAGCTGAAGTTGCTACTGATATCTCGCCTGGAGCAAAATGGGAAGCAAAATGCCTTTATCGTCACATGAAACGTCAGAGGAATTGCAGAGCTGCCAAAGGGACAGATATTGCTCGCCACATTAGCCTGTTTTTGGAGGCAGCTGCATGATGAGTGCAATGTGCCTTTCTGGCACACAGAAAATTAAGACTTCCTTTCATGACAATGGCAAGCAGCTTTAGGGGGCAGTCACTCGGCAGTAGATGTATTGTCACACTTGTGCATCATCTGGAGAATTCCATAAATATTAATTGCAAGCAACAGATCAATAAAGTGATTTCCTGTGATGATATTTTACCCTTCTTTAAATAAGTTTTCTTATTTAGCAGCATCGAGAAGGAAAACGCCTGCTACTGGCATTAGTGACGTCCCTTGAGAAATTTTGCTAGCCTTATCATAAACCTTTGTGCTTCTCTGGAAATCACTAGATGTTTCTTCCCAAGCCAGAACACTCACATTCTGTCTTGCAATTTCAGACTGTTCTGGCCGTTCTAGTCTTATCTCGTTTGCCCACTGTGTGCGGAACATAAGGACATTGATTTCCTTTTATTTCCAACCCCCCCCCCCAAAAAAAATTCCTTCCAGTAGCTCCTTAGAGACCAATTAAGCTTGTTATTGGTATGAGCTTTCGTGTGCATGCACACTTCTTCAGATACACTGAAACAGAAGTCACCAGACCCTTATATATAGTGAGAGGGTGGGGAGGGGTATTACTCAGAAGGGTGGTGGGAATGGGTGATTGGCTGATAGGTGTGGTAAACCTGTTGATGACTGTTAATGACTGCAATTGGTCTTACAGAAAAAAGCAAGGGGTGAGATGGCTAAAAATAGCATTATCATGTATAATGAGATAAGAATCCAATGTCTCTATTCAGACCAGGTCTCTCCACGGTTTTAAGTTTGGTAATAAGTTGCAATTCAGGAACTTCTCATTCCAGTCTATTTCTGAAATTCTCATACCAATATCATACCAATAACAAACTTAGCTAGTCTCTAAGGTGCTACTGGAAGGATTCCCCCCCCCCAATTAAGACACCATTGTGTCTCAGGGTAGGTTACAGCAATATAATCATACAGTTAAAAACAAATAAAACAATTCAAAACCAAAGCAGCAGAGTATAGGTTCAACAAAAGGAAACTGGTAGGTCTCACAAAAATACCTTAGCTTTCAAATGTTGTTGTTGTTGTTGTTGTTGTTGTTAATCCACCACTTAATTGCCAAGGTAATTTCAAGCATAAAGCCAATAACAAAAACTACACATAATTAACATAGACAATAAAGCGACTTCATCCAAACATAAAAAAATAAACACCCACAATTAAAATGGACAGCAATACAAGCCCATTAAAAAAGCACGACAATTAAAACAGTTAAAACAGGAGATGATAGGAATACTTGTCTAAACAGGTGTGTGTTCCAGAACTGGCGGAATGCCAGTATAGATGTGGCCTCTCATATTTCAGTAGGGAGAGCTGTAACACTGGGGCTGACAGTTGAAAATACCTCCTCTGCATTACTGTAAGCTCATATTTATGAGGCCATGGCAGAACTAAACAGTTTCCATATATTACAGAAGCTCAGCGATACTAGACACACCTCTGTGCATAGCTGCCAAGTCTCCCGTATTCCCCGGGAACCCCCCGTTTTTCCAGCCGTTTCCCGCTGGCAGCCCGGTGGTGGTGATGTTTGCTATTGTCAATAGGAATACAATCTCCTTGACCAGGAAGCATCTTGGCTGTACTAATGACTAATGATACTCTCAGATACCCTCAGAGATTTCCAGGTCCGGAAAGCAGTTCTTCCAATATGGGAGGTGAACTTCTTGTTTCAAGACTGTAGTTTACTTTGTACATTTATTTATATATATATAAAGCTGTCTTAGTTACTGGAAAGTGAAGTTCCTTCTTGGCTCATTATCTTGATAAATCATATGAATACAAGGCCTACTGACACTGAGACAAGTCTTGATTAGAAACAAATCTACCAAAATGACAACTGGAAATATAGACGTTCACAGTACAGCGCAATAAACCACGACAGAGGTCTCCATTATAATGCGTTTCTGCTATAATAATTATCAAATAATCAATACTGAGTTAAAGTATAGAACGTGAAATATACTACGGGTGTATGAAAGTCCTCAAATTTATCTAATCTAAGTGCTGTTTCTTGGTTAAACAACTGCTACATTAGCATAGAGAATTGCAACCTTTGCTTCCAGTCAGAGTTATATATATGCCTTCCCTTCCATTTTCTTCTTTCTTTCTTTCTTTTGCTGTTGTAATGAAAACCTGCATTTGCTCCCAAATACCAAGACAACTGCAGCAAAGACAAGGACAGGTGTTTAAATAATTGCTCTAGTTTTTCATTCTTGCCAAAGGATGTTCAAAAAGTACATTTCACATTGACTTTGCCTCTGGTGCCTTCTACAGTCACCACGGCTGCTGAAATTGTTGCTGACTGCCCAGGTGAGGAGAAGCCCCACTTCCTCAAGATGAAAATACCTGGAGCTACCTGGGTTTGGTTGCTAGGTAACACATGTCTGGGAAGCAGGACTACTGAAATTCAAGCCCGGAGGCCAAATGCAGACTCACGGCCTCTCTGTCTCACCCTCGGGACTCTTCCCAAGCCATGTGCGGTAGGTGGTGGGAATGTAAGAAAGTGAAGGACTTCTGGGAAATAATTTATAATGAGATTTAAAAAATTGTTGAAATGTCAATTTGTAAAACAAACAAACAAACAAACAAACAAACGCCAGAAGCCCTTTTGCTGGTATTGTAGGTACAGAGATTCTTAAGTGTGATTAAAAATTGTTTTTATATGTGACAACTGCAGCAAGAATACTATTAGTCCAACGATGGAAGCAGGAAGAATGACCAACAAAAAAAGAGTGGCAGATGAAATTGATGGATTAGGCCATGTTTGCGAAATTAACTGGGGAAAATTCAGAACCAGCAAGACCAGACTTTCCTGAAGGACTGGAAGAAATTCATGATATAGTTGAAAGACAATTGTAATCAATTGACATCGCTTGTAGGGTTACAAGAAGTTTTGTAAGGAGAACTATATCAATTATTGCGAAAGAGGACTAAGAAGGAGTTTATTTAGGATTTGGATTCAATAGCAATAACTATAATAATAAAATGCAAAATTAGAAAGTAAGTTAGAAAACCATCAGTCTAGGTTGAAGGATGTCCTGGGTTGTGATAGCCAAAGGTTTGTCACCCAGTGAGCTTCATGGTTGAGTGGGGGATTTGAACCCTGGCCTCCCGGCTATATATATATATAGCCGGGAGGCCAGGTTTCAAATCCCCCACTCAACCATGAAGCTCACTGGGTGACGTTGGGCCAGTCACAGTTTCTCAGCCTGACCTACATCACAGTGTTGTTGCAAAGATAAAATGGAGCAGGGTGAATTATGTATACCACCTCAAACTTCTTGGAGGAAAGTTGGGATATAAATAATGTTACAAAAGTCAGGTGCCTGCCCTTCTCTCTGCCGAGCGGTAGCAAGAGCCCATGGCATCCCAGGCACCCACACAGGGTCTGTGTCTCTTCAGAGAATTGAAGACACGGTGGAGACTGTTGTGGCTTTAAGAAATATGGTTTATTCACCTACCTGCATGAAGTGAGTCCAGATCTTATGGCTTGGTCATTTCAAGAGGCAGCCGCACAGGCAGCCTTAAACCAAAATGGATCTCAGCTCTCTCTCTCTCTTTTCCTTTTTTTTTTAATAGAAAAAGCCCATCAACTTTGGGCAAAAAAAAGAAAGTCAAGAACTTTTCTGCCTGAATGTTCACTGTTCGAAATATGGCCCAGCCCAGGAATTCCCTGTTTGGCACAGCTCTGCAGTTTGTACTTTAATCCACATCCCAATTAATCAAAATCCTATCATTTATTCATTACTAGGTATTTTTTTGGGGGGAGGGGGTCCTCCCTAAATCTGTAACAATAATAATCCCCATTCACAGTCCGTTTCTCTTGCTTATCTGGATGGAGGAATGAGGAGCATATGTCTGGGGGTGTGAGCATACGTGGAAGATGGAGGAAAGAATAATTTCATAAAACTGTACTGTTCTGATGATTCCATTTTCTTTTGAGCCTACGGCCTAGTTATACTGAGAAGGCCTGTGCTTGCCAGCCTTTCACAAAACAGAACAAGTTGCTTTTAGGTACTGCAAGTAGCAAATGTTCGTTGCAGAACACTGGAAAGAAGAAACTGTTAGACTCTGTGGCGACCATTGTATGCACGGAAAGACAATTGGCTAGGCTAGGCATGGCGACTGTGATTAGTCTCGAATGGTTCTGTTGAAAGATGGAAGAGGATACTGGGAGACATTTAATAAAAGGGGAAATTAGTCAAAGTCTTAATAAAGAAAGATGCTGAAAAATGATTATAGGCAATTACATAATATTATCACGAGGGCTGATCTGAAGAGCTTAAAGATTGTGATTGGTTCTGGATGATGACATTGGGCTGCAACTGCTAAGATTGCTGCGATCCTTTGATTGGTGAATGGAAATCATGTGTGTAATCTGGAAGTGTGCAAGAAACATTGCTTTGGTTGTGGTTCTTTGCAGCATCCTCTTTTTTTTTTTTGAGGCTGTCCCTATGCTCATTTGTATTTCAATAAAAGCATATCTTTTCAATTAGAGTGACCCTGCATCCTTTTCTGTTGGGTTTCTGGGACAGATATCTCCAGTCTAGGAACCCCTCTTAAATTTCTCCAACATGGATACCTCTGACATTTGTTGTAAGGATGTAAGAGTCACAAAAGTTGCCCCACCCACTTTTCCCTCTGGCCCTGTCCACCACTGGCATGTGGCTCCCCCAGAAGATTGTCCATGGGGAGAGTGACCCTTGGGGTGAAATGGGTCAGAATGGAGTCATCACATCATCTCCTCATCCACCTACCTATGCAATGCATTCATAATAACACTATCTTAACATAAGTAAATGAATCTGTTTGTCTCCAAATGTGAGGGCTGTTGCCGTTCATCATTTCAGCCATGCTCCCAGCAAGGATATTCCAGTCCATAGCTTAGCCCTGCTCCCCCCAACCTGATTTTCTGTTCCCCAACAAACTGTCAGTCAGCTCTGTATGGTTACTGCATATGATCTTTGTCTGGGTGTTCCCCCACCCTCCCTTTAGGGATATTTTCCACTTAAATATGTCTTTGTGCTTTTGCTTATGCCTCCTTCTTGCAAGTAGGTGTCATTGTTTTGGATATATAAGCAACAACGCTATCTCCTGATCATTGGATGATGTGCTTCCATCCTCTCTCCTTGCTAACCACCTTAGGGGCCTTTTGTCAAGCACAAAGTGGCCCATAAATCTTTTAAATAAATGAATAATAATAATGAGATTGTCATCCTTGAAACTCGGGCTCTCCCTTGAACTTTTAACAGCAGGACTTTTTTTCCAGGTAATGGTTTTCACCACATCTCCTTGGCAGCACCACATGAATGTCTATGTGTGTCAGGCTATGAACTGATGACTGTAGCTGTCCCATTGATGGCAACAATAGAGGAACTTGTGGGTCTCCAGATGTTGGACTACAACTCCCATGTTGTATGGCCAATGGTCAGTGATGATGGAGTCTAACATCTGGAGGACCTCAAATTCCCCACCCCTGCTTTAACAGCAGTTATTGACTGGTGGCAGTTAGGTGCTCAGATTTACTCTGCCTGCATCTCTGTCTTCTTCCATTGACCCCTGTTTTTTATTTTTTTAAAAAAATAGGGCCTACCTGGCACAACTCCTGTCACATGGATGCTGAGAACAGGTAGTACCCATTAGCTTTGTCTAAACAGGGGCAGATATGTTTTTTCATTTATTTCAGCAGGCTTCCCAATTTATAGCACTACAGATTTTTACTCTGTTTTGAAGGCATGTTCATTAGACTGGTTTATCTGCTTTTATGTTTTGGGAAAGGTGCTGAATAAATTTTATAAAGAAACACATAACTAGTTAGAAGAGAGGAAAGTATATCAGAACACCAAGCATTCTCCATCTGGAAGACTAGAGCTTTGAGGTAAAGGCAGGTGTATTATGCCTCTGCCACTTGGGTGATGTATAATAGTGAACAGGGAAAATAAAAAGTTCATAGATATTATGCTTTAAGCACATCATCATCTTTTGTTGCTTTCATTTATAACTCCAATTTAGATCTTCTTGGATCCCCCATAGCCTCTTTGTTAATTATCCCCTTTTCTCCCTGCTGCTTCACTTTCCCCCCATTTAATTCAAGAGGAACATGAAGTTTTAAAAGATCTTTAATGCCCCTAAGACACCAATTTTTCTCTTTATATAATAACACTTTAATTCTTCTAGCATCACCATTCATTTGCCTCTTGTATATTTTTCTTCTCTCATATGTTTTTGTGCCAGAGTAAATTAAACCTTTTTTTGCTGTTTTCAACCTTTCCCAAAAAGCCAATAGAAAGAAAACCAAGTACTCAAACCATAATTTCCCGGCATTTGTAACTTATCACTACAATATCAAAATAAGCTCCAGTAAACAAGAGGGGAAGACTCGAGAACAACAGAAGCAGACCTCAGAACACTCCAAGCAGCCTTTGGAAGGCAAAGGCCGTAGAATGATTCCTGCGACTTCCCAGAGGAGCAGGGGGTGAGTGTTGGTGATAGATGACAGAGGCAGTAGTGTGCGGAGGAAACAGGAGGCCATTAGAGGTGTGCTGTCTTCTGGGTGCAAAGATCCACAATGTGATGGAGAAGTTGCTCACTGAACACCACCCCTCCTTTCTGATTTGTGTAGGTACAAATGATCCTGCCACACATAGCCTCCGACACATAGCAAGGGACTATGAGACACTGGGCAGAGAGCTGAAGAGACTTGGGGCACAGGTAGTCTCTTCATTAATCCTTCCTGTTGAAGGTCGTGGCCCAAGAAGAGAGAGGAAAAGAGTTGAGGTAAATCATTGGCTGTGCAGATGGCATCATCAGGAAGGATTTGGTTTGCGTGGCGATACCCAGATCCCTCCAGGAGTAAATAAAGACACAGGGCATGTTGAATAAGGTTAATGGGCATCAAAAGGCCACAACTTTATTGATTACGGGTGTAGAGAGGTATTGGCTTAGGCATTGGATCTAACCAACTATATCCGACTCCAGCCCGTTGGGCTGGCAGTCTGTGAAGGGTTAACCACCGTTAACTGCGATGCAGATCAGCTAGGAACTCACCCTGGGGCCACCGATAGGGGGCATGCCTTAGGCCCTCACCTTCCACGGCTTCGGACATGGCCACACCCCCGGACTCCTTAAGGGAGTACCCTTCAGCATTTTGGGGGAGGTGATGGCAGCCACACCCCCACACACCGTAACCTTTCAGAGATAATCCAATGCCTAACCGCCAGAACCAAAGTTGTGACGAGTTGCTACGAGGTAGGCGGAAACCACCAGGCCAGAGCCAATTTGCCAAGTGGGAAAATTCCTACCAGGCCCCTCAACGGCGACCAACCGAGGTCCGCAGCAATGTCAAAAGAAAAGCCCTGCCTAAAGGGAGGGTGGGCGGGAAAACTGAAGCGGCTGGGGGCAGGAACCAAGAGACTGAGCCCCGGCCGCATGCTCACTTAAGTCAGTGAGCCACGCCCCCCCCCGGAGGTCCAGATTGGACACGCTGGGGAGTGCCGTGCCCAGGGCACAGCCAATGGCCGGGGGAAGACAGCCATCCCCCCAGCGCGTGAAGGGCTCGTGGGCGCCTGCAACCTGGATCATGGTCTCCACTTCCTTGAGGTAGGACTTTTGGAGAGAGATGGGCTGCACCTCACAGCAGTTGGCAAGAATGTGTTTGCCAAGAATCTTGAGAATCTGACCAGGAGAGCTTTAAACTAGATCTTGAGGGGGAGGGAGAAAACAATACAAATGTCAAAAGAGCACCTAGCACTGGGGATAATAGCTACATGTATGCACAGGAAACTGAGGTGGTGCTCCAGAAAACCGCTAAAGGGCAAGAAATTTCAGGAAGGAAGCAGCTGCCGGGAACAACTCATGGTTTCATCTGTCTCTACACAAATGCACAGAGCATGGGAAACAAAACAAGTTGAGGGGATCATCTATCTTGGATCTGGTCCTCACCAATACGGAGGAACTGATTGATGAAGTGGAAGTCAGGACTAGAGGACAAGCCAGAAGGCAGCATCTAGGGGCAATTCAGAAGACTAATCTCCTGATTAAAATATTCAAGGATGCAGTACCAGGGCTTTGCAATGTTAGCAGCGTAGCTGGGGAAAAAGCAGATAGAGTCCAGAGAGAAAAGAAAGAGATTTTTTAACACAAATTTTTATTAGTTTTTAAACAATTGAACAAATCCAATTCAATTTCTATACTATATTCCCTTAAACTTTTGACTTCCCACCCTTTCTTCCATGATGTTTCTGTTCAAATCATTCTTCTACTGCCATAAATATAATATTTCTTTAAAACATATATTCTACATAACATTCCTTTATCATTCTCATTCCTTTGCTTATGTTTCAAGTCCTGCCTGCAATTTCGTTAAGAAAAGAAACAGATGTAAACTGAAGAAATAGAGGGTATATAAGTTGAAGAGAAATGAAACAGAGAGGTTTGACGTTCTTAGGCCAGGCCTACACAAGGGAAAAATCTCGTTCAGAATGGCTTTGCTCTCCAACTTCATGAGTTGTGAAATCTCAACCGTCTTCCACACTGAAAGCAGAATTATCCCCTTAAATCACACACTGGATGGTCCCTGCTGTTCCACTTCCTGCAGCAGGAAGAGGAAGCCCTTGTGTATTCCTTCCTGTCCAGAAAGATATAATAGTGTCAAGTGTCAAATTATTATTATTATATAAGTGTCAAGTTCTTCACCAGGAAGGTTTCAGCCTGCAGTTCAGAAGTTCTCCACATGGGGCAGATGGACATAGATTCTAGCTGCTCATGGCAATATTTTATTCATATCCTAGAAAGGGAATCAGACCTGGTTCTCCAGGTGGATAGTAGTCATACTAAACTGTCCAAGCATATCCTCAACTCCATTGCTCTCCTCCTTATGATGCCGTAATTATGACAGGATGGCAAATCCAGAAATGTGTGATGACGTCATCATGACAGACTGAGATCAAAGCCATTAGCAAACCTTTCCTCATCCAACATACCTTTCACACACTTGTTCATTTGCCCTTTCTGTTCATGAATTAAAACAACACATACTGTTTGATTTTTCTTCTCTTTTTGAGAGAAAAAATATCCCTGGCTCACTGGAAGCTCATACATTTCCCAGAAAATAATAGGCAATGTTCTGAGCAGATTTAAAATGTGCAAGCTGAATTAAGGGATAGAGAAGGTGCAGGGAAAGAGTTCATATAAAAATAAATTGGTGTGGTGATATTTAAGTGAAGGCAAATGCAAGTTTAATATCAAGCCCTATTAAAACAATTGAGAATCATGAGAGCTGATTTATTATTTATATAGCACACTAAAAGTTATCTGTAAAGGAAATTGTGCAATATGTAGTAAATTAGACTGAACTGAACTATAAATTCGGATTAAGTTTTATACTGGCTTTAATATTTAATGTGCCATCAGAACTTGCAGTTTCATTTACAGTAGCTCAAAGTTCAGCAGGAAGTTCAGATGTGTCCCAAGAGAAGGATTTGTGTCCCGCCGTGTTGGCAATGGCTTCGCACAGAAAATCTCCATAATTCTGCACACTTCCTATTTACGGTATATTGCTGTCCCTGTGTTTGAGCCAGCAGTTTGCCATGAAGTGGGGTGGAGACTGAATGCACAAAGAATACAAAAATAAACAGCACCGTGAGTTCCTGGGGAGCTCTGTGAGCAAGGCCAGTGTCAGAACCTGGTATCCTTTAGCACCTACCTGGGTCCCAGTGTCCTGGCATTGCTCCCCACTCATGCCTGTCCTGGGGAATGTATCATGGCTCAGTGGGAGAGCACATGCTTTGGACACAGATGGTATCAGGTTCAATCCTTGGCCTCTCCAGGTTGGGCTGGGAAAGGCCCCTCTGTTTTGAACTCTGGAGAGACACTGCCAGTCAGTGTAGACAACACTGATGGGCCTTTGGTCTGGCCCCGTATAAGTCAACTTTCTGTGTCTTGGAATAGTAGTAACAAGGGATCACAACCCAAAGTGCAAGCAGCTATTGGGTGTCATGTCAGATCTAACTGGGAGTTCCATTGCACCCAGAGAACTCTGGCTACATACTGGGCTCATAAGTGGTATGTATGTGGTTTTTTTGCTTAGCAACCATGTAGAACCGCGGAAGACTCCTCCAGCCTGGGGTTTCTAGAGGCTAGCATATCCAATATGCTTACCTTCCCAGTCCCGGACTGCAGAATCCGGGACCGGCAGCCGTGTGACACCGGAAGTTGCGTCGATGTAACTTCCGGTGTCGCTTTGCCCTTCTATGGGCACCAAAAATGGCCGCCACCGGCTTCGAAAGTCGCTTGTACGCATGTCAGGAAGTGCATCGACGCAACTCCCAGTGTCGCTCCACCCATCTATGGGCACCAAAAATGGCCGCCGCTGACACCGGAGGTCGCTTCTATGCACTTCCGGACATGCGTAGATGCAACTTTTGAAGCCGGTGGTGGCCATTTTTGGTGCCCATAGAAGGGCAAATCGGAAAGGAAAAAAATGGCCGCCAGCAGGAGAAAATAGCAGAGAAAAACCCTTCAACCCTCTAGGCTGCATTCTTCCCCTATACCCGTTTCTGGAAATTTGGAGCGTGACTCCCATAGCCCTTTCAGAAACCATCATTTTCTGGGTGATCAAACTGGACACTCTCAGTTTATCAGTGATGGGTGGACATCCCCCTCTCCGACAAAACCTGACACTCTCAAGAGGCAAGAAAAGTTGCTTGCTCCTTTTTCTTTCTTCTTTCCAAAGGGTATTTTTAAACAAATAAACAAGGGTCTCAATAACTCATCAAGAAACAGAGGGCATCATTCATCTTGTTCTCCCAGGTGTTGTGTCAGGTAAGGCATAAAACTGCAGCAGAGAAGCTGGCAAGATATTCAATGGGCCCCTCCCTGCTGTGCCAAACTGCTTATTGTCTAAGGCCATTAAGCTGATTGTGATTTATATGAAGTGCATAGGAATTTTTATTGGTTTCCCAGGGATGAGTTATAGTGAAGTCACATGGAGCAGACTGGGGTGCATGGAAACAAGAGGCTTGCAGTTGTACAAGCTGTCGCAATTTCACTCTGCTTCTTTCCTCAACCTGTTAGATGTTGTAATTCATTAGAAGGTTTGTTTCGGTCGATAACTAGCCCTTTAAAGCTGCATGGTAGCCAGCCATGGCTCCACAGAAGTCTACTATGCTACTCACATTCTCCAGTAGTGAAAGGCTGTTTTCTTATGACATGGCCACCATGTCTGGAGGAGGGCGTTGAAAGCTAGAACTGAGCCAAAGCACAGAACACTTTTTGGGAAATGTTTATTCCCCACAGATAGCAGATTTAAGCAGTTGTACAGGCTCATAGGACCCAAATTGAAGGTGATGTAGTTTTGCCTCAGCGGTGCCTTATTTAAGGTGGCTGTGTTGAGGAGCGGAAGTGATCCATTTGTGGTCCATTACTTCTTGATTTCGATTACTTCTTGAGTTTGACCAAACTGCGGGAGGCAGTGGAAGACAGGAGTGCCTGGCGTGCTATGGTCCATGGGATCACGAAGAGTCGGACACGACTAAACGACTAAACAACAACAACTTCTTGATTCTCAGCTGGAAGCATTTCCTGGCAGGAACAAGTAGGTGCTCCTTCCCTACCCATAGGCAGGTAAATGAGGCAAGTCATCACATCAGGCCTTGAGATATTCTTGACTTCCTAACAAATCTGCATATTAGGGGCAACCATAAACTCCCATTCTGAACTCACATGCACAAATTCTCTCTTTTCCTTCCTCTCTTCTCTGCAAACTGTTTCCTTAACATTTAGTCCTCGTCCCCAGCCAAAATGAAGTACAGTGTTACTTCGGGTTACAAACACTTCGGGTTACAAACTCCGCTAACCTGGAAGTAGTGCCTCGGGTTGATAACTTTGCCCCAGGATGAGAATGGAAATCATGCGCCATCGGCGGAGTGGCAGCGGGAGGCCCCATTAGTGAAAGCGCACCTCAGGTTAAGAACGGTTTAGGGTTAAGAACAGACCTCCGGAACGAATTAAGTTTGTAACCTGAGGTACCACTGTACAGTACATTGGTTTACAACTATAATCTGCTCCAGAGATCCGTTTGTAAACCAAAACAAGTTGTAACCCAAAGTGCACTTTTGCCAATGGGGCTTCCAAAAACAATTTGTTCGTAAACCAAAAAAAAAAAAAAAAGGGTTGTAATCCAAAAAAAGGTTGCAAACCAGGACATGCACTTCTGGGTTTAACATGTTTGTAATCCAAAATGTATGCAAACCAAGACGTATGCAAACCAAGGTACCACTGTATAAGATTTTATAACTGCATGTGTCCATATTCATCTCCTGTTGTTATTTCTTTTTTCTTTCCCAGGTGTCTGACATTGCTTTTCTAGAACAACAAGAAAATAGAACATAGTTACGGGATCATACTACCTGTTACAGCAAATAGTAAGGAAATTACCATTTCTATCAGGGCAATTTAGGGAGCTGCTTCAAACCTAGTCGACCCATTGATCCATTCAGTTCAGTTTGGCCTCACTGACAGTGACTCTCCAGGATGTCAGACAGGAAGGCATCCCCAACCTTACCTAAAGTTCTCAGGGATTGAACATAGGACCTTTTGAATCTAAAACAGTGGCTCTACCACAGATGCAGGGACCCTCCTCTAAAGTTCACTCATCCTTAGTCATAATTAACCTTCACCCATTGATTTTAGTGTGTCTACTCTGGGCACAACTTACAGTGCAGTCCCTCACAGAAATAAGCCCAATTTTGTCTCAAGAGACAACGGAGTGTGTCTCCAGGGGTGAAGCTAAACTGCTGGAGAATCGCAGCGCCTGCTGTGGCTGCAGAGACCACAGAGTTCAAAGCTACTGCCTTCTGCATTGCTTTTGCTGCATTAGCAGCACCAAGGGCGTACCCACCACGGGGCAAGTTAGGGCAGCTGCCCTACTCTAGAAGCAGGGCTGGTGGGCAGAGGCGGAGCACAGCCCGGCGGAGCGCGAGTTCGCCATTCCCGCCGCGCCGCACCCTCCCTCCAGCTCCCCGCCGCGCCCTCAGGCAAGGCCAAGCGCGGCGGGGAACCAGGGAGCGCGGCGCGGTGGGCGGGAACACCGAACTCGCGCTCCGCTGGGCTGGGCTCCGCCTCCGCCCACCAGCCCTGCTTCTAGGGAGGGGCACAGCCCGGCGGAGCGCGAGTTCGCCGTTCCCGCCCGCCGCGCTGCGCCCTCCCTCCAGCTCCCCGTCACGCCCTCTGGCAAGGCCAAGCGCGGCGGGGAACCAGAGAGCGCGACGCGGTGGGCGGGAACGCTGAACTCGCGCTCCGCTGGGCTGGGCTCCGCCTCCGCCCACCAGCCCTGCTTCTAGGGAGGGGCACAGCCCGGCGGAGCGTGAGTTCGCCGTTCCCGCCCACTTTGTGGCCCCTCCCCTTCCGTGCCTTGGCCCCTCCCCTTGCCCCCCCTAGTTTTGATCCTGGGTACGCCCATGAGCAGCACTGAACTGATCTCTCTGGGGCATAGCTGCCAAGTTATCCCTTTTTTAAAGGGATTTTCCCTTATGCTGAATAGGCTTCCTCGCGAGAAAAGGAAAAACTTGGCAGCTATGCTCTGGGGTGCAAACCTGGGCAGTGTATATGGAGGTCCTGAGCTGCCCAGACATCAAGACTCCCCTCTCAGCTTCACTGATGTGGCCAGAGTAATACATTTGAGACCAGTTTGGCTGGAAGGAGGCATACAAGACACCATCCAACTTTCTTAAGGACTCCACTCCAGATTTGTGTAGGGTTTACTCAGCCCTTTCTTCTCCTGAATATGTCCCTCAAGGCAGCATATATGGATCTTCCTTCAGGGTTCACTCCCAATGCCTTTCTCATGAATGAGTGTAGCTGCAAAGCAGCAGAGGTTTAGGATCAGAGTTTTTCTTCTCCGAGATGGGTTACCTTCCCATGTTGAGCAGCCCCATCTTCCCCTCATTTTCCTCTACAGCATGTGCAGTAATGGCCTTCTTGACCATTGGGCTCACTATTGATCTTATCCGCTCAATCCGCTGGTAAATGTGTATATAAGCTAGAGGCTGTCTGCTGGTGGTATTGAAAGTTAAAACTAATTGAAGTAACATTCAGTTGGGTTGGGTTGATAGTGCAGTGTTTCCCAACCAGTGTGCCTCCAGATGTTTTGGGACTACAACTCCCATCATCCCTAGCTAGCAAGACCAGTGGTCAGGAATGATGGGAGTTGTAGTCCCAAAACATCTGGAGGCACACTGGTTGGGAAACACTGTGATAGTGTCTATCTAGTTTCTTGCATGCCTGCAGAGATTCAAAACCCTCTATCTTTTCCTCCTCCTACCTCTCTGAAAGGTGTTACTGCATTTAACTTGTGCACGAGCCCTCTGTGATACAGGGCATAGCTTCACTGAGTGTCACCCCTAAGCTTCCACTCCTTACAACTAGCCATTTTTAAATGGTGTCAGAAGTAACAAGGATATGGTTTATGTGACACACTTAAAAGATTGTCTCTTTCAAAATGTTCATTTTATTGGCTCAGAAGGCAGGAAGGTACATGCTGCATGTCATAAAACAGTGTAACCAAATGTCACTCAATCACCTTGCCGCATTATGAAAGCAACATTGGGGTTTTCTTAAAAACTGTCATTTTGAAAGGCCTGTGTGTACAGAGAAGCCAATCTTGTCATGTACAGAAAGTTGCCAAGCCCAGGGAATGCAGTAATGACACTTCAGACCTGAGCACTTCAGAAGCCTACTGTGGCTAGCATTAAATGAGAGGAGGAAAAATGGTTCTTAGGAACACTTTGTAAAAACTCCTTCCTCTTTTGAGTGATAAAAACAAAGTTCTTGGGAAGGCTTCCATAACCTTTCACCCCCTGCCCCATCACAATAATTATAACTACATTTCATGTTGGCACATCTCTGAGATGGGTGTGACAGTAACTGGAGAAAGGTTGCAAAAGGCGTTTTTTAAAAAATCCATAGTCCACATTGTCCTGATGGCCATAACACCCTGGAATCACAGTTAGGTCATTGCTATAGAATGAGAGGTGGAGGAAGGGTGCGGGCCGCTCTAGGTGTCACCACTGAGGAGGGTGACAAAATGCCAGGCAGCACTCACCACAGGGCCTGGGAGAGACTTGCACGTGCACAGGCTCTGCGCTGCCCAAACGGTCCGCCCGCTACCTTCCCCCCCCCCCAGTTGTAGGGCGGCTGAGTGGGAGGAGGCAGGCAGACACCAGAGGCCCCGCCCCATGGGTGGCTTTCCCCATCCCTCAGGGTGGTTCACCCCACCCCTGGGCACACCACCCCAGGCGCCCGAGCAGCTTCCTCTGCCACTGTCTAGAATCAGAATTGTAGAGTTGGCAGGGACTCCAAAGGTCATCTAGTCCAACCCCCTGCAGTGCAGGAATCTCAGCTAAAGCATCCTGGACAGATGGCCATCCAACCTCTGCTTAAAAACCTCCAAGAAAGGAGCATCCACCACCTCCTGCGGGAATCTGTTCCACTGTTGAATAGCTGAGGCAAAACTACATCACCTTCAATTTGGGTCCTATGAGCCTGTACAACTGCTTAAATCTGCTATCTGTGGGGAATAAACATTTCCCAAAAAGTGTTCTGTGCTTTGGCTCAGTTCTAGCTTTCAACGCCCTCCTCCAGACATGGTGGCCATGTCATAAGAAAACAGCCTTTCACTACTGGAGAATGTGAGTAGCATAGTAGACTTCTGTGGAGCCATGGCTGGCTACCATGCAGCTTTAAAGGGCTAGTTATCGACCGAAACAAACCTTCTAATGAATTACAACATCTAACAGGTTGAGGAAAGAAGCAGAGTGAAATTGCGACAGCTTGTACAACTGCAAGCCTCTTGTTTCCATGCACCCCAGTCTGCTCCATGTGACTTCACTATAACTCATCCCTGGGAAACCAATAAAAATTCCTATGCACTTCATATAAATCACAATCAGCTTAATGGCCTTAGACAATAAGCAGTTTGGCACAGCAGGGAGGGGCCCATTGAATATCTTGCCAGCTTCTCTGCTGCAGTTTTATGCCTTACCTGACACAACACCTGGGAGAACAAGATGAATGATGCCCTCTGTTTCTTGATGAGTTATTGAGACCCTTGTTTATTTGTTTAAAAATATCCTTTGGAAAGAAGAAAGAAAGAAAAAGGAGCAAGCAACTTTTCTTGCCTCTTGAGAGTGTCAGGTTTTGTCGGAGAGGGAGATGTCCACCCATCACTGATAAACTGAGAGTGTACAGTTTGATCACCCAGAAAATGATGGTTTCTGAAAGGGCTATGGGGGTCACGCTCCAAATTCCCAGAAACGGGTATAGGGGAAGAATGCAGCATTGAGGGTTGAAGGGGATTCAGCTTCTAGACTTCAAAATAGACATAGCACTGCTAAGTTCCACTAGTGCTTTCCTAAGGATAAGCACAGACTCTTCCTTTCTACCTCATCTAGTTGGATGGAATGTGATAGGAATGGTCAGCTTGTTACCTACGAGCCTCTAAAGCACATTCGCTGCCACACTTGCAGATGTAAAAGAGAAGTAGAGCTGTGTGTCATCAGCATATTGCTGACATCGCACTCCAAAGCCGTGGGTGACCTCACTCAAGTAGATGTTCAACAGAATTCCATACTGAAGGCTCTGAGGGGTCAAAGGGCACTCCCCTAGAATCACCCTCTGGAAATGACCATCCAAGTAGGACTGGAACCACCACAAAGTAGTGCCACCCACCCCTAATTCAGACAGCCACTCCAGAAGGATACCATGGTCAATTGTATGGAAAGCTGATCAAAAGTTGAGAAGTAGCATGGATACATTTCCCCTCTCTCCCGACAGATGCCATCATACAGGGCGACAAAAGCTTCTGTGCTAAAACTGGGGCCTGATTGAAATGGATCTAGAAAATCAGTTTCCTCCAAGAGTGCCTGGATCTGTTCCATGACTCAAGAACCACTCAAGAAGAGGAGACTGGCCACTGGCTGGTAATTACTTAGATTTTCTGAATGAAGTGAGGGTTTCTTGAGGAGTCAACACATGTTGTAGCTATATCATGCTGGTTGGGCCCATGCCTAAACCCCATGGCATTAAACAGGGCTAAGAGATGTTTGCAACTTTAATCAGCTAGAAATAGTCATCTTTGGATTTTGTATGCAATGCTAAGCAATGCTGAATGCATATACTCCATAAATGAGAAGCCTTTATTGGTAGACATTGTCAGCTTTATTGAAGTGTTTGAACATCTGTGTGAAGTTGCTGAGGGGCAGAATATGCTTTCCTAACCTGAACTACTATCTAGAGAAGAGTGGACTCCAAAAAATTAAAAGTTGGCCAGCCTTGACATTTGGGTGATGAGATAGGTTTTAAATAACCCATACCTTTACAATGACTTCACCCTCAGCTTTTGTGACACTATTTCAGATATTCATTCATTGCCTTGCTTTATGAGGGAGAGGCCTGGTCTCTAGGAAGAGAGTCCTCCTCATCAATAAAGATGGCAATTTGTGGGTCTAGATAAAACAGCATCTGTTCATAGCTAACAGGTGTTCACCAGCTCATTCTAATGCAGTGATTTTCAGGCTTTTGCAGAAACTGATTCCACAGCAACCTATTTGCCAAAGAACCCCTGCTTGTTACTTGTGAAGTCCCTGCACATCCCACATTATATTGGTCTGGGATGTGCAGGCTTAGTTATGGTTGGATCCATTTCTTTCTAGTCATGCAGTTTCTCATGTGTTCATTTCAAATTTTCTGCATTAATTTGTAATTTGTTTTGATTTAAATATGCATGAAATTTTGTGTTTAAATACATGCTTGACTTCTGTATATTATCCTACAATGCACATTTTAAACACAAGATATGAGTTGTGTGAGTTTTGCAGTAATAACTATACAGCAAAATTTTGAGAATTTTGCAATCTAAAGTAAAAGTATATTCTAACCCTTGCATTAGTATGGGAACCATGGGTCAGGTCCATTCGTACCCATTATAATTCATGGGAAACAAATTCTTCAGGCATCCCTTATTCTTCACTGAATATTGTTTGGTTAGTCATTTAGTCGTGTCCGACTCTTCGTGACCCCATGGACCAGAGCACGTCAGGCACTCCTGTCTTCCACTGCCTCCCGCAGTTTGGTCAGACTCATGTTGGTGGCTTTGAGAACACTGTCCAACCATCTCGTCCTCTGTCGTCCCCTTCTCCTTGTGTCCTCAATCTTTTCCAGCATCAGGGTGTTTTCCAGGGAGTCTTCTCTTTTCGTGAGGTGGCCAAAGTATTGGAGCCTCAGCTTCACGATCTGTCCTTCCAGTGAGTATTCAGGGCTGATTTCCTTCAGAATGGATAGGTTTGATCTTCGTGCGGTCCTTGAGACTCTAAAGAGTCTCCTCCAGTCCATATATATTCACTGATTACACACACACACACACACACACACACACACACACACACACACAAAATTAGATTTTTAAAAAAGTAGGATTGGTTGGTTGATTTCCATTTGAAATATTTTACTTCCTAATTTTTAGAGGATATTTTGTTTGGCTGTTTGCTGTGTTTATTAGGAATTTCCCTTGTCTTTTTGGAGCTTTTTAAAAAATGAGTAATAGTTATTTTCATACAAAAGAGAGTTAGGGTTATTAAGTTGTTAATTGTATTTTATAGGGTGCAGAAATTCTCTGTGTGTTTTTTGTTTGTTTTGGAGTTTGACTCTTTGCTTTAACCTATGTTCTAAACCGCTTAAAGTTTTGTTAAAATATAAGCGGTATATAAATTGTCCAACTAAAGAAATAGTTAAACTATCAAATTTGCTCCCACGAGCTGTAGCAATGGCCTTAAATTCATTGTCTTGAAAACACAAGGGAAATTCATGGAGACTACAGTATGGCTGTCAATGGCTACTAGCCAAGAAGGCTTTCCATTGCCAGACGCAGTATGCCCCTGAATACCAGTTGGTGGGAATGGTAAGTCATCAGAGTGTTGTCACACTTGGGTCCTGCTTGCAGGCTTCCAGGACTCAACTTATTTGCCCACTTCTGACGCCAGGTTGCTGGACTAGCTGGGCAATGAGCCTGATCCATCAGGGTTCTACTTATGTTTTTATTGACACTCTTCAGTCCACCATTGCTACACGGTCCAGGATATTGGCAATGGCAGGCGAGCTGTCTTGAAAGGGAGCCATCGAGTGATAAACAGCATGCATTGATTCATAGATATGTGAGCTCTATTTTCACACTAGCATGATTGTACCGGTGAATTGGCAAGCTACATTTCTCTTTCAACCTCTCTTCTCTTCCCGCTTTCCCACAAATTCTTCCCTTCTGAACTTTTTCTCTGGTGCGTTATTGGGTTTATATTATACTCCCGATACCTGATTTTTCTCTTTTGGAAAGAATAAAAGTGAAATACGCTCCCCTTTCCCCTCCAATTTATGATTGAAACTCCTGTCAAAAAGGTGAGAAGTTGCACAAGAATTAACTAGGTTCTGGTGACAAATGGCAGGAGTCCTTATTCTGCATCTGATTGAGCTGCCTCTGTTCCCATGGATAAGCTGTAAGTGCTAATGCTCACAGATCTGGCTTGTGAAAAGGCAGTAAATAAATTCACTCTTCAAACATCAGCTCCTCTTTTCTCCCTGTTGAGAAGCATTTCTTCAGATACAAAAATGAGAGGAAACCGTATTGAAGAAGATAATGTCATTTTCCCCCTTCCTAAAAGAGTAGCAATGTACCAATTTGTCAATTTCAGTTTTTCTCAGTTTCAATTTTTTCCTGTCTTGAGTTTGCTTCCTCATATTTCCATGTCATTTTGTGGGTTCTGTTTTTTTTTTTAAAG
Organism: Zootoca vivipara; assembly: GCF_963506605.1. Classification (NCBI taxonomy): domain Eukaryota; kingdom Metazoa; phylum Chordata; class Lepidosauria; order Squamata; family Lacertidae; genus Zootoca; species Zootoca vivipara. The sequence continues at coordinate 85,045,249 of NC_083282.1, read as the reverse complement.
TAATCATGGAAATTTGATTGTGGATTTCTTCTTATACAAATATTTGGTGCAATTTCCCCAAACATACACATTTTTGCAAAGCAATTTCCTGTAATATAACACTTTTTTGTACATTGTTTTTTGTTAATATATGCTGTTTAATGGACACTTTACCCTAGCATATGTATTTTAATACATCACAGAGTTAGAGAACTGCACTGCAAAATTCAGATAATGAAGGATGGCTGTGTTTCAACTCTCATCTTATTTTGCATAATTTGAATTTGGTAGGTTTGCCTTGAAATGTGAACTGAATTACATTTCTCCCCCATCCCTGCTAAAGGGCATACTTTATGAAGAATAATTTATGTTTTTATTGGCAATAGTATTCCTCATCACAGCAAGAATCTGGAAAATCAGAACAAAGCAAATATGGACTGTGGTCAGGTCAGAAAAATGGATTAAACAAATAATGGGCAATGAAAAGTCAAACAAGTGCACATTTTATGCAACATGGATTGGTTGACTGCACACTGAACATTGCCAGCCTGTTATCCTCCAGATGTTTAGGTCTACTGGCGTCCTGCCTATGCTGGATAAAAGAATGGATAACATTGGGAAGCACGGACTTGTTAGATTTAGAAGGATTCAACAACAGAGCCGGTTGGCACGCATATTTATGGTACGACAAGAAAAAAGCACATAAAGGATTTACGAATCATGTGATAAGAAGATCATTATTTGAAGTATGGGAAAGGAATAAAATGCTGTTAGAGACTAAGACTCCATGGTGGATCTCAGCAGTGGACGTATTTACCGTGGAAAAGGTGAATATGGAAGGAGAGAGATTAACATATGAAATTTTTTTAAGGAAATCAGAACAAGGATGGAAATTGAAAACATATGAAGAAATTAAGGACTCTTTGACCAGTTGGTTGCAATACCATCAAATAAATGATATATTTTCTAAAGACAAAAAGATAGGTTTTGAGGACAAAAAGTCCAAATTCCATATAGAACTGCTAGAAGGCAAAACAAAATTATTGTCTAGAATGTATGATTTGTTGTTAGAATGGAATATAAAAGATGAACTGACAAAAGAGGTGATGATTAAATGGGCAAAAGATTTTGGGCATAATATAGATTATGATTGTTGGGTGAAGCTGTGGAATCATACGTTAAAATTCACTGCATGTACTGTGACGGGTATAGGGCTCCGTTGAGTTGTTTATGACTCAATTAGGAGCCTCTGATTATCGCCCGGCGCGCTTCCTCTCCGCTTCTCTGCTTCCGTAGAACCGGGCTGGCAGTAAAACACACACACAGCAGAGTTCTTCTTCTCACACAGCGAAAGCTTGTATAGCCGTTGGATAAAAAGCCTCTTAAGAACACACAGAGTCCAAAGTGTTCTAATAACTACTTAAGTTTATTCTAGAGAGAAAAATAACAAACAACCTGGTGAGAGCGCAGACATCTTGCGACCGTCTCCCAGGCAGAAACGAAACCAACTGCAAACATACAGAAACACTTCTGGTACATTCTGTAACATGATATTCCTCAGTGGTCAGGTGCTACAGTACACAGTTAACTCTTTAGTTACTTGTTACTCATCAAACCCCCTCTCACCTGAACACTGGGGATAGCGGGTATCCAAACTTACCCCAAAACCAACCCTTCACAGAATTCCCCATGCCGTTGGAAACTCAAGGGTTTTGTGAACCCATCTGCTAGGTTCTCTTGGCTTGGACAATACCTCAACTTTACCAAGCCTACCTGTATGCTCTGACATACGTTTCGGAAGCGGATGTCTAAGTGTTTGGTTCTGGCCTTGAACTGTCCAGACTCCGCCAGTCTCAAAGATGGTTGATTGTCGCCCCAAACAGTGATGGGCTGGCTACAATCACCCCAGATTTCCTGGACCAAACATCTGTAGAACTCCAATTCAGTGCATGTCGCAGACAACGCACAGAATTCTGCTTCCGTGGAAGACATTGCTATTAGGCTTTGCCTGCGCGACCGCCAACCAATCAGGGCATTTCCAAACTTGACTACCAAACCAGTCACTGACTTCCTGTCCTCCTGATTGGCCCAATCAGCATCTGCAAAACAAGTGAGTTGTGGCTCACCTTGCGCTGACATCTCCAAACAATACTCTTTGGTCTCCTGCAAATACCTAAGCACTCTCTTAATGCCATTCCAAGCATGCACGCTAGGTTTCGATGCTTCTCTACTGAGCAAATTGACTGCAAAAGCAATATCTGGTCTGCTCCATTGTGACAAATACAACAGACTCCCTAGCGCTGACTGAAACACTTCAGGACTCTCAAACGCTACTTTGTCCTTCACTTGTGAATCTTTCACAAAGTTTGTCTCCATGGGTGTTCTGACCCCTTTACAATCAGACATTCTGAACTTCTCAAGCAAATGTTCAATCTTGCCTTTCTGACTGAGCAAGAAACTTCCATCCTCAGTTCTGTCTATCTGCACACCTAGATAAACATTCACGGCACCTAGATTCTTGAGTTTGAACCTCTTGCCTAGCTCTTTTGCAAACTTCTGCACTTGCATCTGGCTCTTTGCTAAGCAGATCAGGTCATCAACATAGACAAGCAACAGTTCCTGCTGTTCTCCTTCACCTCTGAGATACAGACAACTGTCAGCTAGACTCTTCCTGAAACCTAGGCTCTTCAAAACAGAATCAAGACATGAATTCCAATTTTTAGCTGATTGCTTCAGACCGTAGATCGACTTGTGCAGCTTCCACACCTGACCTGGCACGTCACTCTCAAACCCTGGAGGAGGCAACATGTACAACTCCTCCTGGACGTCAGAGTTCAAATAAGCGGTGTCCACATCAAAGTGGTTGACCACTAGGCCTCTCTGCGCTGCAGTCGCTAAAAGCATCCTGAAAGATTCCGCTCTCGAAGTCGGACTAAAGACATCTGTATAGTGGATTCCTTTCTTCTGAGTAAAACCTCTAGCCACTAATCTAGCCTTGTACTGAGGCTCTCCAGTCACTGTGGGTTTCAGCCTGTAGACCCACCTACAACTGACTGCTTTCTTACCTTCTGGCAACTGTGTTAGGCTATACACACCAAGAGATTGCATGGAGTTCAACTCTTTCTCCATTGCAACTTTCCACTTACTAGCTTCCTCCACTGACAACTGTTGCACCTCTTCAAAGCTTTCAGGCTCACACACTGCTAGGTTCGCCCATACACTGACAGCTGTAAACCTTTCAGGTGGTTTACCTTTCGTGGTGCGTTTTGAACGCCTTGGTCCCACATCTTCCCCCTCTAAATCCGAACTGCTTGTCTCTGACTGTGGCTCTCTCGGACTAGCAGCACTGTCTAGAGACCTACTACGCTTTGCAGCCCCCTCTGGGCTTGCTTTGGGTGAAGTGGGTGACCTACCACGTTTGCTGTACTTCCCAGGCTTGACCTGGGGTGAAGTCGGTGCGCTTCTGACTTCTTGCTTCACTTCCCTAGGAGCTACACCACTTGGACCAGCTGCCTGACCTGGATCTGGTCCTGCAGCACCTGGAACTTCAGCATCAGCCACCTGAGTTTCCTCTTCCTGGTCAAAACCTGAAGACCAGTCAAGAAGAACTTCGGGGTTAGCATGAATGCGTCTCCAGCCCTCTTGTTCACAGAACGTAGCACTCCTGCTAATGTGAACCCGGGTTTGGTCCCCCTCTGCTGGTACAAACCTCCAAGCCTTTGAGTTTGGTTCGTAACCACAGAAGATCATTTTTCTGGATCTTGATCCACCCTTTCTGCGCTTCTGCTTTGGAATTAGAACCCAAGCCTCACACCCAAAAGTTCTGAAATAGTGCACCTTCGGAACTTTGCCATACAACATGTAGTAGGGTGTGTTGTCCACAACTGAATTAAAAGCGCGATTTGAACAATAATTCACAAATTTATAGCATTCCCCCCAAAACTTCTGGGGTAGTCCTGCATCAAACAACGTTGCCTCCACCAGTTCTGACAGCGTTCTAAATTTCCTTTCAGCTAAACCATTCTCCTGTGGACTAAAAGGAGCGGTTTTTCTGTGCCTAATTCCCTTGCTGCGGAAAAACCCTTGTAGTTCTGCACTCAAAAACTCTCCCGCCCTGTCACTCTGGAAACACTGGACAGTGACGGAGAACTGTAGTTCTACCTCGGCTACCCACTCCTGTATCACTCTGGCAGCCTCCCCCTTCTCTTTCAGTGTTATGACCCAGGAAAAATGACTGAAATCATCCAGAAGACACAAAACATATTTTGAACCACCTAAACTTAACGTTGACATAGGCCCAGAAATATCCAAGTGTACTAACTGAAATGGCTTTGTGCTCTTCCTCTCAGACCTAGGATAAGAGCATCTCTTCGTCTTCGCTTTCGCACATGCGCGGCATTGCAGGTGTTTTTGACATGGCTTGAACCTGCAACCTTTGACAAATTCAGGGGCTTTTTTCACATAAGGAAAAGACATGTGACAATATTTTCTGTGCCAAGCATGAATACAATTCTTATGGATAGCGCCCTCTGTGCCCTTTGGGGTATTGGCACTTTTAGCCTGAGCATCACCAGTGTTACTTCCACCTGCTTGCCCCCTCCCATCTAGGACAAACAGACTATCAGACCCAACAGTAACGCTTACCAGCTCAGCCCCATCTCTGGCAATTTTGCAAACACCATTGGCAAAACTTATTTCAAAACCCTGTGGTTCCGGTTTCCGCCTGCAGGAATGGCGGACCTGTTTTCCATCTCTCTGACCTTTGTAAGGAATTTGGCGGTTGCTAGGGGAGTAAATGGCAACCCCCTACCCTCTCCGGGGGTTACGGAGAGGGGCCGCTGGCCCGCGATGCCCCCAGACCCACTCCGACTGTTTTTGGAGTGGGGGGAGCTTGGGCTGAGCACTTACAAGGGCCAGGACTCCCGGACGCTAATCTGCATGGCGGGGATTTCCATGGTTAAAGAAGATAATTAGGCTTAAATCTATGGACATACTTCAGAAGGAGGGAAAGAAGCGCTGTTTACTGCTGAGAAATTTATGCTGCCGAGTGAGAGGAGTCAAAGATTGTACTGCATCTGGAAGAAGATTGATGGGGACGGAGCGATAAGGGGAGTGAGTTTTTATTTTATTTTTTTTCTTCATATTGTTGCCTCGTACCTTCCCGGACGCGATGTCCTGGCTTGTTTGGAGTGAAAGAGAAGCAAAAGACTGTGTGAGTTGAACCTTATAACTGTTGTTACTGAGCATATTTTTTTAAAGATGTGGAGTTGCCGATGAGAAAAGCCCCCCCCTAGTCGGACGGAAGGAGTTCTGAATGCGTTCGGAGGATTTATGAGCTGTGACGCACTTTAAATTGGAGCAGCGACCTGAAGCTAAGTTCAGCTATAGGGCAAGGAGATCCATTAATTTACCAAGAGTCTATGGTTTGATGTTTGGGTCTCCTGCCTGGAAAAGCTGTAAATTCTATAATGATCGTAAATTTTCATGCCCATGAGAGGAAAGCGAAAGTGATTTGAGCTTTTTAAGATGGCGCTACTTCGAATTGCTTCAACGCAACAGGAGCTCCATTAAGAAGATTTATGGGGAGGCTGGACTGATTAACTCACACAGGAGAAAGAACATCTGTGAGACTTTGTTTGATATTTATATCAGCAGCTGGGAAACAATCGTGAAAGTGGAAAACATCTTTGTGACTGTAAGGGGAAGATCTGGATTATTATGAACTTGAAGGACGATTTGAACTTTAGAAAAAAGACGGCAGTGGACAGTTGCGAGGAATTCCCAATTTCTTGAAGCATGGGAACCCAAATAAAAAATTCTTTAGATGATTTGGCATAACATTCGGTCTGATTGATATATATATGTGTATAATTTGAAATATTGAATGTGATATAATTGGTTTTAATTGGAAAATTAATAAAAATATTTTTTTTTAAAAAAAAAAACTTATTTCAAAACCCTCACGCAATAAGCAAGACACACTTAAAAGACCATTCTCCATGCCTGGTACAACATAAACATCAAGGTTAGTGTCTAAGCATTGCATATAAAAAACACCCTTGCTTTTAATTGTTCCAGAAGAACCATCAGCAAGATGCAGGCTCTTTTCATCTTCAAGTGGCCTGCAGTTCAGGATCTGTCCTGAAGGTGGTACAAGATGATGGGTGCTGCCTGAGTCGATAATAAAAGTGAAACTGTCCTGTCCTTTGTTTCGAATCGTTGCTAAGGCAGCAGAAAGACGGCTGACAGGCTTATCTGGAGTTTTCCCACGTCCTCTGCCTTGGCGCTGCTGGCTGGTCCCACGACCACGTCCGCTGGGTTGCCTGGCACCTGGCTGAGTGACCTTGGCTGCTTCCGGAGCTGGGCAAAATCTCGCTACGTGCCCAGGCTGCTGGCACCGATAGCAAAGCCTTGTTGCGCACGCACTCACAGTGGATTCCTCAGTGCTTTTTACTGCACCCCCACTGGCTTCTCTGCGCCCATGGCCCCCCTTCTCAGCCGATTCTTTCTGGCGTCTCAGTTCCTCATCCACCAAACTGTCCCAGGCTTGCTTAGCATTTTCAGCATTTTGCACATAGGGCAGTTGCGTGACATCGCAGCTCATGGCAATGGCACATAGAGCCTTATTGTCTTTCCTGGTTTCTGCTGCAAACCTCTGTGCTTCAGCTGCTGAATTATCAGCGACAGGGGTTGGAGGATTTAACACACAAGTCCACAAATCCTTTCCCAGCAACCACATTCTGGCCCTTTCTCTCCACTCTGCATAGTTGTCGCCATTCAACCTCTGGAACGGCACGACAAATGACTCCTGTAGCTGCTCCGCCATCTTGTCCACCCCCGGGCTCCGTGTCTGTGTACTCACTCAGAATAGCTCACGTTGCTCCTCCGGGTAGACTGCGGATCCCAGCCTTCTGGTACAGGGTCTTTCTGCTAGCGAGTGCATCTGTTAATTGCCGACTGCAAAACAACAGGTTTCTCCCAGCTAGCTTTTTACACCGGCTTTCTCCACGGCTTTTACAGCTGCAATCACCTTTTATTGCTTTGGTGATTGATTAGGTTCTATGACCCATAACCTGTGACGGGTATAGGGCTCCATTGAGTTGTTTATGACTCAATTAGGAGCCTCTGATTATCGCCCGGCGCGCTTCCTCTCCGCTTCTCTGCTTCCGTAGAACCGGGCTGGCAGTAAAACACACACACAGCAGAGTTCTTCTTCTCACACAGCGAAAGCTTGTATAGCCGTTGGATAAAAAGCCTCTTAAGAACACACAGAGTCCAAAGTGTTCTAATAACTACTTAAGTTTATTCTAGAGAGAAAAATAACAAACAACCTGGTGAGAGCGCAGACATCTTGCGACCGTCTCCCAGGCAGAAACGAAACCAACTGCAAACATACAGAAACACTTCTGGTACATTCTGTAACATGATATTCCTCAGTGGTCAGGTGCTACAGTACACAGTTAACTCTTTAGTTACTTGTTACTCATCACATGTCCTGCATTGAAAGAGAATTTTTGGAAGATGATATATAGATGGTATCTAACTCCAGTGAAATTATCTAGAATGTATAGAATGAATAATAAAATATGCTGGAAATGTAAAGAGAGGGAAGGAGACTTTTATCACATGTGGTGGAAGTGTGATAAGGTTAAAGAATTTTGGAAAATGATATATAATGAACTGAAGAAAATCTTTAAATATACTTTCCCCAAAAAGCCCGAATCATTTTTGTTAGGAATGTTAGGACAAGAAATCAAAAGAGAGGATAATGTGTTATTTTTATATGCAACAACAGCGGCCAGGACTTTATTAGCCCAAAAATGGAAGACACAGGACTTACCGACAATAGGAGAATGGCAGACAAAAATGATGGACTATGCTGAATTAGCAAGACAAGTGGGATCCGGAACCAGGGGGAAGCAAGGTTCCTAAAAGACTGGAGTAAATATGTGGACTACATGGAAAAGAACTGTAGAAGTTTAAAAACTCTTGCAGGGTTGAAGTAAATCCTGCGAATTGAATTTAAGGGGAAGAAATAAAGAAACTGCGAGATAAGTTTTGGTTAGAAAACCTTATGAGGGGAAGGAGGGAAGTCACAATAGAGTATATGTTATTTGTTATTTGTAAATTTGATTGGATGTTTAAATGCATATTAAATGGAAAATTTAATAAAATGTTATTAAAAAAAAAGATGTTTAGGTCTACTGTGTCCATCAATGGTTGTGCTAACTAGGGATGATGGGAGTTGTGATACAATACAGCTGGAAGCACAAGGTTGGTGAAGGTTGCCCCAATAGTTTTTAAATCTTTATCTAGGATAGGTTGCCACCTAAGCTCAGTGGAATGCTACAGCCTGTGTACTCCTACACAAACAGATGGCAATTCAAATTAGCAACATTGCTTTACATAGTGGGTCCCATACTTGATGTCTCCTAGATAAATTTGTGGAGGGCAGAAATACTCATCATTATTCATTTGATAATTGATTGACTTGATGGCACCCTGCTGTGTTATGCCCTCATTTTGACATTACGAATTGCTTGCTTGCTTGAAAGAGCATTGTGTTGAATGATGGGAGTTGAGAGATGGGTGATCTCCAATTCAAAACCAGCCATTATTGCTCAGGCTAATGGCAGCATTGTTGAAAGGATGAACGAGGTAATTCTTGCGAACTGCTTAGAGGATTTATTACATCAAGTGGCATACATATTCTGTTAAATAATATTAATAATTGTTGAGGCTTTGTAGACTGGGAAAAAAGGTTTGCATTCTGTCAGAGGAGGCAGTGATGGCCAATGGCCTTCAACTTGGATGGCTTTAAAGACAGATCAGACAAATTTCATTGAGGGTCAGGCTATCAATGACACCAGCTACAATGGCTATGCTCTGCCTCCACTGTCAGAGGCTAAATGCCTCTGAATACCAATTGCTGAGTATCACATGTTGGGCTCAGCTAAAGTATTCTTCTTGCTCCCCCCCCCCCAGCTATATGGAGCCCCAATGCTTCTCCTGTTCATGCGCAAGCCAGAGAAGCATTGGGGCTCCCTCAGCTGGGGGGCAGGATGCCTTCTGAGGCATTGGAGCTGTCCATCTGGGGGGCGGAAGGCATCTTCCACACACACACACACACACCCCTCACTGAGCAGTTCAGCAAAGCCAGGGTGCTCCTCAGCTCGGCCTTGAGCGTGAGAGGCATCAGTACTCCCTTACTGTGTAGGTCTGGGCCACATATCTCAGAAGAAGAAGCCTAGATAAATTCCAGTCATCGTGATATATCAGCATATATAGTGGTACCTCGGGTTACAAACGCTTCAGGTTACAAATGCTTCAGGTTACATACTCCACTAACCCAGAAATAGTACCTCGGGTTAAGAACTTTGCTTCAGGATGAGAACAGAAATCATGTTCCAGCGGTGCGGCAGCAGCAGGAGCCCCCATTAGCTAAAGTGGTACCTCAGGTTAATAACAGTTTCAGGTTAAGAACGGACCTCTGGAACGAATTAAGTTCTTAAGCAGAGGTACCACTGTATTGGTATGTATCTGATGAAACATCACAATGTTGAAAACAAAGTATCGCTCAGCCCTAGCACTAAACTAAATCACCAGAGGGGGAGCTGTTGTGCTAACCACAGTGGCAATTTGCTTAGCTATCTCCCCTGTTGGACTTCCGAGATGAGACATGAATCCCAAACTCATAAGGCAAGATTCACTGAAAACCCTTCCTACAAGCAGTAGGAGAGTCCTCTGAACTTGATAGTCATTGAAAGCAATTAGAAGTTCTTTACAGTTAAAAAGTAGAGAGCAAGGGGAAGGGATCCCTTACATTAAAAATAAAATAAAATGATAAGCATGTGAGCTGTTTGCACTCTCTCTCTCTCCTCTTTCCTCCAATCTCAAGAGCCCTAATAAACTGTGTCAGAGGTTTGTGCCCAATCCCAGCTCACTTGCCATCCAGCAACCCTTTCACCAGTTTTTCCCCTGCCAGCAAGCAGGCGCTGGTTGTAAGCAGAGGCTGGATGACGCGTGGAAGGCTTTCACTGTGCAATTAACGAGATAAGTGAGTCCCTGGCAGGGGCTGGTGCCACGGACCCCCTGGGTGTGTTCTGCGGACCCCCATGGGTCCCCCATTGGACCCCTATTGGGAACCCCTACACTAGGGATTGAGCCTGAATGAAGTAGTCTGGTGACAGAGCTTGAAAAGGCTCCAGTCTTTCCCCAACCCTTTTTGGAGCAAATTTCTCACTCGGAGTTATCCATGGTCCTGAAACTTTTGACCTGCCTTGCCTTGCATTGCCCCTCATCCTTCTGTTCCTCACTCCATGGGATTCAGTTTTAGACTGAAACAGGACTTTAGCCTTGAGAACGAGTGTTGTTGAGTGGGTGGTACAGAAACAGGAAGATACTTTCCCTAGCAGATTTCTGTAGCAAAATAACACAACACAATGAGGCAGCTGTCGTGAGGAGCAAAATTACTATTAAGGTGCTTCATGGCTTTTTTCATTTTATTTATTTCATAAAATAGATTCACTGCTTGATTTTTTTTTTTAAAAAAAACCCACAACCCTGAAAGCAATTTACAAAGGGGGGGGGGAAGCAATGCAACGGTTAAAAGCAAGGATTGGAAACTTTTTAAAAAAAGAAATCAGCAATAAATTAAAAACATATCTATATATCTGGGTAGGCTTGTCTAAGCAAAAATGTTTTTAGGAGGTGCTGAAAAGAAGGTGCCTGTCTGATGTCAATAAGCAGATCACAGTAGTCAAGTGGGCATATATGGGGAAAGGTGATCTGATCTTGTAGGTAAACTGGTCCCACATTGTCAAGGGCTTTATACAGTCATACCTCAGTTTAAGTACGCCTCGGTTTGGGTATTTTCAGTTTAAGTACTCCGCGGACCTGTCTGGAATGGATTAATCCACTTTCCATTACTTTCAATGGGAAATTTCACTTCAGGTTAAGTACGCTTCAGGTTAAGTACAGACTTCCGGAACCAATTGTGTTTGTAAATCGAGGTACCACTGTATACTGATAGTAACACTTTGAATTTGTGCCAGTAGCAAATCCTCAACCAGTGCAGATATCTGAGAATAGGTGTTATATTCTGAGAATAGGTGTTATATTCATGCGCTGCAGCATTTCCCACTAACTACGCTAAGTGCAGCACAAGGGAAGCCCCACATAGAGTGCACTGCAGTAGTCCTGTATCCCACAACACCCCACTGTGCATTATAGCAGTGTTTCACAAACTGTTCTGGCTGATGCTGATGGGAGTTGTAGTCCAAAGCATCCGGGGTGCACCAGGCTGGTGAAACTCCATTTGCACTTAGTTTGGCTGACTGCACAATTCTAATGCTCCCCCTCCCCCCATGGCTTGCCTACTGTGCATAGTTCTGACCACTGGCACGATGTGACCCACTCAGAGCTTCATTTATCATCACCAGGCACTCATCTGAGGCCTCTGCGTGTCAAAGTCTTCCTATGATTTCTCATTATATGTGATTTGAGGCGCATTTGATGAGACTAACTGTATTCCGAATGCAAGCCCATTTGTTCTATCACAGAGATTAATATAAAATGCGCCAAATCTATGGCCCTACTGGGGGTTAATTTAGAAGAAGAGGAAAATGATCGCTGCCTCAGAGCTCCCAGGGTTTCTGCTTTTAGCAGCACATCTTACAATGAGAGCACAACGGCGGGGCTCAGGGGGAACATCAATTAGCTGGTGACCTAATAAGGTAATGGAATGTACCACCAGTGAACAAAAACCTGATATGTATTGAATGAGCGGATTTGCTTATATATTCCACAGCTTCATTCAGCGATTGGGCTGCTTTGCCACTTTTCTCTTCTGTTAAATGCAGCAATTGAAAGCAGAAATGCCTGTTCTTGTGTGGCCCAGTGTCAGGAACCAGACTGAAGGTTATTGCTCTGAGGAAGAATGGTGGGAGCCCCCCCCTCCCTCTGCTCAAGGGCTTGATCCTGAAGCTCCTCTGGAGCAGGAGGGTGGTATTGACCTAGAGCAATGGCTCGCAGAAGGACACAGTTTGGGAACCGACAGTTGGGCTGAGCTGGGAGAAGAGCAACCAAGGGGAGAGGAACAGGAAGAGAGAGAGCTAGTTGAATCTCCCTCACTAGAAAGTATGCATCCCATGAGCCCGAGAGCCAGGCGTCTGGAAGGCTCAGTGGTGGAGGGGTCACGTGGTAAGTACATGGGAAGACGGAAGTAACTAGAGGGAAGTAGGAGGAACTCAATTGGGAGCACTCTGCCAGGCTGCCAGGCAAGGCTTTCGCTTCATGCTGTTATCTACAGGGGGGGGGGGGAGGTACGGTAAGCCTTGCCTGGCAGCCTGACACCCAGGTACCAAATGTTTACTTGATATGGCTTTTCCCCCTCCACAGGCCATGACCCTTCCTGACCCTGTTCCAAGCCCTCCTCATATGCTTTTGCTTGACCTTGCCCACGTTCACACCATACATATTGTGAGGGGGAAAGGGTACAGAGAGCCCCCTCCCATCCTGAGGAGTAGCTCTTCCACTGGCAGTAGCGTCAGTGGGGAAGGGGAAGAGTCCAGTGAGGAAGGAGGAAGGAGGAGACGGGGCTCTAGCAGCATAGGAGAGCTCCTGCTGCACGTGGGACAGGAAGAGAGGGGGGGAAGAGGGGGAGAAGGAAAACATGGAAAGGAGACCATTTTTTCCTCCGGTTCCAGAATTACGCAGGAGGAAACGCGGGAGGAGATTTGGGGTGCCCCAGCTCTTATGTTGGAAGAGGACGCGGAGCGCGCCATTCCAGGGTTCTGGGTCAGACTGAGCAGATGTATCCTGTATAGCTCTAGCACTGTAAATAGCCTGCACTCAATAAAAGCATGAAAAGGCAAAGGTCTGGAGAGTCGTTACTCTAGAGTAGTCACAACCATCGCCTGTGACACATATAAAGCACTATGATGCCACTTTAAACAGCAATGGCTTTCCCCCAGAAGAATTGTGGGAGCTGTAGTTTGTTAAGGGTCCTGAGGATTGTTAGGAGGCCCCTACACCCCCCCCCCCGCAGAGTGTCAGTTCCTGGAGAGGTTTAATAGCCATCCCAGGGAACTCTGAGAAGTATAGTTCTGTGGGGAAAATAGGAGTCTCCTAAAAATGCTCAGCACTTTTCACCCACCTTATCCTATAACTATCAATGCCCATATGTGCAAGGATACATCACCACAAAATAGTGGTGTGGTTGTATCAATGCTCTTTCACAAACACTCCCATCATCACCACCACCATCATCATCATGCGGCCTATGGCTGAGTGAAATCACTTGAGACAGACTAGATAAAACACAGAACTTAAAGCAAACTCCTCAGGCCAGAGAGAATCCACTGACTTTAATAACAACAACCTAGTTACACAAACCTCAAAAACGCAAACAACCAGAAGGTTAAATCAAAAGGAATGAATGAAAAAGAACTGGAAGAATTTGGAAGGTAAGGCGAAAGCCTCCAACTGCTCCCCCAGAACTGTTTTAACAATGTTACTGCTTCTCAGAGACAGAACGTGCAGAAAAACCAGAAACATGTGAGCCTAGGACTATTTATTTACTTCTGCATCCCTCCTCCAAAACACTGTAATTGGAAAAGGCTGGTAAAATCATTCCCTCTTATTAGAACCTTGACCTATCAGTCACACGTGGATCTCCCCACTCCCCAGCATTTGTTATCCACGCCCCTGCCCCTGCCCCCACCCCCACAAATGTTTTCCTTATCTCACTTTTAGCAGACTTGTCTGCAGCTTTACTTTGATGGCTGAATCACTGAGATGGGATTCAGGGTGGGATTTGTTCTATTACAGAGATTAATATAAAGGAAACCTGGGTGGGATTTGTTCTATTACAGAGAATAATATAAAATGCACCAGATCTATAGCCCTATTGGGAGTTGCCCCTGCTTTTGTTTGGGGCACCTTGTACAAATCCCACTTTGCTGTGGACAAACCAAGAATTGGGATTAGGGTTTCATCCAAATGTACCTAGTGGATATGCCTTTGCAGGTAGGCTGAGCAAAACAGGTGATATCAGAGACAAGATTGGTAGGCATGGCTCTCCTTACACCCTCTATGCATTCTGGGTCTCCCCGGACTACATGCCTATTGACCTGGTTCTGTGTCCTCCTCAAATGCCAAATCATAGCTGGAATGTTTCCTTGAGTTCCCCTTGGAGAACTTTGGCTGCATGGCATAATAAATAAATAAATAAATAAATAAATAAATAAATAAATAAATAAAGACATTGTGTGGGTGCATGTACCAGAAGTGGGGGAGCTTTGTCCCAGTGGGTCAGAATGTTACTGTCCCCACCCCCACAAGCCAACTTTGACAGCTCAGATCATTGACAGATGAATGGTCCCACACAATTCCCCAAGTCCCTTGTGCAGAATTTCCCAAGGGGCCAATAGCAAATTGGGGCCAATAGCAAATTGGTTGTTGGGCATTTGGAACCTGCAGTCCAAGGGGCTTTGCAAAGGGCTGGCAAAGTTGCCATCTGCAGGGAATGATTGTGCCATGCAGCCAATCCATTCAGGGGAGTTCAACTGACCACCCATGCCTCCACAGTCAAGTTATCCAAGGGAAACTTGGTTACACTGCTGATCTGGTTGGCTTGTCTCATCAGTTGATCTGATGGGCGATGAGCACAACCCTGCTTTCTCCTGGAATTGGCAGCGTGACTGAGTCCCCCTCAGGGAACACAGATGCACAGCTGATCCATCAGGTCTGAACTCACCACCCATGACTGCAGTTGAGTTCCCCAAGGAAACTTGTTTATCAGATTTCATAACCTTAGCACATCTTTTCTGAACTTTTTCTGAAATGCATATTTCCTAGTCTCCAGTCATGTTTCCAACATATTTTCATTCAGTCACTATTTCAAACTTTTCTTGCTTCTTGACAAAAAAAAATGTAAGAGCCTTAGGACAGGGACTTAAAATTTGCTGGTGTCATTTCAAGTGATGGATGGATGGATGGATGGATGGACGGATAGATAGATGATAGATAGATAGATAGATAGATAGATAGATAGATAGATAGACAGATAGATGGCAGATAGATATAGATAGATGGATGAAACTGATAATGTGGGTATTGCAATACAGGATCCCATACATATTAAATTGCAGAATAGAAAATAATTTTTCTTCTCCCTTTATATATATATTTCCAAACTGCAGCAACAGAAAAAACACAATCCCCAAACAGAGATATTGGATTTTCTTTTGTGTAGCATGCCCCAATCTCTTACTGTACAAAATAGAGGCATAGTGAAGACCGTGAACCTGAAAGTCTGTGATCAGAATAATTTACACAAATTAAGTCTATCTGCATACAAGTGCTGACATTTATGTAACTGAAATGGCTTTCTTGATTCAGATCATTATATGATTTGAATATTATTTAACAGGGGAATGGATGATCAGTGAGAAAGGAGGCAAGGAAAGGACATGGAGATATTCCTAAATGTTCTTCACGACTATAAGGGAAGGGCTGTAGCTCAGTGCTAGAGTATCTTGCCTTGCATGCAGAAGGTCCCAATGCCCAATGTCTCCAGGGACTGGAAGGGACTTCTGCCTGAAACCTTGGAGAGCGGCTGGTCAGACTCAGTTAGTAAGACAGCTTCCTATGTTCCTAGCCAATGTTTGCCCAACATTGGAGCAGGCACACTGGAAGTAATGGACTTGAGTAACTTAAGTCTATCGATTTCAACAAATCTATTCTGTATACAGCCCTAAGAGTGCTAGGAATGCTCCTTTTTTTCTTTAAAAAGGAAAAAAAAAAGCTTTTGATTTTCAAATTTGCTTGTACATGGGGGTGCACAAACTTTAGCAAGAGTTAAACTTACCACCTCTGGGCTCCCCCACATCCGATTTGTGTCAGCTGTCTTTGTCCCTGCTCTTTTGTCATTTGTTTCATGGGTAAGTGAGTAGAAATGGAGACAGTATGTTTTCTGTTGAATATCAAGAGCAGTGAAAATGGCCTCCAGCTAGAGGACAAATCATTTCTATGCATGATGAATCCTTTCAATATCAAGAGCCCTGGAAATATGAGAGCAACTCACAGCCATTAGCTCTTAGCACTGTTCTTAAATAGAGGAGAGAGCAAGCCTCAAAAACACCCAACGCTCGTCAAGTATCACACAAGCCCGTCAGTGTTTAAGTGAATAATTTACTCTCCTTGCAAACATTCTGGTGTAATTGCAAGAAATGAGCAATCAGATAGAGGATAACCACAAAAAAGCTCTCATAACAGGGAGGAAATCTCTATTTGAGCAGATGATGGATGAATATTAAAAGGAGAAGCCCAATTTAACCTTGGAGCAATGACACTGCTACATTTAGTGGGTGGAAGTGGGGAAAGAAGGGATGGGAGAAGTGTCCATCGGAACAATGGTTGAGTTACAGGATGGAATGACACACTCAGGAAAGAAGTGCTGTTGAGAATGTCCTTCCATAACTTTTAATGCAACATGCCACAGGGTTCTTTCTTGGGCCCAGTCTTATTCAACATCTTTATCAATGACTTGGATGATGGGCTTGAGGGCATCCTGAGCAAGTTTGCAGATGACACCAAATTGGGAGGGGTGGCTAATACCCCAGAGGACAGGATCACACTTCAAAATGACCTTAACAGATTAGACAACTGGGCCAAAGCAAACAAGATGAATTTTAACAAGGAGAAAGGTAAAGTACTACACTTGGGCAAAAAAAATTGAAAGGCACAAATACAGGATGGGAGACACCTGACATGAGAGCAGTACATGTGAAAAGGATCTAGGAGTCCTGGTAGACCACAAACTTGACATGAGTCAACAGTGTGATGCAGCAGCTAAAAAAGCCGATGCAATTCTGGGCTGCATCAATAGGAGTATAGCGTCTAGATCAAGGGAAGTAATAGTACCACTGTACGTATTCTGCTCTGGTCAGACCTCACCTGAAGTGGTGTGTCCAGTTCTGGGCACCACAGTTCAAGAATGATACTGACAAGCTGGAACGTGTCCAGAAGAGGGCAACCAAAATGGTCAAAGGCCTGGAAATGATGCCTTATGAGGAACAGCTTAGGGAGCTGGGTATGTTTAGTCTGGAGAAGAGAAGGTTAAGGGGTGATATGATAGCCATGTTCAAATATATTAAAAGGATGTCATATAGAGGAGGGTGAAAGGTTGTTTTCTGCTGCTCCAGAGAAGCGGACACGGAGCAATGGATTCAAACTACAAGAAAGGAGATTCCACCTAAACATTAGGAAGAACTTCCTGACAGTAAGAGCTGTTCGGCAGTGGAATTTGCTACCAAGGAGTGTGGTGGAGTTTCCTTCTTTGGAGGTCTTTTTTAACAGTCAGCTTTATTTTAAAATCATACTCGCCCCTCCGTTCTTCCTGAAATCATGCTCCCCCCTTCTTTACTTCTGAGCTGTGTGTGGGAATTGGGGGAGAGATGTAAAAATTTGCTCTTAACAACACTTCCCCCTGAATAGGAAAGCTGGTGAGAAATTAGATTTGTCAATGTGCTGCTCCAGCTTCCTCATGTTATGACTCTTGAGGGAACACTGCACAGCAACAGCAGCTATTACTACCTCAGCAAATGAAGCTGTGGAAAATTAAATGGCAAATTCTATCCACATCCCTTCAGCTCAGATATGGGATGTTTGCCCAGTGCCGTATTTGTCCTAAGAAAACATGCTGTAATAGCAGGGAGTTGTAGCCCCCTTTTGGTCCATTTGCTCAAATAAGCCTCCTGTTTTATGTATATATCCCACCTTTCAATCTGTGGTAGCCTCACAAGGCGGCTGACAAAAGTAATACTGGTATTGATTTAATAAAATTGCATTTAAACAAGCAGAAACTCATAAGAGCTGGCAGTAAAGTGGGAATTGTAGAACACAGGTGCTAAATAATGATTGTTTTGAATGTATTCAAAACAGGGCTATTGAAAAAAGAAGGGGGGAATCGCAGCAGGCACAGGGGAAACCCAATGTTAATTGAATACAAGAATATATTTAACGGTTTTTTGGTGCAAAACAAGTAGGAATGGATTTAGACCCTAGGAGAGGATATATTGTTTAGTTATTATCCTTCCTTGCTCACATTAGTGAGATCAGAAGAGTGCCATTCCTTTGTAACTTTAACTTGGAATCTAAGACAAGGTTGATTTAACCTTTTAGAAATAAGAATCCCAGATGCTTTAAGGCAGACTGGATTTTACTGGTATTACACCCCACGCCTTAAAAACAATAATCACATACTGTATCCATTTTTTGTGAAGAAATGTAAATGAGCATAAAATGTAAGCTCAAAAATGGTGTCTGGATAGTAGAGCTTAGACATGCATGTGTGTTAAGCTGGGAAGCATTTGGGGGGGGGGGAGGATGCCCAGGCAGGAAGGAAAGATGTTCTATAGTTTTCCGCAAAGACAGACAAAGAAGTCGATCTCACAAAGTTCTCTCTAGCAATTCCCCCCCCCCCCGGGAAAGCTCTGTGAGCCTCAACTCCTGCATGTGAATGAATGAATGAATTTATACGGTCGCAGGCCAGCATCAACACATACTGTAATACAGATCAACACAAAGCATAACAAAATGCAAAAGGCAGTGTGAAAATAACGAGGATTTAAATACAAAAATTAAAATCACTTCTTAACGGACTCCCTGTAGTTAACATTTAGGGGTTGGGTCATTACGGGATATCACTTGCTTTCTGCGATTGATTGCAGACACGCAAAATTTGGCTACATTTAATGTAGTCTTGGAATTCTTGTCCTCTAGCAGTAGTTTTAGACTATGATGTTCAGATTCTTTCATGGACTTTTGCAAGACAGGTGTAATAAAAGTCAGACGTATATCATCATACAAACGACAGCGTAAAAGTACATGTGAGGCAGTTTCTACTTCCATGGAGCCGCGAGGGCAGACCCGTGAAGTATATGGTTTACCCTCAAATCTGCCCTGTAGTAAGGCAGAAGGGAGAACATTGAATCTGACAAGGGTAAAAGATCGTCTGTATTTGGGGATCTGAATTTCTGACAGATAGTTTGCTGGGGCGAAACCTCTCCCATGGTCCCTTATTGCAGAATATTTAGTCATTTCACTCATGTGGCATTGTAATTCTCTCCTGCATGTGCCTATCTGGCAAAACATGAATTGTTGGTTTGACTACAATAATGTCTCGCAAATCACACACACGCACACACACACACACACCATGCTCATGATTGAGGCTGATTAGTTGCCACAGAATGCTAAGTAAGTGATGGCATAGCTCAGTGATGGGCAACCTTTTGAGCTTGGTGTGTCAAAATCCAGCAGAAAACCAAGCATAACTTGGGTGGTGTGTCACTTTGAGAAAAAAACCATAAATTCGCTGTATTTATAGTTTAAATAACAAAAATGTATAATTGTAATATATAATTATTTAATCAAACCAAAAACCCCTTATTTATCACAAAGTGCCCAGAGTTGTTGAGCTTTTTTGGGGGGAGCTGCTAACCTTTGGAGGTTTTTTTTGAGGTGTGTGCAAAAGTTGCTTTGCTTTTTTCCGGGGGAATGCCCTAAAGCTGCTGCACTTTTTTTGGGGGGGGGTGCTAAAGAGAACAAAAATAAATGACGAATAATACCTTCGCTGGAACTAACACGCAGCACCGACATAGTCTGCCAAAGCGCCCAAAAAACCAGCACAGAAAGGGTTAAAAACCAATCTCTGGCTACCAGCAACAGCGGAGACAAGCTGTAGGAGGAGCGGGAGAACAAATGGGGGGGGTGAGGGCTCTGCGTGTCACGTCTGATACGCGTGTCATAGGTTTGCTATCACTGGCATAGTGCTTAAATTGCTCAGAGTGGGGATGGAATGAAGTGTCTTGAATAAGAGGTTGCTGTCTAGCTGCAACATTGAACCAAGAATGTTCCACTCCTCAAACTGCAGCAAAAACAAAAACAAAAACCTCCTTACCATCCTGCCACCCGCATGCAGTGAACACGTGGGGACCATCCTGACTTCTAGCCATACTCTGGCAACATCACATTCAGAGTTACTGTGAACGAGGCACTGCAGGCTTGGGACTCCCTTCAGAGTGCTGAATGTACAGGAAAGGGTTGTAGCTCAGTGGTGCCGTTTCTGCCTTGCATGCAGAAGGTCCCAGGTTCAAACCTTGACAGCTGCCGATAGGAATGGAAGACACCACTTTCCAAAACCCTGGATAGTTGATGACAATGCTGAGCTAGGTGAATGAAGGTCTGATTCAGTATAAGGTAGCTTCCTCTCTTGCTGTGTCCCCAGGGGGCATGGCCAGGGGGTACATTTTCTCCCCCTTGCATGCAGAGGGTTTATACGCCTGCTTTTTCTCTCTCTCGCATTTGATCAATATGGCGAAATAAATCAAACATTGCTGTGTGTGGCTGAACGACTGAATGCTACTCTGAGTTTTTGCATATCCCCGCCATTCCATTTATGATTTCAGTGCCTTCAGCTAATATTTTACATTCTTAACAGGGCCAGAGAGAGAGAAAGGAGAGAGCGAGAGAGCTAGCTCACATAGATTTTAATATAATTGAGAATAGGTTAGAGACTCAAGTCTGGGTTGGAAGGGTAATTAAAATTCCAGACACACCATGGCTACAATCACAGCAACAACACTGTACATGCACTCATTAAGGAAACATTCAGTTAGTCACTTTGCAATCAGGTTTAAAATGATTTTACTCTGCCTGTGCTGGAGTCCCACAAGTATGCGCTGGTACTAAAATAAAAAATAAATAATTTTGTTAAAATAATAAACATTTATTGAAAACATTTGGATCAGACCCAATGAAGTGTTCAGCTGTGTACTTTTTAATCTCAGAGAATGGAAAATAGAAACAGATTATTTCCCCAGAAAGCTACCTTAGCTCTTTTCCTCCACACCCATGCCACATGATTCTCAGGCGGGCATCCTATAATGTGCCTTTTGACTCTGAAAACCATGTCAGGCTGTGAGCCTGAGGCCTGTCATTCAGAAGTAAGTACCACTGAAACCAGGGAGAGTACCTGCTATGAAAATATCAATGGGCTGTAGTTGCACTGGAAATACAATCTGAAGACATAACGTCGCCATGGAGGGACCATAGTTTAGTGATCAAGCAGAGTTTTTGCATGCAAAACATTCAGACCGGCTCCCTGGTTTCTAAAGTCATTAAAGGAACTTGGCAAAGAGGATCTGCATTGCCATGAAATTTGATTTGAGGAAGGGCCATAGAATAGCGGTAGAGCAGATGCACACAGTCCCCGGTTCAATCCCTGGCATCTCCATGCAAGGCTGGAAGAGGCCCTTGTCTGAAACCCTGGAGAGCTGTTGCCAGTCAGGGTGGACAATGCTCAACAAGATGGACTAGTATGAAGCCTCTTCTCCACTACACATTTAGAGCAGTATCCATACCACATTATCATACCCCAAAGAATCATGAGAGCTGCTGTTTGTTAACGCTACCGAGAATTAGATTCAGGTAGGCAGCCATGTTGGTCTGACGCAGTCAAAATAATAAAAAATTGTCCAGTAGCACCTTAGAGACCAACTAAGTTTGTTCTGGGTATAAGCTTTCTTGTGCATGCACACTTTGTCACAGTCTGGTCAGCGGGGGGTAGCAGGCCCGCCTGAGGACGTCAGGACCGGGGGCAAGATGGTGGTGTGGAAAAGCAGGAACAGGGTCTGGATGGTGCAGGGCTGAGGGTCCAGCAGCAGACAGTTGCAGGATCAAGGAACCGAAGGTTGGGAAGCAGGGCGTCACGGAGGAGAGGGCCCGAGGGTCAAGGAGCAAGGCAGAGGCGAAGGTCTGGGAGTCGAGGAGCAAGGCATCGGCAAGGCGAAGGTCCAAGGGTTGAGGAGCAAGGCGAAGGATCAAGGAACAGGAGGCCAGATGCAACAAGGCAGAGATCGCGTTGCTGTGGCAAAGAGCTGAAGGGAAATGCTGAGCTTTTATCCCTCCCAGCTCTTGCCACCAGGTGCAGTGAGTTATCAAGTGGCCTCACCTGAGTGGCCACTTGATAACTTGCTTCTCCAGCACAAGCTGGATAACTTGCTTCTCCAGCACAAGCTGAGGCAGGCCCCAGTCCTGCAAAGCACTACAGGCCCCAGAGCCTGACTCTTGCCCATACTCCTGACACACTTCTTCAGATATGGTTTATAAGGAAGGTTTGAGATAATTGTCTGCTCCATCAGAACAACAAGGTGCACTTTTGAAAGGGAACCTAATGGATTTCTGCAGCGTCCCTAAAATGAACCTGTGGTATCTGAAGAAGTGTGCATGCACAAGAAAGCTTCTACCCAGAACAAACTTAGTTGGTATTGACAGTTGTTAGGAGAGCCCCATCTTCCTCCAAGAAGCTACAATTTCCAGAGCTGCCCCTTAAAATGGATTGATTCTTACACCACTCTAGCTGTAGTTCTGTGAGGGGAATGTGGTTCACGACACAAGTATGAGGAGGAGGAGACGGGATGGTGCAAATATTTATTTGTATGCCACCCTGTGTGAGGCACTGTGCATAAGGAAGCATCGACATTGCAAATCATCTCTTTTTCTCTCTAAGAAAATCCTGAGCTGATTCCAAATCCAGCCAAGAGGAGATCCATTGCTTGCCCTGCCCCTGAGATTTCTAAATGGCAGCCCTGTAAAGGACACACCTTCCCGGATAGCGACCAATACGTGGCACAGAACTGTTGGCCAAACTCTTTCTCCCTCCGCCCCCGCTTGAGAGGAGTTTATAGCAATTTAATTTGGCTTTACTGCTGCACAGTGGTGCAGTAAGGTCATTTTTAGAATAGACTTCATGGTCTTAGATGCCCTGCCTTTATAATGAACAAATACAACAGGACCCTATCCCAAGGGGCTTACCATCTAAAAGATAAACAGTGAAATTATAGAATTGTAGGGTTGGAAGGGAACTCTAGGGTCACCCCCTGCAATGCAGGAATCTCAGCCCATGCATCCATGACAGAGAGCCACCCAACCTCTGCTTAAAAACCTCCAAGGAAGGAGAGTCCACCACCTCTCATGGGAGTCTGTGTCGGGTCAGAACGATCCCCAGGCATAATGCAGGAAAGAATCCACCCCATCTCTCCCATCAGTGGGCAGCTCTAAAGAGTTCCGACAGCCCTTTCCCGATGATTTATTATGACCCATGTCTTGGAGTCACTGAGTACATTCAGAGTCCAGCAGATATAACACAGACGGAGCCAGGCTGAGGTTGTGTACTAAAAGCTACTTTATTGAGCGTAAGGCAGAACAAAAGAAAACATGTGTCCAAAGTCCGAAGGAGGGGGCGAAATGGAAACAGAATACAGTGGTACCTCGGTTTATGAACACAATTGGTTCCGGAAGTCTGTCCATACACTGAAGCGTTCATAAACTGAAGCGAAGTTTCCCATGGAAAGTAATGGAAAGTGAATTAATCTGTTCCGGATGGGTCCACGGTATTCGTAAACCGAGGTGTTCATAAACCGAGGTTCCACTGTACAGCAAACATCCACTCCCGTGATTACAACCATCTTTTGCTGAAATGCATAACACAGGCATGTGACCTGCCCAGTGAGAGGAATAGCAACCTAACAGTCTGTTCCACTGCTGAACAGCTCTTTTTGTCAGAAAGTTTTTCCTGATGATGGAGGAAGGGGGGAAATGAAGGCACGGAGAAGAATATGTGATTATTTCAATTATATGCATAGTGGGTCAGTTGTAACAGGCCTCCATTTGGCTTCCAGGGCTATTTCCCCCAAATCATGGCCACCTGCCTCACACCATACATGAAATCAGGTGAGGGGCAGGTAGAGATGCAGCTGCCAATACACAATTAGGAGCCTTAAAATGTGCTCCTGACGCTTCATTGGTGATTGCCACTGCCAATCAGCAGAAAGAGCAAGCTCGTCAATCAGAGCAGAAAGCAAAAACCAAAGTTAGCATTAAGCAGCAGTAACTTCAAGCCTTGCTTGGCTGGGCTTGGATTCTCCTTTCTAATGCATATTGCCACAGTAGAAAGAAAAAATGGGTTGCCTGACAGGTGCCAGCCAGCTGTCAAAATGGGTTATCAAGGGTGGGGGGACTCAGGATCTGGTCCAGCAGGAGACAGAGTTCCTCACCCCTTCATTTTTCCTAGTGTTAGCCTTGGAATGCAGTTTAGATGCTGAACGATTTACAACTTGAATAATTGTAACTATATGGATGCTACAATATGGATGGCAAGATGCCGCCTCTGGAAGATTCCATCGAGCCAAGCTTTTCCAAGAACGGTGACTGCTTATCATGCCGTTTTCAAGTGACAAAAACATTCCGACTTAAATAGTTCAACAGCTTAACCAGACAAAATGCAAAGAACATTACGAGGGCCCTGTTTACCAACAGATTTATAATTACAAAATAAATTGAGCGTGAAATGAAAACATTTTTTTTCCAGTTTTAGCCATAATGCCATGAAATATTTGATGTTTCTTTAAAAAATTATTTTTGGAAGGGAGTCAAAAAAAGGAACTGTTGAACAAAGTTATTTTAGTGCATCTGCAAATTCAGGACACATTCCTTTTGTTACACAAATGTTAATTTCGTGAGGGAGATAATTAAAAGTCCTGAAAATAGGGAGAGATTGGGGAGAGACTTGTTGAAGAAACTCGTTATCAAGAAGCATGTTTAGGAAAGCTGTATAAATCGTAAGGCTTTTCTGTCTCTCTTGCCAGGCTCACATTGTGGGAACAGAATTAAGCCAGGCAAATCCCACCTTCAGCAAGGCTGGTGCTGTCACTGGGCAGAATGAGGCAATAACTTTAGCTTGGGGTGTGCAGATAATGGGATCCTCCTGGACCATTGATCTTTGTGGGTTATCATTACTGCTGTTGTTATTATTCATTAATTTATTACCTGAAATGCTGAAGACACCACTTCATCTGGCCTTTGACATCTGAGATATATAATTTTAGGACCTACCTCATTTCTGTGGCTTTAATTTGTTTAACTATTTTTAATTCTGAATTTTAAATTGTTGCTATCTTCCTGGGGACCCGTTGGTGAAGGGCAGGTAATAAAAGGAGGAGGAGGAGAGTACAACCAACCAGAAATAACATTTTCAACTTGTGGGAATGTTCAGGGTGGCAGGAGAGGATATATTGTTTATTAATATCCTTCCTAACTTGCGCTAGCAAGTTCCTTTACTTAGCAGGTTGCATTCACCTTTACACAGCAGAAAACTAGTTGCAAACTCATGTGAGTTTATTAAGACAATACGCAATTCAATCTGGCTTGTCCAGATTGAAATGTGTTCTAATATTTTCCTGGTAAGACCCCTTGAATCCCTCCTAAAAGAATAAAGACAGCAAAGTCTCATTCATAAGCAATAAAAAGAAAGTTTACTCATGATCAGGCAGAGCACAGTTTGATCCCTGAAGGCAGGCTTAAGGCTTAAAGTTACACATATACAAACAGGTTTACCGCATATGTGGGTTGACCTAATGAATGCAGTTAGCAGTCCGGAAAGTTCGCAGGACAAAAGGAAGATGGAAAAGATGCAGAGTGGCAGCATGCCTTGGCCTTTTACCAGGTCTGGGAAGGTCACACCCACCCACTAGTCACATGCAAGGAAGGATGTTCCAGGCCAGGAGGAACAGGAAGTTTTGACTGGCTGGACCAAACATTCCCTTGCATGTCCACTCTAGGAAAACAAGGAATGTTGTACTTGACTGCTCTCAGTGGATTACATCCTACATAACTTTGGAATAAAGTTTTCCCAGAAGATCCCGTATTCTGTGTGTGGTGAAGAGAAATCCATGTTAGGGGAGGTTATGTTTTTATGTTCTTTTTGAAAATAAATAAGTAAAAATCAAATATAAGAAGAGGAGGAGAAAGAGAAGAATAATTTTAAAAAGAGCCATGCCAGATCAGACCAAAGGCCTATCCAGTTCAGCATCCTGCTTTCCACACTAGCTAACCAGATGCCCATGGGGAATTCATAAGCCGGGCATGAGCAGAATTGCCCTCTCCTGTAGAGAGGTAATATACAGTCACCATGACTAGCAGCTACTGATAGCCTTTATGAACAGGAACACAGAAAGGAACATAGGAAACTCCAGTGCTTTTATTCAGTCAGAGTGTGCTGGAGTGCACTTCTAGCACCTCTCAGGTGGGTGTCATTGTGGGCCAACACCCCCCTCCCCTTCATGCCTTTGTGTACTTCTGAGAAGCCTAAATCAAGCAATTCAAGTCAAAATGGAAGCTGGCCAGCATGTGCAAGTCTGCCTTTTTTTTCTTTTTCTTTTAGATCTATGACACCTCCTAGCCGTTCCTAGCTATGATTGGTCAAGGTACAGGGCACAGCCAGTTCGTTTTTCCTTTTCTTAAATCCGTCTCTTGTGTAGCAGTGACAAGGCTTTAAGCTTTCCAGCCAGGCCTCTACCAATGCTCATGTGCGCATTTGCACGAGGGCCCTTCCAAGCTGCCCTACTCATCCTGAATCTAAGAGAACAAGGGCGGTGGGGTGCATTTATTTGACCTGCACCAGAATCAGGGACGACCCCCCCCCTTTATTTGACCTGCACCAGAATCAGGGACAACCCCCCCAAACCAGCTATGGAGACAGCTTGTCGTAGTGTTTAGCACTACCATGGGCTGTGGATTCAACTGTTGTCAAACAAGCATCTGTTCAGAGCTGCCCGGCAACTTACTGTAACAAGCGAGTCCCAGAACTCGAGAGAGAGAGGGGGGGGAGAGAGCAAGCACTGGGAAGCACTCTATTATACTTTCCTCTTTCAGCGAATGTTAGCTTCATCGTAGTTAGTATGGACCAAATTTTCTCAATCCGTTCAGATATAGTAGGAGATGTGGCCCCCTTCATTTTTAGCTATTATAATATTAGCTGCAGTTATAAGGTTAAGAGATAAATAGATAAATAGAATTTCCCATAATGTTCTTTTTCCTGAGTTTCTCACATTTTCATATCAGAGAGGAAGTTGCACTTTGAAAATATTGGAGAAGTGGAAAAAATAGTGAAGGTTTTCGTGCTTCAAACATTATAGAGAAATGACTGAGTTGCCTGGCATTAGAGAGAATGTGGCATTGTTTAATTGCCACACATTTATTTTGTCTTGGGTGTACTTTTTGAGCTTTTAACCATGAACACGTGTTTTTAGAAAATAAATTAGCCATATACTGTCTTTTTCCAGTTTGAGGGCAGAACAGATTTTAAGGTAAATTATTCAGAGTTTCCTGCCTGGTAGTGGAAGATTCCTGGCAGAGCAAAAATATCCTGTTGGACTACTTCTAACTTTGAGTCTTTTCACTATCTGGAAATATCGCATACTCATTTAAGTAAAGGATTTCCAAAAGAAAGAGGATGTGTGTGGGTGTAGGTACTTTTGAAAACTTTTGTCTTAAATGTTGCAGTCTAGTTTCCCTCTCTGTCTTGTTTACAATTGGTAAAATACATAATAAGATGATGTTATTCAGGTAGGAAGGTAGCTAGGAAGAATAAGCAGAGGCGCGTTCAAAAACAGAAGCATTTACTGCCGACTTTTCAGTGTTCGGGTTCCGAAACATTCATCAGTGGATATGTTCAAGAACCAAGGTACCACTGTATTAATATTATTACTTTAGCAAGATTTATATACTGCTTATGGGGGGGGATTAAGCAGGCTACATAAAGTACTGTAAAATATTCGAGAAAACTGCATATATAATAAAAGTTTCAAAGTTCAGTTTCTGTTAATTGGTTAATTGGTTCTCATGGGAAACTTACAGATTCTGGCTTCACACAATTAACTCAAGGCAGTGTCAATTTACTCTTGGCAGAAAGCCAAGGTCTTCTGATTGGTTAACGACCAGCACTGAACTCTGTTATCAAGGAATGCTAGCACAGTTGGTTTTTGTTAGGTGTTAGGAGTAGAAGTGCTGTGTATATGGTTGGAGAGAGAAAGAGTAAGGATTTATTTTGCTTTGCTTTGTATGCAGAAACTCTGCTGCTTTTATTTTCTTTTAATAAATCCTGTAAATAGTTATTCTGCGTCTAGCCGACTAGTCACTTCCACCTCAACTAGCTTCTGCGCTGTGCAGGAAAACTCTGCTACGTTTGGGCTAAAGCCACTAGAGCTATGCCTGACACTTCAAAATTCTAAGAAGATAAAGGGTTGCCTTATGAGGAACGGCTTAGGGAGCTGGGATGTTTAGCCTGGAGTAGAGAAGATTAAGGGGTGATATGATAGCCATGTTCAAATATATTAAAGGATGTCATATAGAGGAGGGTGAAAGATTGTTTTCTGCTGCTCCAGAGAAGCGGACACGGAGCAATGGATTCAAACTACAAGAAAGAAGATTCCACCTAAACTTTAGGATGAACTTCCTGACAGTAAGAGCTGTTCTGCAGTGGAATTTGCTGCCAAGGAGTGTGGTGGAGTCTCCTTCCTTGGAGGTCTTTAAGCAGAGGCTTGACAGGAATGCTTTGATGGTGTTTCCTGCTTGGCAGGGGGTTGGACTGGATGGCCCTTGTGGTCTCTCCCAACTCTATGATTCTAAATGGTTGGAGGGTTACAGTGCCTGCTGTGGCTGTAGAGACATATGGGAGAGACATGTTTTGTTGCAACTGGGACAGATGAAGGCATCTGGTTGTGCTGCTGCAGACGCACCATGGCATTTCCTCTTTCTGCACTCTTCCCAGTGCTCATTCCTCCTCTGGTCACTGCTGTGGATACACTGCCTGACTGTCTGTCTCCAGGCACTGCAGTCTTCTGCAATGGATTCTCAAATGACAGGGTTCGTGCTGCCAGCCTTTCGTGTCAGGTTTGCAAACATTTTTGAAATGCAGAGTTGGTTTGCCAATGGGCCTGGTGCCTGAAGCCAGCTCCCCGTAGAGCACGTCCTTGGGGTTCCTGCCATCTTCCATTCTGCAGACATGTCCAAGCTAGGGCAAACATCGCTGAGACAGGAGTGTGAGCATGTTGGGAATGTGGGCTTGAGAGAGCACATCTTAGTTTGAGATTCTGTCCAACAATGTCCCCAAATCAACAGATTTAAAAATAAAAGCTGATCCAAAGTTGCCAGTGTGGTTTAGTGATTAGAGTGTTGGACTAGGGCCTGGGAGACCAGGGTTCAAATCCCCACTCGGCCATGATGTTCACTGGTGACCTTGGGCCAGCCACTGCCTCTCAGTGTAACCTACCTCACAGGGTTGTTTGGGGGATTGAATGAACCATGTACACCACCGCCCTTGGGGAACAAATGGGATATAGATTAAATGAATGAATAAATAAATAAATAAATAAATAAATTTACAGGTTTTGGAGGCTTGCCTGTACAAAATGGGGTTGTTGTTGTTGTTGTTGTTGTGAAGGCAGTCCTGTTTAGGGAAGCTTTTAATGTTTAATAAATTATTGTATTGTATTTTAATAATTCTGTTGGAAGCCTCCCAGAGTGGCTGGGGGAACCCAGCCAGATGGGCGGGGTATAAATAATATGTTATTATTATTATTATTATTATTATTATTATTATTATGTCATTTAGTCGTGTCCGACTCTTCATGACCCCATGGACCAGAGCACGCCAGGCACTCCTCTCTTCCACTGCCTCCCACAGTTTGGTCTGACGCATGTTGGTGGCTTCGAGAACACTGTCCAACCATCTCTTCCTCTGTCATCCCCTTCTCCGTCGTCCCTAATTAGCTGTTTCTAATTAGCCCTCACTAACTCTCTGAGACCAGATCTTGGTTTCTATAACTAGAGAGTTATCATCTTCGTGGCCATAGAATTGTAGAGGTTTTTTTGTAAAATCAATCAATCAATCAATCAATCAATAAATAAGTTTTCCAATATTCCCCCAATAATAGCCAAATTATAACAATATCAATTGTAGAGTTAGTAGGTACTGTACCTTGAGTTTCATCTAGTCCAGGCATTCTACAAACTCGGCAACTACAACTCCCATCATCCCTAGCTAACAGGACCAGTGGTCAGGGATGAAGGGAATTGTAGTCCCAAAACAGCTGGAGGGTCGAGTTTGGGGGTGCCTGATCTAGTACAACCCCCTGAAATGCAGGAATATTCAGATGTCCCGTGTGGGCATCAAACTTGCAACCTTGGTATTATCAGCACTATTTTATAACCAACTGAGCTATCCAGGCATGGTCCACAGTACCAAGTAGGCTCTCACTCTCTTAAAGCAGAGCTCTCCCTTACTTCCCAAGTCTTTATTAACAATCATTCAAGTACAAAAGATTAATGGGACGTGCAGCCTCCCGGAGTTATTTCAATTTGTTTTCACAACAATTAGATTTGAAGCTGGATTCTCAGAGGTACTCTGAAATGCTACGCTGAATTCTTTTCTTTTTTTAATGCAACCAAAAATCTCTCCTAATAGCCAGGGGGAGAATTTGTTGAATTTCATTGAGCACTGTCTTCCCTCTCTGGGACTTTTTGACTATGAAATCAAATATCAGTACGCCGGGCTGGTAGGTGTGATTTGGGAATGGGCAATTATGCATCCCCTAACATGTTTAAACTGTAAGATCTGGACGAAATAAAAGCTGACAGTTACTGATTTTGACAATTACTGCTACATACAGTCCTGCCGTCTCTATTCATAATAGCAGCCGACAGTTCTTCAACTTCTGCGAGGTTTGTCTTAAAAGGTGAAACTTTTAAGCTATACTGATGTTGAAGGGAGATTGGAGACGATGAAGAAGGGGGGATTAAATTATTCCAAATTCTAGCTAACGGAAATGTTCCCCATGTGCTTTGAATAAATATCAGTGTTAGCAAGGCTGTTGCAGCAGATAGAGACAAGGAGTGTCCAATGCGTCCCTATTTCAATGAAGATTTCCTCTTCTTTTTGCCAAAAATCTACATTGCATGTTCATTTATCAGGAGGAGAGCTGGTAACATCTCTCTCTCTCTCTCTCTCTCTCTCTCTCTCTCTCTCTCTCTCTCTCTCTCTCTCTCTCTCTCTGTGTGTGTAGCAGAGAGTATACCACTGGTGTAGATGTCAAAGCTTGGTGACTATTTACAGAGCATTCACCCTGATTTGCTTGCAAAAAGCTTCTGCGGAGCTTGGCCTTTACTGAGCATTCATTCCCATTTGTTTGTACTGTATTTTATTTTTCTGTTGGAAGCCGCCCAGAGTGGCTGGGGAAACCCAGCCAGATGGGCGAGGTATAAATAAGTTGTTGTTGTTGTTGTTGTTGTTGTTGTTGTTGTTGTTGTTGTTGTTGTTTGTTGTTGTTTGCAGGGAAGTTAAATGACCATGGGGGTTCATCATGATTTGCTTGTGTGGTGTTTTTACATCTTCCTGTTAATCATTGATTCATTCCATACTTATCACTCCATTTCCCATCACATTCCTAACCACAAATGCCCTTTAAAAATAGAATTGTTGCACAAGGGAGAAAGAGCATTTTGATCAACTTTTAATTGTGCAAACCTATGTGTACCTGAATCCCTCTCAGAAAATACTGATGTTCTGGAGATGACCCTAAACTAGTGATGCCTCAGCTTTCCGCAGCTCACCTGAGTAAGCGTCCGTCTTCCAATATCCTTTCAGGATGGGGAGGGTATAGCTTTTTCCAAACAATTTTCAAGAGAGCTCAAGTGTGGGGAGTTGCGGGAGAGATTTCCCTCATCCCCTCATGAGGCTTCAAGCCCTTTCCATCCAATGCAAGCCTTCTTCACTCACCCACAGAAAGCCTTCAAATCCTATCCTCTTCTTCCTACCCACACACTTCTAGCAGTTAGCAGGAGGAAGTTCTTGCTGCCACCAGAGCAACATTAGCAACCAGATATATGGGCAGGAGAGAAGGGGGAGATGGCTTGGACAACCATGAGGGAGCAGGAAGAAGAGGGCTTGGGTCAGTGTGGACAGGAAGGTGGAAGGAGTTGAATTCTTCTCTGTCTCAGTTGTTAATCCGAACCAGTGAAGAATTATGAGGTTCCAGAACATGCCACATATTTGAGGTCACCATTACAACCCCTCAAGCTTTGCCAAGAAGCCAAAGCTATGGCAACATCTCTGTTGCCAAACCCAGCACTGAGGTTATTTGTGACCAATGGGGTTTCCCAAGAAACCTTCAACTCTTGGCCCAGATTCTGGGTGGGTGGAGATATATGAACATTTAGTGTGATTTTTTTTCTCCTAGAAGAACTATTTAAGAACTGAGCATTGAGATTGTGTCCTGAGCCTTCAGTCACAAAGGGAAATTGCTTACTCTTTCTGGAGAAGCACTAAAATTTATCTGTTCCAAGGGTTTGAGGAAAAACTGTGCTCTCTTCCTCAATAAGGTTGACTGGGGAGCATAAATCTCCAACCAATAGTTGAGTAACCTCTCCAGTGGCCATCAGGTGGTGGTGGGGTCCCTGTGTTTTGTATATGCATCTCTCTATAACTAGTTTGATATGATTTTACAATTATTCTACCTGCAAAATCCAGCTTTTCGTGTCACAGAAGTCAAGCTAGGCTGAACCCATAATGATGATATTCAGTTTTTCAAAGTGCTAGCCTTGTTTATGAAAAGTGAGGTACATGGAGGTGGCACAGGAAAAGGAGAGGGGGAAATCACCATGTGATTTTTTTTAAAAGAAGAAAAACATTAAAAATTAAACTGGCAAATGTCATGGTGCTTCTGATCTGATTCAGTGGGGAGCCGAGGTGCACTTAACTATTGCACCTGAGGTGGTGCCTCCCAGAAAAATAAGAGATTGAAGTGACAGACCAAGCATGGAAGCCGCAAAGGAAATCTGGCATCCATCTGCCACTTGAAACGACTAAGGGAAAGATGCTTTCTGGGCAACTGAAGACTGGATTCCCACCAGCCAGTCTGGAGGGTACTTATCACCTTAGGCAAGTGCTTCCCTAGAAGCCATGCCAGTTACGGATTGCTGTATCAGAACATCTGATACCTGGCAGAGATGAACAACTTGCAGAATCTGGTGTCATCCTGGATCTCTTAATCAGAGATATTAACCTTTTCATCACACAGGCTAGATGAATGTACCACTTGATGAAATTAGAAACTTGTGAAATTTCCACATACTGTATTAATTCATAAGGAGATAAGAAAGGTCATATGGGGGAAGGGTCATAATTCAGCGGTAGAGCATCTGCTTCACATGCAGACAATCCCAAATTCAATCCCTGGTAATCTCCATGTAGGGATGGGAGACACTCCTGCTTGAAACTCTTGAGGGTCACTGCTAGCCAGTGTAGACAATACTGAGTTAGATGGACCAGTGGTTTGATTCCATAGCTTCCTTTGTTCTTTAGAAGAGACCCTGAATTTCCTCCTAAATTTCTGTTTGTTTGTTTGTTTAGGATTCTTGGAGGAAACTCTCATTTCCCACAAGAGTTTTAAACATCTTAGACCAGGGGTCAGCAACCTTTTTCAGCTGTGGACCAGTCCACCGTCCCTCAGACCATGTGGTGGGCCGGACTATATTTTGGGGGGGGAAATGAACAAATTCCTATGCCCCACAAATAACCCAGAGATGCATTTTAAATAAAAGCACACATTCTACTTATGTAAAAACACCAGGCAGGCCCCACAAATAACCCAGAGATGCATTTTAAATAAAAGGACAGATTCTACTCATGTAAAAACACGCCGATTCCCAGACCGTCCATGGGCCGGATTGAGAAGGCGATTGGGCCACATCCTGCCCACGGGCCTTAGGTTGCCTACCCCTGTCTTAGACAGACTAGAGATCCATTCAGGTATTTAATCCCACATACGACAAGTGAGAATGGGTTAAATACATTAGCTCCACCTACCCATATGGTCAACCCTGCCAACCTCCATGAGCTGTAGGGATAACATCTGAAGCAGGGAATCTTTTATATTCATGTAGGCTCTCAGCATGACTTAGAACCCATGAAGCTAGTCACCCTAGACTCTGTTGCTGGTGGAGTGCTTCCCTAGTGGTTCCTCACACCTCTTGAGAACTTACATGACTTACAGGATGTAGCCCAGGCCAAACTGGTCATGTCTTAGAAATGTGACGCTCCACTTTCCATTTTCATTTGGGGTGTGGCAAATGATGCATTTCTTTGCTCAGATCCCTAGCTGGAGAGATAACAGATCACACAAAAATGGATAGCTGTGTGCAGCCTTTTATACAAATTGGATATTCTGCTGAGAGACTGTTCAAGAACATAAGGAGTGCCCTGCTGCGGCCAACAAGATGCTTTGGGGAAGCCCACAAGCAGGACATAAGAGTGCAACAGTATTCTCCCCACCCATGTTCCCCAGCAACTGGTGTTTAGAAGCATATTGCTGGTACTGGAGGTAAAACACAACCAGATGACTAGTAGTGATTGATAGCTTGCTCCCAGGCAAACAACTGATCTGTGCTGTTTGTGGATATTTGAGAGATCTACAGATGCACAGGCCCTGCTGCTCCACATTCACTCTGCTGGAATGGAAGTCTACTATAAGTATGTAACCAGCTGAAAGGTTATACTGAACCGAACCACCCCATACACACACACACCCCACCACCAGCCCTTGATGTGGGGTCAGAGTGTTGGTGGCATAGCACACTGAGATTGCACAGAAAAAGTATTCGGTTGCTATTCCTCCCCCCCCCAAAAAAAGTAGAAGGTCACTTTAGAATCCTTCAAGCTGTCCATCTTGAATGATTTTTGTCATGAGAAATTAATTTACAGGCTTATGGATTTAGCTGAGATGATAGGTCCCTAAAGACTTTTTGGACAGTGAAAAATGAACTTTGTCAGCCTCCTGAACACTCTTGAGTGATTTACAGTTTCCTGAGTAATTGAGGCGAGTTAGTTGCCTTATCTTTGCATTCAACACAGGTGACTTTGTATAGTCATCTGGAAGCAGAAGCGAGGCAAAACATTTGAGGGAGGCATTTCAATATGGAGCATCTGGTCTGTAAAAATCCAGTGTTGAGAGGCATATTCCTCTCCAGTGTCTCTATTCATTTACATGTCTCATCTGAAGTTGCGTTTTGCATGGCGGTTAGCTGACATAATGAAGTAGAAATTCCATAACAAGACAACAAGGCATTTGGATTATTTTGCTAGCTCTAGCTGGCATTTCCCAAGTTACCATAGCATTTTGCAAATGCAGATGGGTGACGGTGCCTGTCATTCCAAGTTCTGGTTCATGCATTAGTCCTGGAGTGGGGAACCTGTCCCTCCAGGTGTTGCTGAACTACATCTCCCATCATTCCTTGCCATTGGCCTTGTTGGCTAGGGCTTATAGGAGTGGTGCTTCAGCAACATCTGAAGGACCACCAGGAATCAGTGGTTTTTTTCTAGTAGACATCTTTTTCTAGAAGTGGTGTGGGTGTCTCACGACCTAGCACAATGAAGCAATATAGTGGGAGGGACATAGCTCAGTGGTAGTTCAGTGGTCGAACATCTGCCTTGCATGCAGATTACCCCAGGTTCAATCTCTATTGTTCCAAGGTAGGCCTGGGAGATAATATCCCTGAAATCTTGTAAGCTGCTGCCAAGCAGGGTAGGAAATACTGAGCAAGATTAACTAATGCTCTGGCTCAGAATAACCGTGGCAACTCCCTGAAACGAGATGTATTGTGAAGACAACTTAAAACTAATGACTATTCAAATATATATATAAGTCTCCCAAACTTAAGTCTCTCCACCCCCATCCTTCTGCCCGGACACTGAGGTCCAGCACTGAGGGCCTTCTGGCAGTTCCCTCCCTGTGATAAGTGAGGTTACAGTGAACCAGGCAGAGGGCCTTCTTGGTAGTAGTGCCCCCCCCCCCTGTGGAATGCCCTCCCATCAGATGTCAAGGAAATAAACAACAATCTGACTTTTAGAAGCCCTGTTTAGGGAAGTCTTTAATGTTTGACATTTTATTGTGCTTTTACTATTCTGTTGGGAGCTGCCCAGAGTGGCTGGGGAAACCCAGCCAGATGGGTGGGATAAAAATATTTTTTTGTTGTCGTCATTGCCTTCTTCTTCTTCTTCTTCTTCTTCTTCTTCTTCTTCTTCTTCTTCTTCTTCTTCTTCTTCCTCTTCTTCTGTGGAAGTGGGTGGTGAGTCCACCTCTGGGTAGTCATTCTGAGTTATAAAAAGGCCACAACCCATGTTGGATTTTCTAAAGTGGCCAAGCACATGAGATGCTGCACAAAGCATCTGGGAAAGGAGTTCAAAAATTTCCACCTCAGAAACAGACTTTGTGGGTTGGCTTGGGCACGTCACTCCTGCTCGGATACAGATTGCCATCTGTGGATTTGAGTTCTTGCAAGGATAAGAACCGTAAAGCATTTTGCACAGTTAATGCACTACATAAATGTTACATTAACAGTCACTGTCATCTTGTGAAGTATAGAGGAACCTCGACATCTGCTATATTCAGGTGAGTATAGGCTGAGCTCATTTTCATGCATGAGTTATTTCTCTTGTGCGTGCAACGAAACTCTTCACCGTCACAAGCGCAACCCAACAAAAGATTCTGCTTTTCTTTTGGGAGATTCAGCACAACATATATGGGTCACGCAAGGCGCCCCGGTTAAGGCATTGATCAGCCCAGCACCTGCTTAGTTGCAACAGTGCTACAGCTTCAGATACCTTCTGACCATTCATTGGGACAGAGCATAACAGCTATGGGTGGGGAAATATGTCAATTTCAGCTTCTCATTCTCCCAGCACTAAACTAAGTTCATCACATTTCCACGTCAGCTTGTGAAACGAATTTATTTTTAAATTCCTCATTATTATTTTTTAAAGTAAGAGGTGACATACATAATAGACGTGTGTCAAATTATGCATGAAATGGAGTGGACAAAGAAAAGTCCCGTCCCCCCCTCCTCTTGTAACAGTAGAATTCATGGATATTCAGTGAAGCTGAATGTTTGGAAGATTCAGGACAGATGAAATTCTTCATGAAGCTCATGGTTAAACTATGGAACTCTCTCCCACAGGAAGAAGTGATGGCCACCAACAAGGATGGCTTTAAAAGAGGATTAGACAAATTCATAGAGGTAGAGGCTATCAACAGCTGCTAATTTTATTATTTATTAAATGTCTATACTGCACTTCATCACAGGGCAGTTTACAATAGAAAAACGTGAAAATGCATACCATAACAAAAAACAATAACCCCCTCCTCCCGCCCCACAGTTTAAAAGGCTATAGGTTGTTTAATTAGCCAAAGGCCAGGGAGAAGAGTAATATTTTTTTTGCCCAACACCTAAAGATCTGCAATGAAGGTGCCAGGAACTAGCCTCATGGAATGATCTCCTTTTTCCTCTCCCTGCACAGGGCCCCCAGATCCAAAGAGGAAGAGAGGAAGTCACATTGCACTAGCAGAAATCCTCAGTGTGGCTTCCACTAATGGACCCATTAGTTGAATCTGACCCTCAAACTTTAATCCCTATAATGGCAGGTGTAGCAGATCCCACCTGCACTGCCAATTAATAGGCAACTGATTCAATTAAATATAGTGGTACACCAGTTAAATGAATGTCTACAATTCACCACAGGCTATTTTGTGGGGGTCTTGTGTGAGGGGAAGCTTAGTGATTTAGAGTCTCAGGCAGGAGTTGATGAAACAAGAAGAGTTTCACTTACAAAAAGAAGAAATTTGTGAAGCAAAGTTGGGTCAGGAGATGTGTTCTATCAGGTAGAAGTTAACTTATTACTTAAACTACCATACATATAAGGACCAAAGTCCATTTTGGGGGCCTAATCTGGCCTGCCGGCCGGCTTAAACTAGCCCCTGTGGCAGTTTATTTCCTGGGGTAAAATCATAAAAAAACCTCAACCACTTCAGTCCTAAAAGAAGCTCAACAGCTCTAACCCTAAAAAAGCTCAACAACTTTGGTCAGCCCCCATGGCCCTTCACTTCATCAAATCTGGACCTCTTTGAAAAAAGTTTGGACACCACTGTCATAGACTTAAACACAGACTGTAGTGTCTTAAATGTCACTTGCTAAAAATCCGTTGATACACTTCAGATAGATGTTCAAGTATCTAGGTGATAAAATGCTTAACTCAGTTGCTGTTACTTCCCTCTCGTTCCTTTACTTAGTTATTACAGTCAAATACTTCCAATTCAGCAGCCTAATACTTTGGTTCTTGAGCGAGGGGCAGTTTCCATTAGTTACTCACTCTCTTAACAGGTAGGTAGCCGTGTTGGTCTGAGTCGAAGCAAAATAAAAAAATTCCTTCAGTAGCACCTTAAAGACCAACTAAGTTTTTATTTTGGTATGAGCTTTCGTGTGCATGCACACTTCGTCAGATCTTCGTCAGATCGTCATGTGCATGCACACTTCGTCAGAAATTGATAGATCTGACGAAGTGTGCATGCACACGAAAGCTCATACCAAAATAAAAACTTAGTTGGTCTTTAAGGTGCTACTGAAGGAATTTTTTTATTTCAGTCTCTTAACAATCCAATTCCTGAGCAGTGACGGAGCTTCATGCTCCGGCACTGGGGGGGGGCTGAGAGGAGGCGGGGGCGGGGCTGGCGTGCATCTTGGGTGTGTGACGTGCCACCTGCGGGGGTGTGTCACCCAGCCTGGGCAGGGGGCAGCCTCGATGGTACCCCACTGGTATCGTGCTGCCGGGGGCAATGCGCTCCCCCCCGCACTCCTCTTCCTCCACCAGTGTTCCTGAGGTATCCCAATTAGTATAACAGACCCAGGGGGTCACCTCACCCCTTGTTACTGGTTTGGGAGTCTTCTTGACCTAGAAGAACTCTCCCCTCCTGGCTAGAATGAGACACAGGTAGCCTGAGTTCTCCCTCTCCTGGCTCAATCCTCCAGGTATATCTGTCTGTATACCTTCCCCAGACCCTTAATCTATCTAAGCTGTAGGCTCTTTCCTCTTGCTACAGATAGTCTCCTCAGTGTGGATGTTCAACTCAAATCAGAACCAGTGAAATCCCATCCTATCTCCCATTTGAAGCCAGTGTGGTGTAGTGGTTAAGAGCGGTAGACTCGTAATCTGGGGAACCGGGTTTGCGTCTCCACTCCTCCACATGCAGCTGCTGGGTGACCTTGGGCTAGTCACACTTCTCTGAAGTCTCTCAGCCTTACTCACCTCACAGAGTGTTTGTTGTGGGGGAGGAAGGGAAAGGAGAATGTTAGCCGCTTTGAGACTCCTTTGGGTAGTGTATAAAGCAGGATATCAAATCCAAACTCTTCTTCTTCTTCTTCTTCTTCTTCTTCTTCTTCTTCTTCTTCTTCTTCTTCTTCTTCTTCTTCTTCTTCTTCTTCTTCTTCTTCTGAAATCAAGCCCTATCCCTATCTTAAAAACTTCCTCGGAAACAGCTCCTTTGATTCTCCCTCCCAAAGTGCTGCCCCCCCCATGGCTTGATGTCTTGGTAGCCAATCAGAGAGAGGCTCCAGCACTCTGGTGGAGTTTCTTGTGGACTGCATCACCAGACTCTGGTCTGGCTCTGCCATCTTGTCTTCTCATCAAATGGAGAACGTCCCCATAGTTCTCTCAGAAATGCATAAAATGTGGGTAGAGGAATGGCCACTTTAGGTTTCCCCACACTTTGCCATTTTCAAATCTTTGAAAAGAGAAGTGGTGATTTGATTTAAGTATAGATAAAATTTCCAAGAGAAGAGGTAACAGGGGTGGGGATCTCCACAGCCCCCACCCTTTCAAAGTGAAGAGCTTGTTTTCAAAAGGGGAAACCTATTTGAGTACCAACAGTTTACAGTATGTAATGTAATGAATAATGCAATCCCTGTGGAAGATGGACTTTTTTGAGCAGGCTATGTCACAGAAAGTAAAGAGAAGCATTAAAAATGCATTTGCCACTGATAGGTTGAATTCATTTTAGCTGGCATAAATAGGACAGATGAGCTATTCAAATGTCTGATGACTAGCAGAGAATGCAATATTTATCATGTTCTCATGGTCACTGCAGGAGAGGCCAATAATTTGTTTTCTCTCATCATTAGTATTTTGTGGCGCCTGCGATAAATTATACATTGCAAGCTTACATCCTTCAACCTTTCCCTATTTACCTATCTGGTCCGTGTGATCTCATTCATCAAAGCTCCGCTGATTTGCACACTAAAGTGAGACTATAAATTTGCTCATTTGGACAAATATGGAGATATCTTATGTAGGCCTGTGCAAATGCAACATGATATTGCAGAGGAACACGAGAAACATAAACAGCCCTGGACCAAGACATTTTGCTGCCTGAGGCAAAAAACAAAACCCACACACAGACGCCACACGATGACCCCCTTCCAATACAATACTCAAGAAGCCAATGGAACTGACAGTTAAATCTTCCTTCGACATACCATATCAGCCTGGGTTCTATTGTCCACCACTACATGACTGCTCCTTGCCCCCCATCCTGTCAGCTGAGATGGCCACCTCATTCTGCCTTATAGCCCTGAATTTAAGAAGAACAGAAAGAGAGCCTGCTGCGTCAGGCCAATGACCTATCTACCCAAGCATCCTGCTCTCACATTCGCCAACCAGATGCCCGTGGGAAACCGACAAGCAGGATTTGAGCACAAGAGCGCTCTCCCCTCTTGTGGTTTCCAGAAGTATTCAGAAGCCATTATGACTAATAACCATCAAGAGCCCAGTGATTTTTTCCCCCTGAAGGCACTCAAGGGCACCTTTCCCCCCGTGTTACTTATGGTTGTTACTTATTGTAACAACTTCATGGTGTGTACCAGCACCTTTTTCTAGAAAAAGAAAAGCACTGTGAGAGCCACCTCTTCTATGAATTTGTCTAATCTTCTTTTAAATTCATCTAGCTTGTTAACCATCACTGCTTCCTGTGGGAGTGAGTTCCATAGTTTAACTATGTAAGCACTGTGTTAAAAAGTGTTTTCCTGGACCTCACAAATGTGCAGGGATGAAGACCAGGGCCAGTTTCAGATGGTCTCCCCCAGGAGGTTGTGGACTCTCCTTCCTTGGAGGTTTTCTGGCAGAGGTTGGATGGCCAACAGTCATGAACAGGGCCGTCTTAAGCATATCTGGTGCCCTGGCGCCGAGGTGCGAAGATCGCTCCGACGGCCCCCCCCCCCCGCCCCGTTTCCCACTGTGGCTGTCTGGCAGGCGCCCTGGCGCCTTGTGCCACCCAGCCTTGCCTTAGAGCCGGCCCTGGTCATGAATGCTTTAGCTAAGATTCCTGCATTGCAGGGGGGTGGACTAGATGACCCCCAGAAGACTTCCAGCTCCACAATTCTATGATAATGGAAAGACATGAGAACAATCTGTGGAGAGCCTCAGGGCTACACACTTCACTTCTCCTGTGCACCAGTATCATGTGGCCCACCACTGCCTGTTAGGAGCATACCAGAAGCACGAATTAAAAACAACAACATTTTTCTCAGATTTTCTTTCTTGCCATGCACCTGAAATTAGACCAAGGGTAAGATCTGCACCCTTAGGTAGAAAGCTCCCCAGCCATGTTACTCTCCCAGTGAAAGTCTACAATCTAAACTTTAGGTGGTGGAACCTCACTGGGAGAGCAACATTTCTCTAGTACTACAATTCTGAACCACACCAGGCATGAAGAAACATTGATTTGGGTTACATTTGGCTAGGGAGAGGAGGAAAAGGAAAGCCTTATTTGAGATGATCAGAGTATAATGTGTGCCATTGTCTCCACAAGGTTGAATGTTTGAGAACAACTCATGCTTAAATATTACATCTGCAGCTGACAGTTTGCCAGAAGCAGAAGCTCTGAAGAGCAAGTATGTCAGTTGACCTAAAAAAAATATTGAAGAAGTCTGGGCTGCAGCTCAAGACTTACAGAAACGTCATGCAATGCAGCTGGGTGGGCAGCTGGCAGGCAGAAGTATCACCTGATTCACCCAATCAAGTCACCTGACTTGCAGAAGATGAGTGAGATGGACAGATTGCAGATGGTCAAGAGATGTAGCTGGATGTGGGGTACCAGATGATGGAATTTCTACGTGATAGTGGTAGGGCAGTGGCAGACAGCTCTCAGTAATGAAGCTGAGCCATGAAAGATTTGGAGAACACATGAGGCCAGTCCTACCATTAGGCAGAGTGAGGTTGCTGCTTCTGGTGGCAGATGCTGAAGAGCAGTGGCAAGGTTTTGACAAACAGAGCTCTGCGTGTGCCATGCAGCCCACCTGGCCTTTCTAAGCTCCTGTCAGGAGTTGCAGTGAAGGACACTGTTCCACTGGCAATGTTCAAGTAAGAGACAACTATCGGAGCACTTGGCTTCTGTACATAGGATGGGGGAGGGAGGATCTGGTCCTTTGCCTCATGAGATAAAATGTCTTGGGCAAGCTCTTAGAAAATCAGACAGGTAGCCATATTCTTTGCTCTCGTAAAGAAATAGAAAGAACAAGAGTGAGGCCTTTCCATGGGTAGCACATGACCTGGAAGTTCCTTTGATGTGTACCTAGGCCAGAGCCTTTATTGTGGTGGAAATTGGGATGGTGTCAGAAATATGCTTTTATGCACCTTCCTAAGACTTTGTTTTTATCCAACCAGGCTTTTTCAGGGGGAAAGCGTTATTCATGCTGACTTTACACATGGATTTAATATATTTTTATTTGTTTAACTCTCTCTCTCCTTTTTTTGTGACGGTGCTCACCAGTGTGGCAGCCATTGTGTCCTGGAACTCAGGGACATTCAGATTCGAGTATTGGCACCTCATTGTTGTTGTTTAGTCGTTTAGTCATGTCCGACTCTTTGTGACCCCATAGACCAGAGCATGCCAGGCACTCCTGTCTTCCACTGCCTTCCGCATAAAATGTAAAGGTAAAGGAACCCCTGACCATTAGGATGCCTGCTCTAGGGTGTTAAGGGTGCTGAGAACAGCAGTTTTGTGAGGGGATTGTTTCTTATAAGTATTTTTAGAAATTGAAAAAACCAAGGTTAGCAACTAATTTGGGGTGGCTGTGGGGCATTTGTAAGTGTCCTTTCATTCTACAAATCACCCGCTGTTTGCAACCTGCAGCCTTCCAAGGTGACCACATTTCCTTCCTACAATGTCCCTGAAAATGGTTTGCTGTTTTAAAAGCAAAATCTCTTTTACTTTTTAAAGAATTCAGTGTGGAAGTAGGTTTTCAAGGGAAAAGGAAGAACTTCCATAAAGACAAGGAGTGATCACACTGAGCTCAAGCATTTGACAACCATCTTTCTTGCTTCCTCGTGCTTCAATAAAAGCTCAGTGGAAGATAACATGAAGTAACTTCTCCAATAGGGCTTTTTCACATCCAGAAGCTCAGGCACCTGGGGAGGCTGCAGAGCACAGGATATATGTTTGATAACCACCGATGGCCACCTCACAATGATGTAATCCACCGTGACACCAACCACTACAGGGAGGAGAGACCCAGTGTGCATGCTGGTGACAGTCCACGTACAAATACCTATGCTTAGCCTTACGCTTAATTCTACCCATGATATTTGCTTTAATGCACACTCTGCTCAAGCCAAATTTCCTAGCGTAACACCCTTTGGACAATTTTTGTCATGAAATGGTAACTATGGGTAGAGTTATAGACTGGGGCTTCTATTTCTTCTTCAGCATACACTAGGATTGCCACTGAAACTTCATTTAAGCTGAAATCTGAAGCAATTTGGGAGGTTCCACCACAGCCCCTTCTCTGTGTTTACTCTAAACATTATTCCCTTTCTACTCTATCTTCAAATGAGTGATGTTAAAAAACCTTCTAAAACATATTTTTTCCCCTGCTTGGATTTTTATGACTTGTGACATATTCACTATCTGAATATGTATTAACTGACTAAGTTTTTTGCCTGCTCTTTCGTAGCTCTCTCACACAAAAATAATAATCTGTGAGTAAAACTTTTTTTAAAAGAAAAACCATTTTTCTTCCTCAAAAGTGGTACTCAGTGTGATTTCCATGACAAAATAATGTGCTCCTTCTCTTTAGCATTATCAAGAACATGTCACACCTTTGCTTCTCTTTATGAGATTGTGAGAAATCCACATGCAGCCCAATAATTTTATTTGCTAGGTCAGAAAAACTGGTGTCTTTCATAAGAAATTAGTAGAAATTTTCTTTTCTTTTTTTCTTTTTGAAAAAAGGAAGTATTTTAATCATAAGACAACTGGAGCTGTTTATTAGCCTGAATTTCTTATACTGAAATAGACTTATATATCAGTTTTACCCCCCACCCCTTGTCCCAGGGGTGCAGAAAAAGAGACCTCAGGGTAGGATCTCAGAATCATTGCACTTATAAAAAGTGGACAAATCACAAACCAGAGGAAGGACATATGCCTTTAAGAGTTGGGAGAAATCATTGCATGGGAGGAAAAGTGGAAAATATATACAGTGGTACCTCAGGTTACAAACACCTCAGGTTACAAACACTTCGGGTTACAGACTCCACTAACCCAGAAATAGTACCTCAGGTTAAGAACTGTTAAGAACTGTTTCAGGTTAAGAACAGACCTCCGGAATGAATTAAGTTCGTAAACAGAGGTACCATTGAATATATTTAAATGATTTAAAAATCTAACATTTGAAAATATCATGACACACATGCACAAATTTTGATTTTTTATCTGAGCCTAGGGCTTGCCGATTGGAAGGTTGGCGGTTTGAAT
The DNA here is from genome assembly GCF_963506605.1 of Zootoca vivipara. Lineage (NCBI taxonomy): Eukaryota > Metazoa > Chordata > Lepidosauria > Squamata > Lacertidae > Zootoca > Zootoca vivipara. The sequence continues at coordinate 85,000,733 of NC_083282.1, read as the reverse complement.
CCCCGTGGCAGGGTGAGCTCCCGTTGTTTGGTCCCAGTTCCTGCCCACCTAGCAGTTCAAAAGCACGTCAAAGTCCAGTGGGAAGGTAAATGGTGTTTCTGTGCACTGCTCTGGTTTCGCCAGAAATGGCTTTGTCATGCTGTTCACATGACCCAGAAGCTGTACGCCGGCTCCCTCAGCCAGTAAAGCAAGATGAGCGCCGCAACCACAGAGTCGTTTGCGACGGGACCTAACTGTCAGGGGTCCTTTACCTTTACCTTTAGGGCGCTTAAACACCCCTTCTTTTTTAAAACGCCACATACTGCCCTGCTGTGTCTCCATTGTTTAGCATTTATTGGCAAGTGATTTATTGGGGGGGGGAAAGCAGTTGAATATTACCAGTTCTGTATTTTTATGGCACAGTTTCCCCCTACAGTTCTTTCCTCTGTGTCTCCTTTATTATAAATGCTAGGCCTTGCATTCAGTAATCATTCTTTATGACAACTTAAATATGTACTGCATTATATGTGAATTAGAGAGCAATTTATTTAGGAATCTCAGAAAATCATTTTTCTTCCAGGTAAAGCCTTGCATTCTATTCTTTGTTTATCTGCTACTGCCTCCTCTCCCCCTCCCCTCCCCTCCCCACATGGGTCTTGTAGGCTAGAAGAGAGATTTCATTCAGATGTGAATTGCTGCATTAGCCTCAAAATTGTTCCAAAGACAAGTTCCCACTTTCGTGGTGGTCAGAAGAAGAGAAAAAGTGATGCATGAAAGAGATGGAGTTCTTTCAAGCACAAAATGGGGCTGCGAATGGACGAAAGGGACCTGCCATACTGTGTAATTACATACCTAGTAGCTTCTATCCAGTTCATCAACAGCAAAAATGGAAGATCGTCCGGGGTTCTTGAAACAATTGCAGCCTGAAGTTCAGAATAGGGCTTGCAGATATTTCAGCATACAGTATTGTAAAATTGGGCACGAGTTCTTGTGAAAACTATTTGGATTCAACAAAATATCCCTAAGGCCAATAGAATTTAGACTAGTGATATGATTGTAATTTGTTTTAAACTGCTTTTAAGGTTGCATTTTAAATTGCTGTGACTCACACAAGGACCATGAAGGGTGGTGGAGGTAAACAACAGCAGCAGCAGCAACAGCAACAACAACAACAATGCAGAGAAATTTTAGCATGTCTATTCAGAAGTAAGAAGCTCTGCATGAAGAGAACAACGATGATGACTGGGACAATACAACACAAAATGAAGCACACCACAAGGAAAAAGTTGATATTGCTTTACAAAAAGAGAAGCGGAGTACCCCTCCTTTGAGGAGGGAACGACAGGAACCAATGGAATTACAGATTTCCCACAAGGAGAAGGACATGAATAACTTAAGAAGGGGAGAAATTCAGGGGGGCCCCATGGATATCTGGGGGACAAAACATTGGAAAAAGGGGGTGGGATGAAGGAAAAATGGGAGTGTAATTATTAGGACGGATTATCAAGAGCAAATTAGGATTGTTGATTACGGAACTTGCTGGATTGGAGGGAGGTAGTCGGAATTTGGGGAAGAAAGGTTATATTGGGATTTTTTAGAGTGTAACAGTTAATTATGGGAAAAGTTAAAATAAAAGAAGTTTAGGGATTTAAAATTTTAAGAAGTCTATTGAGGGGAAAAAAATTAGGCAAGGGAAGAAAAATTGGATAATGAATTATAAGGATTAAGAGATTCAGTGAAAATGGTATTAGCTAAGTTTAAAAATTTTATGAAGAGGAAAAGTAAGTTGTTTATAGATATGGAAACTGTTAAAGAGGATAGTAAAGGGATGAAAACTGGGAAAGGGGGGAGGTAGGGGAAGCCCACAAAATATGGTTTATCAATGTAAATTTGAAAAAGATTGTTTTTATTATTGTCTTTTTTCTTTTTTCTTTTTTATTATTCTTTTTTTGAATTTTTTTCTTCTCTTTTTTCTTTTAGTGTAGCTTTTTTCTTTTTGGATTGCTGGGTGGTTGTCTCTCTGCTTTCTGCTCCTGGAGCTCTCTGGTGGCAGGGGGGGACTCTGGGGGGGGTGGGGGAGGGGGGACATAAACTCATCTACAAAATGGAACATCTTCAACTGCCTGCCTGCATGGGATACTCCTGTGGCAGGGGAGGGCCCATGGGAGGGGGGGGTGGAAAGAAGGTGGAAAATTTGTCTATGAAAGTGTTTCTTTTATATATGTTTCTTTTTGTAATCTGTAAAATCAATAAAAATTATATTAAAAAAACAGAAGTAAGAAGCTCTGTATTTCAGGAGCTGGAACTGAAAGACCCTCAGGGTTGCCATACGTCTGGGATTTACTGGACATAGCCGGGATTCTGTTGTCCGGGCAGAAATCGCTGAAATGTCTGGGGAAATCCAGAAAAAAAGCTCAACAACTTTGCCAAAAAAAGCTCACTTTTTGAAATATGGCAACCCTACCGACTCTACAATTCTATTCTTCAATAAGCCTTATTCGCAGCCTTGGGCTGTAATTTTATGCACACTTGCCTAGAAGAAAGTCCCATTGAATTCCAAGGGATTTACTTTTGAGTAGGTGCATATATGATTCAGCTCTTGAGGTACTTTCCTTGGGATTCAACTGGACACCTACAGTTTTAGGTCAACCAGTTGTGGGCAAATTTAAATGAATATTATAACCCTCAGAATAAATTATCTGGCTGAACATTTTGTCATGGTGTCTCATGTTTATTAAAAAAAACACAACCCAACTGGTTCTATGAAAATATATGCTTGAAACTGTTGAGGTTTTTTGGAATATGTAATACACCCACACCTTATTTTTTAAAAGCAAAACTTGAAATACCTTTTAAAGAAATCCCTTGAAATTCCTACAGCTGTGTTACTTGCACGGGGTTCTCTGATTTCACCTCCAATTTTGCTTTAGGCAAAACTTGATAGCACCTTGCAGATGTGCAAAACACTTCTGGGAAATGTCAGTAAGCCTATTGAAATTCCTTTGACTTCTCTTGAAACTCCCAGTGATCCTTAGGCTGCTTCGGACTCCTCCACACTGATACAGTTTCACCGCTGCAGCAAAGTATGGCTGATCTTGTAAGCTGCCCGGATAAGGTTGCTAACCCCCACTACATACACATGAAGGGGGAGGGGATGACGGGAACCGGGAGGGGCGACACTCTCTGGCCATCTCCCCTCTAGAGCGCAGCACAGGACATTCCATAACTCTTCAGTCTCAGTGGGCAGCAGCAACACATATCCGGAAATATGTGAACAGCAGAGTAAAGCTGGAAGCTGAGGTTGTGAGGTGTGGCATCTAAGTTTATTAAGTAATATATACAGGACAAAGCAAGGGACCCAGGTGGCTCTGTGGGTTAAACCACTGAGCCTAGGGCTTGCTGATCAGAAGGTCAGCGGTTCAAATCCCTGTGGCGGGGTGAGCTCCCGTTGCTCGGTCCCAGCTCCTGCCAACCTAGCAGTTCGAAAGCACATCAAAATGCAAGTAGATAAATAGGAACCGCTATAGCGGGAAGGTAAACGGCGTTTCCGTATGCTGCTCTGGTTTGCCAGAAGTGGCTTTGTCATGCTGGCCACATGATCTGGAAACTATACACCGGCTCCCTCGGCCAATAAAGCGAGATGAGCGCGCAACCCCAGAGTCGGTCACGACTGGACCTAATGGTCAGGGGTCCCTTTACCTTTACCTTACAGGACAAAGCAATCATGGCATCCCTCTCACATCTTCTCTAAGAGAGAGAGGGAGGGGAAGAGAGAGTACAATACAACAGAAGAGATAGGACTGGCTTCTGTTTCCCACACTTTCCAAGCATGGAATGTAAACACAGACATGTGACGTAACAATCACACATCTAGCAACAGGAGAGAATGAAAATACTGACAAGGGATGCACCCCACTTTTCCCTTTCAACTTCTTTCTAATAGCTTAGTTCATAAAATAAAGCCTGCGGTTTGTTGTTGCAGTCAGAATCATAGAATCATAGAGTTGGAAGAGGCCACAAGGGCCATCCAGTCCTACCCCCTGCCAAGCAGGAAACACCATCAAAGCATTCTTGACATATGGCTGTCAAGCACCTGCTTAAAGACCTCCAAAGAAAGAGACTCCACCACACTCCTTGGCAGCAAATTCCACTGTCGAACAGCTCTTACTGTCAGGAAGTTCTTCCTAATGTTTAGGTGGAATCCTTTGCTCCGTGTCTGCTTCTCTGGAGCAGCAGAAAACCACATTTCTCCCTCCTCTATATGGCATCATTTTATATATTTGAACATGGCTATCATATCACCCCTTAACCTTCTCTTCTCCAGGCTAGTTGCTGCTGCTGCTCAATTTATGAGGTCTGGAGAAGGTATTGGCTGGAACAATTGGCTTTACTGGGACTATTTGGCATATATTATCCTCTTCTCTGGATTGGGAGATGCAGCTGCTGATTCCCCGGAGTAAGATCATACAGGGTTTGTGTGTGGTGCTGGGGACTGCGAGGTGTAGAATCCATGGTGCATATGAAAAAGATGAGAGCATAAAAACATTTCTGAAAACCTGAGCTGGGGGGGGGGGAGAAAAAACAGCACAGCCATCCTCACTCCATCTCTCATTCACCAAAACAATCTGAGGCTGGGAGACATATAATTAATGACTCAGCAGAAGCTACTCTGCAGTGTGGGTCAGGTGCTCATTAGTTATATTGCATCAAAGTGCAAAGTATGAGTGTGTGCAGTTTTTTAAGTAATTAAAATAAGCAATGAACAGCAGCGCCTTATGAAAATTAGGAAGCAGGTAGTGTAGCAGAGCTGGCTCCATGTTAAAAAAATTAATCAGTACCATCTTTGGATTAAAAAAGATCTATGGGGGATTTTTTCGGAATAACGAAGTAGGTACATTATCAAATATGACTTTTAAAAACCCAGGCTTTTTAGGGAAAGTAGTTTTTGTACACATATCAATGTATTTGTTTCCCTCCCTTTTGTCCAATGATTTTAGAGTGGCATACAGGATTATCCTCACAAGAATCCTGCCAAGTGTGGTATGTTGAGAGACAGTGACTCCCCCAAAGTTCCCCAGAGAGCATGAAGACTCGTGGGGATTTGAACTTGCGATTCCCTAGTTTGCAGCCACCCTCTGCTCACCCTCATGACTGGTGCCCTTATGTCCTATCATGGCAGCACTACTGAAACATGATGAAATAAAATGCATGTTTTGAGAACATGAACAACTTTTTTTTAAAGGCACCTACAAAATGCAAAATAAAGATGCAAAAAGGACAGTGTTTATAACCAGGACAGGGACTAGAAAAATGGAACTTCTCCTGGTAAATAAAGACATTTCAAGATTCATGTGAGTCTCTCTGAACTTGCTGGACTTAGGATGGTCACTTACGGCTTGCCAGGAAAGATGAAACTGTCTCCAAAGTGGGGTACAAAAGAGGATACACTATTTTTTGCATAAAGGTGGAAAAGTTGAAATAATTGCTGAAATTTCATTAGAAACCATCTCACCGTAATAAGGGAACCTGTGGCCAGGTGATTTGTGTGCCTGTTCAGTTTCCTGTCCCGGGTCACATTCACACTCTACATTTAAAGTGCTATGATATCACTTTAAGCAGTCATGGCTCCTTTCAAAGACTCCTGGGAACTGTAGCTTGTTAAGAATTCTGAGAGTGGTTAGGAGAATCCCCATTTATGGCATGGTTTAATAATCAATCCGGCTCCTCATGAAACCCTGAGAATTGTGGCTCTGTGGAGGGGAAGGGGGAGTTAATAAACTACCATTCCCAGAATTCTTTGGGGGAAAGCCATGGCTGTTTAAAGTAACATTGTAGCACTTTAAATGTAGGGTGTGAATGTGGCCCCAGGTATTAGCCCTTGATCGGCAACATTAAATCCCGGCTTTCTCTTTCAACTGGAGGGGGGGCCAGAGAGCTCTACAAAAAGACCACACCTTCAAACAGAGGAATGTGCTCTGTGAAGCAGAACAACTTGTCGCTTTAGCCAGATAACATAATGGGTTTAAACCAACAACAACAAGCCACCCAGAGTGGCTGGGGCAACCCAGTAATATGGGCAGGGTAAAATTATTATTATTATTATTATTATTATTATTATTATTTTAAAAACATCTCTTTAAGAAGCATTTGGTGACAATTGTGAAATAATGACATCCTGGGCAGATGAAAAGTGCTCTGTTGTTTCCACTGCTTGTTCCATTCACCCACAAAACAACAATCACTTTTGCCTCACCCCCTTTCCTTTTCCCTTCTCGCTGCTACAAACAGCAGCCCTGTCTGAAGAAAGAGGAGGTGTGCTTATTTCTTGATTTTCAATAACACCCAGCAGAGCTGGTATGTAATCATATTCCGTGTGATGAATGTGAAACACTTTAGGAAAGTGTGTTATTATTATTCTAAAATGACGTTGTGTGTGAATTAATTTTTTCCCCCTCTACGGTTTGAAAGATGTAAGGAGCTCTGAAATTGCTAATTGTAACAATCCCTGCTCCTGAGATAAGATAAGATTTGGAACACAAGTGCACCCTGCTGAAAGATTTGTCATTTGAAACTCTGCCAGAGGGGCTGCGGTATTAGAAGAACTAGTCTACAGGCCACTAAACCAATAGATTAGGATGCCTATGATCTCCTTAATTAAAGACTTCTGCTACCACTGGGGGACATAATGTGCTTCATGGTAATTCTTATGTTAAAGATGTAATGGAGAGTAATATTGCATTAATAATAAGGCAGCTGTAGGTTGCTCTCCTCTAAGCCCTGTGCTTTCTCCCTGCTCCCATGAATGCCTGTTATCTTACACACTGGATTATTAAGGCTCCCGCCTCTTTTCAGTACCATGGACAGCCACACCTAATCCATAGTTTTGGAGGTGGACACTTTTCTACCCTCTATTGGAATGGCTGTGCAGTGCAAGTCTGGTTTAAAGATAAAGGACCCTAAGAAGGGAAAGCAGAAAGGGCTTTTAGGTAGCTGGTCAACAGTTAGCAGGCACACAGCAGACTGAGCAGGCATACAGGTCCCCTGAGCCCAGTATTTTTGGCAAGGGTGAAACGTGCTTTTTGTTTTTGTTTTTAGGATTATAGGAATTATTTCTGGATTTGCAGCTATACATGTTGAGGGGCGCTAAAGGCATCTTCCTTGTGCTGTTGCTGGAGGAGGTGGTCCAAGCCTCACTGATTCTCTCTCCAACCGGCATCTATTAGGTCAGGCATCTCCAAACTTCGGCCCTCCAGGTGTTTTGGACTACAATTCCCATCATCCCTGACCACTGGTCCTCTTAGCTAGGGATCATGGGAGTTGTAGGCCAAAACATCTGGAGGGCCGCAGTTTGGGGATGCCTGTATTAGATCTGTTCTGGAGTGTTGGGGACCTGCAGACGGGGGGGGGGGCATTCGTAAAAAAAAATTGCTCCTTTTCCATCACACTGGTGGATACATCCAGTTGAATCACAAAGATTTTGTTGTTGTTGTTGTTGTTGTTGTTTTTAGCAGCAGCAGCAGCAACAACAACAACAACAACAACCACAACAAAACAACCATGGAAAAGGAAAACAGCTTTTTAAGTGTTCTACAAAATATAAAAAACTATATATAGATATAGTTACATATGTTAAAACATAAACATCAATAATACAAAAAAGTAGCATATCAAAATTGTATGCACATTTCTGTGCCCAGGACATACCTTTGCAAGACAAAGAGGAACTCAACAAAGATTGTAAACATGGTATAATTAAGCAAGAATCAGATAGAGTAGTTTCCTGAAAAGAAGACATTGCACAAAAGGTGAGATGAAGTGTTTTGTTTTGTTTTGAGACTGTGAAAAGATAGGTTTGCAGTGTAGGAGGTGAGGGAAGTGGCAAGGCACAAAGCAAGAGAAAATAGATTAATATATGCCGCCAGAGTTCTAGCAAGGCCATCTGTTCCTATATTATACCTGTGAGGTCAAATCTTGTTTGCAGGTTAGCACAATCACATTACATATGTCAGGCTTAACAGTATCAACCAGAAATAAATTGAAACAAATTGGCCACTTTGAATTCATGTATTCACTTCAGGTATTCATGTGGTTCTACAAATGCCTGATTCTGAATTTATGATCCTTCTGAAGTTTGCAGTATTCAGCACATTAGCTCTCCGGCATTCAACCACTTGGGTGTTTGATTCTCCATCCTGCTTTCATTGTGTGCCAGGGGTTAATCTATCAACAATATACAGAACTTCGCAAAGGATGGTTGATTAGTGAATGGATAGCTAGCTGAATGTATAATGAGTTTTGTATACACATTTCTGGAAGAAAACAACAAAAAATTACCCAGAGAATTTGGCAAACTAGCAAGCTGCCCAACCAATTGTAAAAATGCACCAACCTTTGAAGCAGGGAGCCTTGTGAACTATTTGCCATGATGTCTGGATAATGCTGAACAGAATGCAGATAGACTTACTGAGCAATAGGACATCATTATAGAACATTTCCTCACATCATACCACACTTCCTCATGTATCCTTTTTGACCAGCTACCTAGATCTGTTAACTTTTGGTTGGTCAGTTGTAGAAGGTGGAGCCAGGAGACTACTGCTTCACTCTGCTTCTATGGCCCATGAGAGAACAGGACGATGGATTAGATGGGCCCTTGGCTCTTAGGCTAACCATGAAACCACAGAAATAGTTCATCTAGGGATATAGGGTGATGTGTCATGAGTTTGCTAATGACACTTAACTCTACTTATCCTTTTCACCAAATTCAGATGATGCTGGGGAAGTAGGGATGGGGGAGAAAATTGCATTTGTTTGCATTTTAATGGGAATGCCTTGTGGGGTATCTTCATGAGAAGAAAAGGCTATGGAGGAAACCCTACACAAATCTGGCGTGGAGTCCCTAAGACAGTTGGATGGGACCTTGTACGCCTCCTTCCAGCAAATTCTGCAGCTCAGCTGGTCCCAAATGTATTGCTCTGCTTTCCTTTGGACCACTTCAGCAAGGCTGAGAAGGGGTGGGACTTGTCATCTGCATAGCCCAGGACCTTGACACACAGTGCCCAGACTTGTGCCCTGGGGAGGTCACTTCAGTGTTGCTAATGCAACGCTTTGATTTCACCCTCGGAGATGCACTCCATTGTGTCTCAAGAAAGATGGATGGCAACAATAATGCAGAGCTACTTAAGCACCTTGAAACAAGATGCAAACTGAAACACAGATATCCTTTGAAATTCACACTTTTGAAACCCAGTTCTCCAACCAACCAGGGTGTATGCATAATTTTTTTTGGGGGGGTGCACATAAAAATGAAGACATTAGTGAAAAGAGCATACAAAAATACACCATAATGAGGGAAATTGATTGCAAAAATGTGTATATTACTTGAAACAGCATACAAAAAGGTGTAGTTTAAAAGAAATTCACACTAAAATGCTGGTGAATTTTCATGAAGACTTTAAAAAAATAAAATATAACCAATTGCTGCTGTAATGTGGAGAACTGAATTTAAGGTTGGGGAAATAAGAAACAGAAAATGTCATGCACTTGAACACTTTTTATTTCATTCCATTTTCCATTTTCCTTCTGGCAAACCCATTCCTTATTGTCTCATTTGTTTCATTTCTCTTTCATTACTGTTTTATTCACTGTTTATCATTCACATTTTCATTGCTGTGCTGATTACAATGGAGACTTAGTCTTTTGATGCCTGCAACTTTACAGTCACCACACTCTTTTGATGCTTATAACTTTAGGGTTTCTCCATATGAATGCTATGAAAATTTCAAGCTGTGTGTGACCCTGTGTTTCAGACAGATTGGACTTAGTGTCTCACTTTATAAGCAACTGAAAAGGAGATGACATATTCTAAGCTTTCCACTGCTTTGTACTTCAAATTGAAGTTTTATTTACTTGCCCATTAAGGAATACTCACAAAGACTTTCCTCCGTACAGATGTTCTCAATTTGTCCTTTTGTCGAACAAGGCAATGGAATACCCCAAAGATGTTTCAAATAAGTTGGGCTAATGCTTTAGAATGGATAGTTTTCATGATCTTGTCACTTTCAGAGCTCTCCAAATTCTCCCTCCCTATAGAATGTTCCAAGGGACACGGGTGGTGCTGTGGTCTAAACCACAGAGCCTAGGGCTTGCCGAACAGAGGGCTTGCCGATCAGAAGGTTGGTGGTTCGAATCCCTGCAATGGAGTGAGCTCCCATTGCTTGGTCCCTGCTCCTGCCCACCTAGCAGTTTGAAAGCACATCAAAGTGCAAGTAAATAAATAGATACCACTCTGGCGGGAAGGTAAATGGTGTTTCCGTGTGCTGCTCTGGCTTGCCAGAAGCGGCTTAGTCATGCTGGCCACATGACCCAGAAGCTGTACACCAGCTCCCTCGGCCAGCAAAGTGAGATGAGCGCCACAACCCTAGAGTCATCTGCAACTGGACCTAACGGTCAGGGGTCCCTTTACCTTTTACAGAATGTTCCAGAGACATATCAGTTAGCTAAGCACTGTGGGGAGAATACGGGATGAATGAAAAGGAAGTCCTTTAATTCATTTCTCTCACCTGTGTCTATATTTCATTTCAAATGAGAAACAAATGTGGAACATTCATTTCTTTTCCCATTCATTATAGAAATACAGATCACTGGAGGAACACAGACCAGGGCTTTCAAAATTATTATTCCTAATCATCATCCTCATCATCAAGGTAGGAGTAAGAAAATGCTTCCACCTTAGTTCTTCAAAGGAACTCTGTTTTCTCCATCAGTTGGCCAAAATCCAAAGATCACTAAATGTGCAGTGCTGAGATGACAGAAGCTGTCTTTTCAAGGGAGCATTTTCTTCTTAGATCTATCATCTATCTTCACATAAGTCTGTACTTGGAGTGTGCTATCTACAAGATGCCGTAACTCAATAGGTAATTTTAATTTGATGCCCAAGAACAGGGGTCGGCAAGGCTTACCGGGCATGGGCCGTTTCCCCCCCCCCCCACGGAGATCCCCCATGTGCCAGACTGGTACAGTGCAACACCAGAAATGGGTTCTGCACATGCCCAGATGTCGAAAATCACACCTGCACAGAAGCGATTTTTGGCGTCTGGGCATGTACAGAACCAATTTCCAGTGCCGTGGACATGTGCAGATGTGATTTCTGGTGTCTGGGTATGCACAGAAGTGATTTCTGGAGCCGCGGAAGAGAGTCCCCGTGCTGCACCACGCTGGTTTAGCGCAGTGTGTGGTGACTCGCCGAGCAGTTCGGTTCGGGGGTGGCTCATGGGCCAGTTAAACGGCCTTTGTGGGCCGCTTCTGGTCCATGAGCCTTAGGTTGCTGACCCCTGCCCAAGAACTTAAACAACATGCATCCATTGCTCTCAGCTGCTTCACCTCTCTTTCCAACAACAAATCCAGGCACACCTTTAAAAAAATATTTTGGGGTGTGTGTGTGGCAGAGTTCATCCTGCTTGCACATTTTATTTTCCTCATTTCCATTTTCCCATTTTCTCTCTCCAACCTGCTCTCCACGCTTTGTTCAGAAACTTGTTCAATTCTCTCCAATGCATTGATGCATCTTAACTCAACAACAGTCCTGACTGGTCAATTATTCCCAAGTAATTTGTTTCTTCTTGCATGAAATAAACCACATTCACGATCCTCTTGATTCCTTCTTCATCTGTGTCTGTTGCTGGTGCAGATTTAGGGAACTGTGGATTAAAGCACTTGAACTCATAATAGTACTCTGGAGTTAAATAAAGGAATGTCAGTTCCTAGGTTTCCATTTTGTTCTTTGCCAGGACTCCTGAGTGGACTGCAGAATTTAGAGTGGATTTCAGAGTCCAATCCAGGCATTCATTCATTCATTCATTCATTAGATGACACATTAAGTATCTTCCACCAAATAATCAATCAATAATGACAATTTTATATTGCAGGATGTAGTTAATTATTCAATTAATTGTATTTATACTTTTTCACATGATGATTTTGGGTAGGTTTTTTTTTAAGAGACGTTTAAGAGACTGGTGGGTCGAGGGAAGTAATAGTACCACTGTATTCTGCTCTGGTCAGACCTCACCTGGAGTACTGTGTCCAGTTCTGGGCACCACAGTTCAAGAAGGATACTGACAAGCTGGAACGTGTCCAGAAGAGGGCAACCAAAATGGTCAAAGGCCTGGAAACGATGCCTTATGAGGAACGGCTTAGGGAGCTGAGTATGTTTAGCCTGGAGAAGAGAAGGTTAAGGGGTGATATGATAGCCATGTTCAAATATATGAAAGGATGTCATATGGAGGAGGGAGAAAGATTGTTTCCGCTGCTCCAGAGAAGCGGACACGGAGCAATGGATTCAAAATTCAAGAAAGAAGATTCCACCTAAACATTAGGAAGAACTTCCTGACAGTAAGAGCTGTTCGACAGTGGAATTTGCTGCCAAGGAGTGTGGTGGAGTCTCCTTCTTTGGAGGTCTTTAAGCAGGTGCTTGACAGCCATATGTCAAGAATGCTTTGATGGTGTTTCCTGCTTGGCAGGGGGTTGGACTGAATGGCCCTTGTGGTCTCTTCCAACTCTATGATTCTATGATTTCAGTTGTCAACCATGAGCAAGTACTCATTTGATCAAAATCAAGAGATAATCTGGACATCTCATCAGCAACTGTATAATGCCTTCTTTTTATACTGTATTCAGTTATGCAGTGAAATTTGCATTTTCAGTCTGTTTAGTAGAATGGAGGTTTTGGACATCAGGCTGCCCAGCTGAAATCTGGAACATAGGAAGGTGCCTTATACCAAGTCAGAGTGTAGTTCTATCTCACTCAGCATGTCTACAATAACAGGCAGTAGCTCTCCAAGGTTTCAGGCAGGGGACAATGGATGGAACCAGAGACCTTCTTCATGCAAAGTAGATATTCTACCACTGAGCTGAGACCCTTTCCCTTTCCCTTTTTAATGTTTAAAAAGATAAGCTCCTGGGAGTGTATGTAATTGTTAGCAGTGGGAAAAATGTCTTTTAAAGAATCTTACCCATGTTTACATGGGTTCCCTCCCTCTCGTTGGATAACTTGTGACAAGCTTCTGAAGAACACACAGTTTGAAAAATGTGGCCTATGATCAGCCAGAGTTGGACCCAGCTTGATTCTTGCAAGACCCTAGTGCTGAAGGAACATTTTACCACATGTGGTGGACATGCCCATTGGTTAAGGGTTTCTGGGAAATGATTTATAATGAATTGAAAAAGGTGTCGAAAAACACGTTTATTAAGAAACCAGAATCCTTTCTATTGGGCATGGTTGGAAAAGAATTACCTATGAAAGATGTGAATCTATTTCTCTATTCCACAACCGCAGCTAGAATATTATTGGCAAAGTACTGGAAGACACCGGAGATACCCACTGTAGAGGAATGGCAAATGAAAATGTTGGACTATATGGAACTTGCTGATCTGACCGGAAGACTACGCGACCGGGGAGAGGGGAAGACGGAAGAGGAATGGAAGAAATTCAGAGTGCATTATAAAAAATACTGTAGAATTGATATATGAAGAGAAATACAAGCAATTGTGTACGTTGCAGGCTATGAAATAAGGGAAAGAAATTTAAAATATAGATTAGAATTTTATAATGGAAGGTAAAGCGTAAAAAAAATTGTAATAATTGTAATTAAGTACAGAAAATATGAGTAGAACCTGTGAAGGATGATATGCAATGAACCGTTAGAAAGGGAGCTCGGGGAAGTCCATGATTGATTTTGAAAGTGAGTTGTTAAATTAGATTTATTTGTTGTTATGATTCTTAACGTTGTCTTTTCTTTTTTCTTCTCTTCTTCTTTTTTTGGCTGATATGAAGGTGTGAATATGTGTGAATATGGTGTCTATATATAGATGTTATTGTCTGTTCTTTTCTTTATATAATAGAAAATCTTAATAAAAATATCTTTTTAAAAAATATGATTCTTGCAAGACCCTTGTGATATTCCCATGCCTTTACAGGAGACAGCATGAACCTCCTTGACAAGAACAAAATGATTCACACCGAACTGAGTGTGCTGATATCAAATGCTGCCCTAAGGCTGGCTGAAAATTGTAACCTCCATTTTTTGGAAACCATAAAAAAAAAATACATCTATCTCCAAATGGATGGGGAAAGCAATGAACCATAAAAGGTCTAACTAACCTTGTCACAATGACACACACATACAAATAATGAGAAAAATCTATTGTCCCCTTGTGTGTGTTTTTTCTGAATGACGAGCAAGATCAGCAGCGGAGGGAGAAAGTTAATCAGTTCAAAGATGACTGTGTAGTACTAGTTTGCTCTTGCCAGCCCAAATTGTATATGAAAAGGTTGAAAGTAGAGCTGAGAATTTCTGAATGAACATTTTGGAAAGCTGCTCTGCTTGCAAAGCCCATGGCCCTAGAAAAGCCTAGTGACAAAAGAAAAACAGGTCTATAAGCCACAGGCAATTGCCGAAACAGAGCAGCATGAGGCTTTGCGGAGGCTCTGATCCAGTGCTGGTGATGAATTGACAGCCAGTTCACCCTGCTTCACTCTGTTATTTAGCCCACAAACAAAACTTATACACATCTTTAGCCAATGTGTCCTAGGGGTTGGTGGCTGAGATTTTTTTTTCATTTTAATTTGGGGGGAATTTGTTGAAATATTCAGCCATATTCTCCCCTTGTGAGGACAAATTTCAGAAGAGGAGATGCAGTAGTTCTTCCGCAAGGGCACGCTTTGAAGATCTGGCATGAGGAAGGGCCAGTAATAGGAATCACTTAACTTCCCTAATGATTTGTGGGCCATCAGTCTGAAAACTGCTGACATGAGAGAGGTGCCCCTGGAAAAGAAAGCTGTCAAACGCCAGACAAACAGGCCCATCCATAGATTTTTCTGCTACAAGTAAAGGGGAGAGAGGTAGAGGGTGGTTTGGTTTTGAAGTCAGCATGTAAGTGTGAAAACTGCATGTGCTCAAAACCAAAATCCTTTGACTCATTCACTCTGGAGTCTGGTGCTGTTATCTTGTGACCAGGAGCTGGATGAATTGGTGGAGGAGACAGTGGGGCCTTCCTGCCTTCTCCTGCTAGCAGCACCATGTTAGGCACTAGCTGAAGGTTGGCAAGCATGTGGGAAGCAACACAGCACAGCTTGGTTATGAGCAGGAGCTACATGCTGCCCCACAAATGGGGGCAGGGTAGAGTCCCATGGAGAGATCTTATTGATAAGTTGTAGTTAATTGTATTTATTTAACCAAATTTATAGACTGCTTGGTTGTGCTAAAAGCTCAAAATGGTTTACAAAGAGAAATCTTGCATTTTGATCTTTCCTGCTTGAGTTCTTGGATGTCATGGCTACTTCAATACAGACTGTTTCACATTTTATCTCTCCATGTAATCATTGTAACCTGCCTTCCTGCTCCATACATTTTCACCCTTATATCTTCCCTTCCCCAAGATTCCTCTATGTATAATTTCCTTTTGATATTCTCTGTGGATTATGCTTCCATTTTTCACAAACTGAAATGTTCATTCACTGGTCTTCTGCTGATGATTTTTATAGGAAATCTTCAAACTGATTCCAGTCTTGGGTTTTATCTGTTCACAGACTTCATGACCTCAGTTTAAACCCTCTGCCTCTTTACATTAATGGTAAAATACCTGCTGGTCATAGAGAATATCACTAGACTGATACACAAGGCAGGTTGGGATCTACTTGAAGTTCTAAAGGTGATTTGTTACGGATATATCCAGCCTCATATAACCAACATGCTTAACTTTAATTAATGCATGAAGGGGTTAAGACCATAGAGTAAGCTGTCCTGTCAGGCTTAGCTGGGTCACACACCCTCACCTTGGGAGGAAGGGCTACCAAACTCTTTGTTCTCCCACATTCCACCTGTTCAGTTTCTGTTAATTGGTTAATTGGTTCTCATGGGAAACTTGCAGATTCTTGCTTCACACAATTAACTCAAGGCAGTGTCAATTTACTCTTGGCAGGAAGCCAAGGTCTGCCTGACCTGGAAACTACTCTCTCTGATTGGTTAATGACCAGCACTGAACTCTGTTATCTAGGAATGCTAGCACAGTTGGTTTTTGTTAGGTGTTAGGAGTAGAAGTGCTGTGTATATGGCTGAAGAGAGAGAGACAGAGAGGATTTATTTTGCTTTGCTTTGTATGCAGAAAATCTGCTGGTTTTATTTTCTTTTAATAAATCCTGTAAATAGTTATTCTGCGTCTAGCCGACTAGTCATTTCCACCTCAACTAGCTTCTGCGCTGTGCAGGAAAACTCTGCTACGTTTGGGCTAAAGCCACTAGAGCTATGCCTGACACTTCAAAATTCTAAGACCACCTTTCCATCATGTGCAACTGTGTTGACTGCTCCAAGCCCAGACTGCATGACTTTAGCAAGCCATCTTTGAGTTTTTATACAAATAATTTAGACACTCTTACTCTTTTGAAACTTAAGTTTTGCTGCCTGTCTTTTCTTGTACTGTATGGAAAAACACACAGATTTGACTTTTGAAGAGTTTGTAAGTAGAGCATTTATAACTAATCAATTGTGTATTGTCTCTTTCTATGCTAAGTGGAAGCGGGAAACTTTTGGTAGTTACTTAAAATTGGATATTTTATAGGTCTAACGGCGTATATTTCCATGCTTTACTTTGCTGCATGTTTTGTGATTTTAAATCTCCACTGGGGCTCTCTTGCCTGGATCTAGGCATCCAGGAAATTTTCCTTTTCTTCTTTAACCAAAATATTACCACATAGGGCTGGGAATGTCTCCTGCCTGAAAGCCTCGGAGAACTGCAGCTGGTCAGTGTAGACTGCACTGAGTTAGATGGACCAACGGTCTGACTTGGTATAAGGCAACTTCCAGTATCCTTGTGTTCTGGAGCCAGCAGTTCGTTTAGGGTGTATGGGGGTAGGGAATCCTCCAATACCTCCAGCATTCCCTATACCCCAACAGCAGCCTCCTGGACCAGCTGGTTACATTTTCTTGCCCTTTCCCCATCCCATCCCATTGTTAAAGAAAGAACAGGGTTGCAGTACTTACCCACCACTCGGAATCTCACTGTGCAAAGGTAAGGAAGGAACCCTGTTTACCTCTGTAGATATAATGCATGTGCATATAAAGGATTGCTGGGAAAAACACCAAAAGTTATGTAAACACAGCCCAACAGGACTCTGTCTGTACCCACTGAGAAGGTAAATGACTCCATACACTTACCAACCCACATGACAATTCATTTTGCTCCGCACAAGCAAGGAGGTACACCTATTTTTAGTTCACCGAGGTTTCCATTTTGAGATTGTAATGTTAGTCAGTAATTTCCCTTTTTATGGCACTCAGTTAGTAATTACATTTCTGGTGCTGTTCTCCAACATTATCTCAGTAATCCTTACAAATCGGACTGTAAGGCACCCCTATATTATTGTTAGCCCCATGTTGCAGACGGAGGGGGGGGTGTTTGAGGCTGAGAGAGCAGAGTCTAGAGCTGAACAGGGCGGGGGGACTTCCTGTATTACAGTGTAGCCAGTATACTTTACCAAATGCCTGTATAGCCTGCAGCTTGTAACTCATTGACCTAATTCTCTCAAATGTTTTGTACCACTTCAACGTGCAGATGCAGCTTCACACAGGTTTGCCCAGAGGAGTCTCCAAGCATAGAATTGTAGAGTTGGAAGGGGCCCCAAGGGTCTTCTAGTCCAACCCCCTGCAATGTAGGAATCTCAGCTAAAGCATCCATGATTAGAGATGGGAAGGCCTGGAAAAAAACCAGGAAATTGAAGAAAAACACCAGGTGTTTTTTTTCCTTTTTCCCGTTTCCCCCCAAAGCCGTTCTACCCCGAAAATAATGGGGGGGGAATGGTTTGATATAGTTTTAATATTACACACACTTTTCCAATTTTTCCATCCCCCCCCCCGGCCTTCCAGCACCCACACTTTGGAGCTCCCTGCTGACTGACACCAGGCAGGTGCTCTCACTGTACTCTTTCCGGCAACTGCTCAAAACATTTACATTTTATTGCAACTATAATACTTCTATATACACTGCGTTCCATGAAATTTGTAAAACTACTCCACACTGAACTTTTTTTTTCAATTTCCCCAAAATTTCAAAATAAAAATAAAAATGGGGAACAAACAGAGGGGGGAATGTTTTCCCCCATGGCTTCGCTTCAAAATTTCTGGAAATTTTACATCTCTATCCATGACAGATGGCCACCCAAACCAAAATGCTTCCCTCTCAGGGTTGCTCCCACCACCCCTGACCATTGGGCTGATGGTAACTGGAGTCTGTCAACCTTTGGAGGTTACTAAGTTAGCTATCTCTGCTATAATTGATCCAGGACCCTCTATTTCCCAGAGTATTCAATTATGCAAACAAGAGCCCGTGCAAATTCAGGGTGCATATGTAGGCTTCATGCAAACATTACACATGAAGTGTGTTTTGGGTGGATGAAGGGCTGGCAGGCATATTGTTCCTCTCCATCTTTCCCATTGTCGTGAGAATTTGCTCCTCACTCTCCCCTGGTTTAATATCCAAGTGAGGGGAAACAAAAGAA
The DNA here is from genome assembly GCF_963506605.1 of Zootoca vivipara. NCBI lineage: Eukaryota > Metazoa > Chordata > Lepidosauria > Squamata > Lacertidae > Zootoca > Zootoca vivipara. The sequence goes on along the minus strand of NC_083282.1, from coordinate 84,982,201 downwards.
AACATGGAACCAAGGAATAAAGAGGCAGGCCCAGCATCCAGATAGGCAGTGCTCTTTTTTTTTCCTTTAAAAAAATGTTTCGGGGTACTCTCATTCTGTCTGAGATTCAGGAAACGCAATGACAGGAAATGAGGCTGCCATCGGGGGTAGCAATGGAACTGACGATTGACCGTGCTAGAGAAGTGGCGCTGTGGGTTAAACCACAGAGTCTAGGACTTGCTGATCAGAAGGTTGGCGGTTCAAATCCCTGCAATGGGGTGAGCTCCTGTTGCTCGGTCCCAGCTCCTACCCACCTAGCAGTTCGAAAGCACATCAAAGTCAAGTAGATAAATAGGGACCGCTCCGACAGGAAGGTAAATGGTGTTTCCGTGTGCTGCTCTGATTCGCCAGAAGCAGCTTTGTCATGCTGGCCACATGACCCGGAAGCTGTCTGTGGACAAACGCCGGCTCCCTTGGCCTATAGAGCGAGATGAGCGCCGCAACCCCAGAGTCGGACACGACTGGACCTGATGGTCAGGGGCCCCTTTACCTTTATATATATATGTGTATATAATATAATGTTTAGTTTCTTCTCCCATTAGATTCACAAAATGTTTAGGGGGTTGCGTACCCCTGCGTACCCTCAGAAAAAAGCACTTCAGGTAGGAACCCAACACTTTATTCTATTGCAATAGAGGCAGAGTCCAACTCAATCTGGTTGTTCTTCTAGAATCTAGATGAACCTTCAGTTAAGCCAAGAGTCTGCCCCGAGCAGAATTCGAAGGCAGATTATACAGTGTACCCAAAGAGCCATAAAACATCGAAACATTCTCAAAACTTAAGCATCCTCAGAACATACCCCGTTTTGAGCACAGAAAGGGGTCACTTTATTTGTTGTTTGTGAGAATGAGGCAGAAATCTCTGCATGACATTCTGTGCCATTACAATGAACGTTGCCTCTTCAGCTGTGGAATCTGAGGGGTCTGGCGGTGAATGCTAATTATAACTCAAGTGCTAGCAGTGTACCTCTCTGACCCTAGGTGGGAAGGGAATGTTAAGATACTAATATCTGGACAGATGCTGTTGGAGACTCGTCTTAAATCACTGCAAGGCCGATGTATTCTGTGCCTGTAATTGCCACTAAAAGTTCAATGTGGCATTTTGCTGATGTGCCAAAAATAGCCTGCCTGGGTGCCATTCGGATTTGATTTGACAGAAGTTAAGGTATAAGGGGCCAATGATCCAGGTAAAATGCCTGTCTCAGACATTTTGATAAGTTAACTGCCTACACAGAAACTCCTTAATTGCTCTTGTCTCCCTCAATTGTTCCTGTTAGCGGGGTCTGTGCAAAAAAGGTCATTAATCAATCATAAAGGATATGAAGGTTTTATGTTTTGCTTGCTTAACAAAACACGTCTTTAAAGAGGTATGGCCTCCTTGATTTCTTATTAGTTAGCTTCGATGTTCCCTCACTTGCCAACAAATTTGCAATATGAATCACTTGATGTCTCTGTTAATGGCAAGTTGCATGGGGAGAGCTCAGTTTTTCAGCTCCACTTGCTTAGCGGTAAGCTCTTGACCTCCCCATTTGGTATATAGAACAAGATAGGCCTCTGAAGATGCTTCTAAAGATCATGAATGAGCTTAATAAAAAAATTCCTTCAGTAGCACCTTAAAGACCAACTAAGTTTTTATTTTGGTATGAGCTTTCGTGTGCATGCACACTTCGTCAGATACTTCGTCAGTGGGTATCTGACGAAGTGTGCATGCACACAAAAGCTCATACCAAAATAAAAACTTAGTTGGTCTTTAAGGTGCTACTGAAGGAATTTTTTTTATTTTGTTTTGACTCAGACCAACACGGCTACCTACCTGTAACTATGAATGAGCTTGTTAAGGGTGTGAAATACCTCAAAGGCCAGCTCTCTGCATATGAACTAACCCAGACCCTTTGATCACAATCTCAGGCCCTTCTTTGTGTGCCCCCTCCGTGAGAGGTCCAGAGGGTGGCAACATGAGAACGGGCCTTTTCTGTGGTGATTCCCCACGTAGGGAATGTTCTTTGCAGGGAGACTCCCCTGGTGCCATTATATATCTTTAGGCACCAGGCAAAAACACTCCTCTTCTCCCAGACCTTTGGTTAATTAAAATTGTTTTGTTTGCTATTATATTATGCATTTTTGTGTATTTATACTGTAAACCACCTTGTTCTCCTGGAATGAAGGGTAGTATATATATATTCAATCAATCAATCAATCAATAGTCTGGGATCACTTTGAGTTGGCAGCAGGTCTCAGCTGTGCCCTTGCAGGAAGTTGCTGCGTGGGGATGAAGATTCCTCACTGGCTAAATATGTCAATTTTGTTTTTCTCTTAAGTTTCTTACGTTTCTTGTCTTAAGTTTAGTTCTCCACACTTCCACACGACTGCATTTTTTTTAAAAAAAAAGTACTTGTGAAAACTCATTAGCATTTTAGTGTTAATTGCTTCTAATTGCTTTGAGGCAGTCTTTCTATCGGCAAGCAACGTATGCATTTTATGAAACAAGCAAATAAATAAATAATGCGGTGTTTTTTTCCAAAAGCATTTCCCCCTAAATATAATGCAATTTTGCGTGCTATTTTTTTTAACTACCATGCCTATTTATATTGACTCTTCATCTCAATATATGAATTTTTGTACACATCAATTGTGCGGAGAACTAGCACAAAATCTGGAGAATTGTGAACTTTGAAGGATGGCTGCTTTTTTTGTTGTTTACATATCGTTTTGGAAATTGTGAATTAGCATTTCAAAGCAAACTTACCCTAACTGCATCAAATTTCAGGTGAGTCGTCCTTTAAATGCAAACTAAACCAATATTTTCTTTACATACCTCCATATATGGCTGCCTTTGGCGAAATTTCAGTTGCAACTCCAATGTGAAAGCTTCTGTGAGCCCAAAAGACCCAATTTGCCCTGGGAGTTGTGTTTGACCTAAAATTTTGTTTTACGACTTGATATGCAATTCTCTGGGGTTGAATAATGTTACAGGATTCTGCGTTGCTTATGTCCTCCTCCCCTAACCTAACTAGGTGGGTAAGGCCAAAGATCTACCTAGTCTAGCACTCTGTTCTCACTGTGGCCAAACAGATGCCCGTGAGAAGCCCACAAGGCAAGGATGTTGTGCAACAACCAGTTACATTGGGAGTAATCAAAGCAGCTTACCCACATCACCCATTTTCCTGTCCAAAAGCTTGTACAGAAGACCTCACCACTCCTGTAGGTGCTTTGGTTGTTTGTATGAATCCATTTGTTGGGTAGTGTTTATTACAAGTAGTCAAAGGCATGTTTGCAGCCTAGGAGAACACTTACAAATAACTCAGCCCAGTTCCTTTTGTTCTGTTACATTCGCTTGAGCAACTTTACTTCATTCATCCCCCCCCCCCAAAAAAACTTTGACTTTGTTCAATGTGCTGTGAAAACAAGCGAAATTAAAGCAGATGTTTTGTTTTCACTGCTTAGGCAAATGTGACACCTAATCAACCAGCAGCAACGTACATAAATGAGCTACACAGCATTAAATGCATAAATACCTAATAGCAAATAAATAATTTGCAAACAATAAAGCAATCATCAACATTCAAGTCAGATTTGAATAAAAAGAACATACGTAAAGAACACAGGGGATTCAAATTCATATCACCTTCAGTTTATAGCAACGTGTGAAACTGAGTATTTGGTTAAAGAGTGGGGTGGGCTTGGTGTTATTATTTTTTTTCCTGGTTCCAAGAAGAACTTGTCATCATGCCCACTTGGCATTGGAATAAGAAACACAGGTAAAGTCTGCTTCGTCCTGCATCAAACTTCACGAAGTATTGGAGGGAAAAGAAGACCATTTTCTATGTACCTTAAAAAAATTATATCAAAATGGAATTTTTGGTGACTATTGCAGAGGGTGGAAAAAAGAAATAATAGGCAAACACAGGCTGTGTCCAGTGATGCCTTTTTACCAATGGAAGGAGTCATTTCATTCACAGAACAATGTTTGAGCTAGTGGAGGCCTCCATTAATGGTAGAGAAGAGGAGGTCATCTTCGATGATTCACCCTTATGTCTCTATGCTGCTTTCCATCCCCTTCTGGATGATCCACCTGGAACAAATTTTCAGGAGGCACTAGAAGCTAGAGAGGGAATCTTCAAAAAGTGCTTCCCCTTCGTCTTCTGCTAGTGAACGCCTAGCTGCTTCAAAAGCATTTTCATGGATAGAAGAGGACCATTCGACTCAGTCCTTTCGTAGCAACACCTTGCACTTTATAGGAGCTAGAATTTGGGATGGTTTCTAAGTTTTAAGATACTTTAGTACTTTGCAGTTTAGCCCATTGATAGTTTAGCCCAGCTGCTGTAAGACCGTTTCCTGTGTTTCCACCCCAAGCCATACAGTTACTGGCATGTTTTCCCCAGAGACAAATAGCAGCAATGTGCATGTATGATTTAGATCAAGAAAACACCATGAGGAAAAGGTCTCATACAATTTGAAGCCCATGTGTCTGATCTTCTTTGACTTGAAGATATCAAGTGGAGGGAAAGACAATTATAATAAGCAGACTCTTAGAATGCAGTGTAATTAAAAAGTTGCTGTTAATGTCACTCATCTTTTCATTGACAAATATGATTTCTAGACCAACTTAAGGTGTGCAATAAATTGAGACCTTGTGTACAAATGCTCATATCACACATCCTCTTATATTAAAAGAAAAGTGTGTTTTTCCTATATGAAACGTTCAGCCAGCTGACCAAACCCAGGCAGAGTCATTCGTGTGGAAGGTAATTATTATCTAAAGGCTGTTACACAATGGCAATTCCCAAATATTGATTACATACACCACTTTCCCAAGTGAAGGGATTTGCATTTCCAGAATTCCCATAAGGTTTTCCCCACTGTGGAGATTCTCCACTGGGACCCACAAAAGTATTTGAAATTGGGTGCAGTTGATTGATTGCAATATTTAGCAGCCAACATGATTTTCTAGAAGGCAGACTGGATTGATGGACGAAACTATGAATATGCTGAAAAAAAGATGATTCCAGTTCTCGTTGATGTACTTTGGTCTTCACACACAAACATACACAAACCACCTCAGCAAACACAAGCACACTGCTGACAGACAACACATTGCTGTTAAGATATGCTGTGGCTAAAGCATGCCTCCTTTTAGAAACTCCCATCCTTCTTGGACTCCCTTCTCATCAAGTATTTCTGACCATGGGATCACACTCAATAGCTCCTTCAGCTTTTCGAAATTGGCCTTCTTCATGTCCAGAGTGCATGTCTGACTTCATTCAGTTTTCCCTTGCCTCTGTATCCTGAAACCCAAGAGAACATGATCACTTCCTTCCAAGTTTCCTAGTACTTACACTTCATCAATCAGTTCCTCACTATTAGTGAGGACTAGGTCCAAGGTAGATGATCCCCTTGTTGGTTCTTCCACCTTCTGGGAAATGAAATTGTCAGCGATGTAATGGAGGAATTTGTCAAATCTTACACTCTTGCCAGAGTCCCAAACTCAAAATATTAGTTGATTAGTATTCATCTCCTTTTTGAATGTTTGGTAATCTGCTCTAGTAAGGCATCATCCAAGTCTTCAGTTTGGCTTGGCGGTCTATAGCAGATACCCACAGTAAGGTCATTCTCCTACAATTTTTTACCCATATTCTCTCAATCTGCTTTTCATGCTCCAGGTCATGGATTTCTTCACAAGTGTACACATTCTTTATATACAATGCTACTCCCCCTCCCTTTAATTGACTCAACCCAATTAGGTTTCATTATGGGTCAAGTATTGAATGATGGGCATGGAGATTTGAGCAAGCAGTAAACACACTTTAAAAATGTGCAGAAGTCTACTGTGTCCTACGGTTTATGGAAATGAGATTGTTTGGTTCTATTTGCTTATTTCATTTCACTCCCTTCCAAGCCCATGGCAGTGACACAAAGTTGTTTAATTAGGTGACACTCTTGATCAGCCAAGAGGCAAAGTGCAACCCATTTATATGGAGGATCATATTTTTAAGGGCTCTCGAAAATGTAATTGTTTGTTTGCAAAAGTGAAAAATAAATAAAGCCTCCCGCAAATTGCAAAGCCCAGGCGGAGATGGAGTCATTCAGAAAAGAAATCATCAGAGAGGAGACAAAAATAACATTTTAATGAAACTATTCATGGAAATATCCTACCATTTGCCCATGCAGCTAAAGAAACTGAAAACATAACTTTACTAGGTTTTTTTCCTCTTTTTTTTTTTTTTTTTAAAAAATCACAGTTCAGTATCATCAGAGAGGAGTGGAATTGCAAGACACCTTAGGCATCATGAGATGTGAAATTTCATATCCACAACTTCATGTTCATTAAATAGTTTACATTTGCTTTAATTAAATGCTTTTGTATAAGTATCATTAACTCCCCCCCCCCAACACACCATTATTATTACTCATTAGCAAAATTCCTGTGTGTGTGTGGAGAGAGAGAGAGAGAGAGATGATTTGGATATGGTATACATGCATGAGACAAGTACATGCAGCATCTAGCAGCCACCGAGACCACATAACACCGGTCTTGAAAGACCTGCATTGGCTCCCAGTATGTTTCCAAGCACAATTCAAAGTGTTGGTGCTGACTTTAAAGCCCTAAATGGCCTCGGTCCAGTATACCTGAAGGAGCGTCTCCACCTCCATCGCTCTGCCCGGACACTGAGGTCCAGTGCCAAGGGCCTTCTGGCGGTTCCCTCGCTGCGAGAAGCCAAGTTACAGGGAACCAGGTAGAGGGCCTTCTCGGTAGTGGCACCCACCCTGTGGAATGTCTTCCCATCTGATGTCAAAAAGAAAAACAACTACCAGACTTTTAGAGGACATATGAAGGCAGCCCTGTTTAGGGAAGCTTTTAATCTTTAAGAAATTAGTGTATTTTAATATTTCTGTTGGAAGCCGCCCAGAGTGGCTGGGGAAACCCAGCCAGATGGACGGGGTATAAATAATAAATTATTATTATTATTATGCAACATCTTTTCTTCTGAGTCGCCCCTGATTATGAATCCACAAGCTTCACCCTGACCCCTCCCAATTTTAGACAGAACAGCAAAGGGAGCCAGATACCCTGTTCCCATCACTTTGTAATTCAAGCCCAGAACAGGGATCTAGATAGACACCCTGAATAAAACAAAGAAATGCAGAACAGGAGACCAGGCTGCCTTCCATAGCCAGGTACAGAGCCACAGAATAAATCACATGCTGGAGAAATGCTGGTCTCAGTAGAAGCTGACACACCAAAATCATTCCCTCCTCCAGGGAACCTTGGAAAAGAGCACATTATAATAAGGTTGGAAGGTGGGGGACCCCTATCTGCCTTATATCTAAAACCTAGGGCACAAAGTGAAGGTCAACTTACAGTACAGAACATTCAAGGGGAGGGGGTTCTGCTTGGTTTAGGTGCAGCTAGAGTTCCCCACAAGGAACTATGTAGCACAATTAGACCCTGCAGAATGGAGGACCTCCACCCATCAGCTGTTGTGCAGCAAGTTCAATCCTGGTGAGTACCGTATCTCTCCCACCCCTTCATAGGCAACTTTGACAGGGGGGGCAAGACCACTCACCTGGTGCAATGGTGATGTCAGATGATTTACAGGTATGTGTGAGTGTGTTATATCCAGATCATCAGGTGGGGCTGTTTTTAAGAAAGTGGGTTGAGGAGGACGTCAGAACACTGAAAAATTGAAATAATCCAGCAGAATAAAAACAATCACATAATTAAATATAAATTTCTTTATTGGTCATTAAGGAAGAATAATAAATACAATGTATGACAAAACAGGACAAACAGATAAATTTACAGGATATACGACAAATGGCAGAAATTTGAAAAAAGGCTGAAGAGATTGACAGTAGTAGACTTATGGCTTTAAGCGTAAAGAAAGATAAACTGCATAAGTATAAAACGGAAACTCAAAAAGATGGGTGAAGGTAGGGTGGAAGTCAAATTTTAAAAAACAAACAGTGTAAAGATGAGCAATACAAATTCTTATTTTTGTGTTTTCTTTTTCTTCTTTTTTTTGAAGTATGGAAAAAGTGAATGTAAATGTAATATATACGAAATGTAATTGAAAGATTGTCTATTAGATATTAACATTGGAAACTGAATAAAAATTATTTGGAAAAAAAAGAACAGTGAAAAATTGTATGTTCAGGTCCAGTCATTTTCTGAACTATCCATTCTGAACATCCATTTTCTGAACTATTAATGGTACAGGAACCCAGGTATATCTTTTATTTGGAGACCTTGATGAGGGACTAACACATGATCCCTTGCTACAAGTCAATGTTAAAGGCAATTTCCATCTGCTAGAAATGTAGATACAAGATTCCCACAGGCACACTGAAAGTCTCATTGAAATGAATTGTGTATTTTGAAATTTCCAACTTATCCCTTTGGTTTGAAATTATTTTGTGAGGGTTGGTAACATGCGTCTCACTTTAACCAAGAAATGGGGAACTGGTGGAACTCCAGATGTTCTTAGGCTTCACCTCCCATCAGCCCCAGCCAGCATGGCCAATAGTCAAGGATGATGGGAATTGTAGTCCAACAAATATCAGGAGTGTTACCAGTTTCCCATCCCTGTTTTTAAAACGATATCGCCGAAGTTTCACTTTATGATTTTTAAACAGTTCATATACTGAACTCTACAATGCAATTCATCTGAGCTCAAAATGAATGGTTTTCTAGTTTTGAAGGCTATGACTTCAATTTCCAAAGCAATGTAGATCTCTTTCTCTATGCAATTATATCTTCCTCCACTGGGTGAATCATATAAGGTTCAACGGAGGTTTGGGCTGTGATATAGCCCCAAGCTGATAACTCTGGGATAGTTGAGTATTTTCACAACACCACAATTTTTAAATTCATTACCTCCAACATTTTAAATGTCATTATCTGATATAATTATTACTATTAATGCTTGTAATTAATTCTCTGATTATTCACCCTTCACTCAGCTAGAAATTTTACTTCATAATTAGGAAAGCCTGTTCTGCTTATTAACCTCTAGCTGCTCTAACATTTCTTACACTCATTAGTTACATGGAAACTGGATACTTTCTCATTCTTAATAGATTATAGGATTTGACTTGTAGGGCTCTCCACACACTGAATAAGACAGGGGATCTGAAAGTGAGATCACCCCTTTTAGAAGACCTGTTTGCCTTTCGAAACATAGTAGGCATGATTCAGCTAAAGTTAAGTCCAATGGATTTTGACATCAAGAATGTGCATAAATTGCTCTTCCAATTCAATGGCATTCAAGTGCTTCACTTTAGCACTTGAATAATGCCCATTGGGGGAAAAACTTTGGAATGACGCAATCTGCTTTCGGTCTGTTGCTCCATCTGCACCATACATTTAAAGTACTCTTGTACCACTTTAACAGTCATGGTTTTTCCCAAAGAATCCTGGGAGCTGCCGTTTGTTACGGTTGCCGAGAAATATTAGGTAACCCCCATTCCCTTCAAAGAGCTACAATTCCCAGATTGGTTTAATTCCTCTTCTCAGGGAACATTGGGAATTGTAGCTCTGTGCCACATTTAATTTCTTTTTTAAAAAAAACAAAACCAAAGTTCTGTGTTCAAGATCTGGGACACAATAGCTTCTGTGCATTACTTGTAACAGCTGTCAAAAATTGTTGCTGTTAAGTTGTTTAGTCGTGTCCGACTCTTCGTGACCCCATGGGCCAGAGCGCTCCAGGCACTCCTGTCTTCCACTGCCTCCCACAGTTTGGTCAGACTCATGTTCGTAGCTTTGAGAACACTGTCCAACCATCCTGTCCTCTGTCGTCCCCTTCTCCTTGTGCCCTCCATCTTTCCCAACATCAGGGTCTTTCCCAGGGAGTCTTCTCTTCTCATGAGGTGGCCAAAGTATTGGAGCCTCAGCTTCAGGATCTGTCCTTCTAGTGAGCACTCAGGGCTGATTTCCTTCAGAATGGAGAGGTTTGATCTTCTTGCAGTCCATGGGACTGCAAGAAAAAATAGTGAACCACTATTCCTTCTGTCCCCACTTCTCTCCCCCCAAGCTTCTGTTCTCACAGACAAAGTTAAACGTACTGAGTTTCTTTAGCATTTACTTAGAGGCCACTAGAAATCAATGGTTTTGTGGTGATGAAGCAGAAATGTGAGCTAATCCAAACAGGATGGGTCTCTGGTGTTTTCATTTGTGTGATCGTTGCAGTTTTACTCGGCAATGTATTAAAAATTGAATTCTTTAACCACTATCATTAAATTCTAAGAGTGCCGTCATGTAAGTTCCTTTGTGATTGATATCTGGGGTGTTGTTTCAGCAGGAGCAACAGCAACAGTAACAAAAAGCAAATTCAACACATGTGTGAATGAACAGAAATGTATGGTTAATTGTGGGATAGCATGGCAAATGGACCCACCTTCTGTTTTCCATTAAATTAGCTTCCATTAATGCTAATTCATGCACTCTCAGAAGATAATGCAATCCATAATAAATGCACAGAATCTGCATTATTGTTGATACAAAGCTAGTTGCCCTTGGACTTAAGCAATAAGCTGCACTTTTCACTCAGAAGAGAGGCTTCATTATTTTTCCATCCAGCTGAAAATTATATTTTGCAGTAACAACTCACGACGAGCACTTATCAGCATTATTTTCACAACAGTCAGATCGTCCAGCTGCCTTGTAAAAAAAGTCATCCCTGACTAACATCTCCAACCAAATCGAAGCTAAACAAGATATAACATGGGGTACACATTGAATCTGCCATTTGCTTTTGCTCCAGCTATAGAAATTGGAAGTTGAACAACTTTGTATCAACCTCCTAACCACCAGCTACGTCCCTTTTCATGGGGAGAAAAAAAATGCTGGGTTGATTATGGTCCATGGTCCAACTTATTGCATAGCCAATAAGTTGGGTGTGTCTAAAATACACATGGAATGAAAGCTGTTGCATGTGCTGGGACACTGTTGCTATTTGTTCTGGTTTCCTGTCCATGCCAGAGAAAGCTTCTGAACAGTCATCAAAGGAAGCCCAGTGCAGAATAAATTACAGTAGACCAGCCTGGAGGTTGACAAAGGTATGAACGACGGTGACATTGGTATTACAAGGTGACAAAGGAATGAATGATGGATGTGAGCGGTTGCAAGGTCTAGGGCTGAGGAATCACTCACTCTTTTCTGTATTACACTTTCCTTTGTGATACAAATGAACACCAATGTACCTAAGAAGGAATCTGCTACAAACATTTTTATTCTTCAAAGGAGTTACTCAGAAACAAGCTAGCCATGGCATTGCATGGATAAAGAGAGATTCCCAATGGATTTTTATTTTTATTTTTTTAACTTTTCATTTATTTGTTTTATGTCTTCTTTAGTTTCAGTGGCATGTTGTTTGTTTACTTCCACAAGAGGCCCTGGATTTGATTGGTGCACCCCCCCCCAACATAGTGATTATGGCTATAAAGCACAAAGACCATTGACTGATAAAAATAAAATGGCTGCCCCTTCTCATATGTCTCATGGGAACCTGGCTGTGTAGCCCTGCATAGCCCTGATTTCCGTGATTCCACCCTTCCTTTAAATAATGGCTCCCCGGCTGTTGTGGTAAGCATCTGGAGAAGGGCTGTGTGGCTCAGTGGTTAAGCACATGCTTTGCATGGAAAAGGTATCAGGTTTGACCCCCAATATCTCCAGGTAGGGCTGGAACACTGTTGGATTCTGTAGTGGGACAGGCCAAGGATCTGAAGGCAGCCCTGTTTAGGGAGGCTTTTAATGTTTAATAGATTATTCTATTTTATTTTTCTGTTGGAAGCCACCCTGAGTGGCTGGGGAAGCCCAGCCAGATGGGCGGGGTATAAATAAATTATTATTATTATTATTATTATTATTATTATTATTATTATTATTATTAGGGTTCCCATTGGGCAACTGGGAGAGGGGTTTAGGCAAGGCTGGGCTCCAGACCCAAATGTGCAAGGAGTGTGTCATAATACTATCCTCCTGCAAGCCCTGTATGGTACCCGCTATACAGTGGTACCTTTACTTACAAATTTAATGCATTCCGAAAGCACATCCGTAAGTCGAAAAAAATTGTAAGTTGAATCCCATAGGAATGCATTGGGAGAAAAAAATTCATAAGCCGAAGCAACCCTATCTAAAAATTTGTAAGTAGAAAAAATCCTATCTAAACCGCATCCAAGATGGCGGGCGGAGCTCCATTCGTAAGTAGAAACATTCGTAAGTAGAGTTATTCGTAAGTAGAGGTACCACTGTAGTTTTAATTCCTTCCAATGCCACAGTGGTGACAACAGATTTAGAGAGCCTAACAACAGTTGCTGCCCCTCCCCGAGGAAAAGGTGAAAACCTCCCAACTCATCTGGGGTTGCGAGTAAAAAAATATTTCTGGCAGAAGGAGCCCAAGGAAGCACTAACACCAAGGTGGAGTGGGAAGTTCATGGGACAAAATGTTCCTGAGGCTTTTAACCCCTCAGCTGCCTGACCCCTCACAAGATCCCGCAAGAGCACTCAGCCACATGAGGGATGTTGCCAGGGGTCATGAGAAGCAGGAAGGGCCGAAGCTGACATGAAATTCTACCCTGTCAGACAAAGGTACCTAGCTCCAGGGTGCACATGGAATAAAACAGTTTGTATGTCATGCTGCCAATTGCTATGCCTTCAGTCAGCCTGGGTTTCCATGACACTTGCTTTCCCCTGGTCACGCTGACATGAAAGAGGCAACGATAAAAATAACAGCTCCCATCACTGCGTGTTTCGCTATGGAAGCCAAACACAGGCTGTTAAGGGGAAGAGTTTGAAAGAAAAACAGCAGATCTCATGGCATCGACACAGATTGAAACGGGTGCAAACTTTGAAAGTGCAAATCGCACCCCTCGCCCATGACTGCACGACTCCAGTGTCTTCTTGTGGGCAGTGGAGCTAATGGCAATTGTGATCCAGAAATCACAGAATTAATTAATTCATTTATTTAAAATATTTATAAGCTGCCTTTCAGAGCAGAACTCCCCCATGGTGGCATACATGGGGGGGGGACACCCTCCCAAAACACAACAGCAGCACAAAAGTATGACATTCGAGATGGGCTCTTCAAAGAAAAGAAAAAGATACCCAGTACTAAATGACCCAGCAATAAAAAATGCCCACCCAGCCCAAACTGTAAAAGCCTACTGGAGGTCAGGTGACAATGAACTGCAGAGTTGTGGGGCCATGTGGAAAAATGTCCCCTCTCTCGTGCCTGACAGTTTCAAAGAGGGCTTCTGTTCTTGGTCATTGTAATCCTACAAATAATCAGGACCCAATTCATTTTAAGGCATTGAAGGATAAAACCAGGAGTTCAGTTTGGTCTTGGAAATGCACCAGCAAGCAGGGCAGCTGGAATAACAAAGGTCTCATATAATCCAAGCACCTTGCCCCTATCTACAGCTGCATTTCGAACCAGCTGAAGTACCAGAGCTATCTTTAAAGGCCGCCCCATGTAGAATGTATTGCAGTATGCTCAGAGCATGAATTAGGATGAAGAAATCCTGTCAAAGTAAATTTCTAACATGAAATGGGCTCTGGTGCACAAACGGAATGTCCATTCTATATTGGGTATCTAGGACTTGCCATGCAAAGCATTGATTCACACAGTTTCGTATGTTTGTCTCTGGGGCTCTGCATGTAAGAGATGATGGCATGTCGTGGGATGGAATTGTCTGAAAATCTTGACGTCAAGCTTATCAGCCTGGATTTTCGTTTTCTTTTTTTTCTAATTTGCACTATGCTTGTTGATCTTGATGAGAAAGTGTTTTGCTTTTTTACCGATTCCACTAAAAAAACAAGCAAACATGTTTTGCATATCATAGAATCATAGAGTTGGAAGAGACCACAAGGGCCATCCAGTCCAACCCCAGAATTGCATTGGCTTTTTTAGCTGCTGCATCACACTGCTGACTCATGTCAAGTTTGTGGTCTACCAAGACTCCTTTTCACATGTACTGCTCTCAAGCCAGGTGTCACCCATCCTGTAATTGTGCCTTTCATTTTTTTTGCCCAAGTGTAGTACTTTGCATTTCTCCTTGTTAAAATTCATCTTGTTTGCTTTGGCCCAGTTGTCTAATCTGTTAAGGTCATTTTGAAGTGTGATCCTGTCCTCTGGGGTATTAGCCACCCCTCCCAATTTGGTGTCATCTGCAAACTTGCTCAGGATGCCCTCAAGCCCATCATCCAAGTCATTGATAAAGATATTGAATACGACTGGGCCCAAGACATAACCCTGTTATAATACTAGAGTTGCCATATTTTGAAGAGCAAAAAAGAGGATGCTGTGACGATGCTTGTATTAAATACCCCTCTTATATGTAGTCTATAGAAGCTGTGAATATATTGCTGAAGGAGGCAGGAGAGATAAGAGGAAAGCAAGTTTTCAACCACCAATTATGTTTATGTCTCATCCAGAGTAGAGCCAGAGATATTTTGGCAAATTTAAAAAATCTACCTGGACAGAAATTTCACCCCTGAAAAAGACGACGTGCCCTGGAAAAAGAGGACATACGGCAACCCTATATTATACGCATTATTACACCTGATTAAAAGCATAATATTCCACATATATACATTCAACAATGCATATAGCTGTATTAAAATGTGCATTTATGTTTTAGAAAGTCAAGCTGCAGACATGCAGTACCACATGGACTTGACTCTTACATATGCGTTATACCTATAAATGTACATATTTTTGCATATAATTTAGCATATAATTAGTTGGGCTCTTTAAAAAATGCCAACGAGCAAGTGGTGTGAACAAAAGCAGGTGTTTGAAACAAGAGATGGTCTAATGTGGGCAAAGATCGATTGGGCCAGAACCACTAACTTCCATGTATAAATTTATTTAAAACAGATTCCTCCTTCATCCCTAGGCAGTCCACCTGTTGCAAATTGCCAAGCATTTGATATTCAGGGAAGCAGCGATAGGGAGATATTATCTGCAGCTGCTTTTACTGGTGAGAATCTGTTTGATGCTTTAAATGTTCTTAGGATTAAGATGTTTTATGTTGTTATTTGCTCTGTGCTCCCTTTTGGGAGGAATGCTGGGTTATAGAAACGACAAATAAGCAACAAATACAAATAAATTTTAAAGTGAGGTTTTTAATTTAATTATTTTGCATAAATTGGAACCATAATTTGCATGAGTATACCAACTTGTTATTTACACAAGATGCTTCACCTGCACTCCATGAAATGCAATGTTAGTTTTTGTTTCTCATACGTGGGGAAACAACAGCAGCAGCAACAGCAGCAGCAACAACAACAACAACAATAACAACAACAACAACAACAACAACAACAACAAAGCCTTGTGATGAAGAGCAAGGAATCAAGTGTTGGAGTAGAACAGGATGGAAAAATTATGCACTCTCCTGCCCCAAATTGGAAACTTATTTCAGAATAGACAATTGGTTGCTTTGGGATACAAAGTGCAAGGCAGAATGTGAAGGCCTTGCAAAATTCAGAAGGTCAAAGCATAAACCCAGGCTTGTAAATTTGATTCCCCAAACAGCCCCCTACACATTTGGCAATGAATATTCGGTTTTATTTGCTGACTATCAAATCTGTGGCCTGGGACATTTCCAAATTAGCTGGAGAGAGCAGTGCATGGATGGACTAGAGCTGAAAATGGCAGCTCATTGTTTATTGATATAATAAGTCAGAGGGTGTTGTTCCATATATCCCAGCGCTGCAGTGAATCAGAATCCGCCAAACTGGGTGATTCGCTTCAGTGTCCAACTCTGTAGTAAGAGCCTGGCAGCTGCCTGTGTGTTCTCAAGCCAGTGCCAATTGGCGCTGGCGTGTTTTACTCAGTCCCAGTGGATAATGATGCTTTGAGGGTGTGGAGAAATAGTCCATCCAGAGAGTTTTTCTGTTTTGCGTTAGAAACTGCTAGAAATTCCTGAGCACAGGTGCTCCTTATTACCGTAGTCTTCCAAGGCCAAAGCTAGAGAGAACTGGTTGACTGAAATCTGTGATGGGAGGCTGGTGTTTGCTCCTTCAAGATGGGAGAGGTGAGTGTTCATTGTCTCAAAGCTTCCATCGATTAAGCGCCATGATTGGTCACACCAAATCATGAGATTTGGGCCAGTTTTGTTTAAATCTGGCTTAGGTCATTGCAGGGCTTTTTTCAGCCAGAACTCATCTCTCAGGTGAGTGCCATTGCCATTATAGGAGAGCAAGGGAGGTGTTCATGGTGAGTTTCAGCACCTCTTTTTCTAGAAAAATATCATTGGGTTACCGTCTTCCTTGCGATGTAGTTACTATTGTTTGTTATGATGCTGAATTGAAACCTGATGCTCAGCTTCGTCTATGCCACCTAAGTTGTGAGCCAGATAAAATAGCTTTGTTATTTTTAAGCTTCCAAGTTACCGGTACTTTATTTTGCGCTGCTACCAGAAATCTCTCTTTTTTATTAACTTGTAAATTTCTCTTAATAAAACTAGACCTACCCAGCTTAACAAGACTTTTGTTTCCCAGAGTATAAACAAAAGTATAAACAAAAAACAAAATATTGTGACCATAGGCAAAGGGGCAGATTCCTGTAGCTTTTGATAGCCGATCAAGGACATTCTGTTTTATTCTGTGCAGGGGAAAACATCTTGTGTGAATAACAAGTTGGTGTATTTATGTAAATTGCTACACACCATGCCCCAAACTTGTTTCACAGATTTTCCAAAGTGAGGCATCCAAGTGAGAAATGTCTTCACATGGTAAAAGAGGAGGGGGGCTAAATACAGCAAGTCACCTTTTAACTGAGTTTTCCTTTCTAGGATCCTATTTAAAAACACTCAAAAGAGCCTTTCGTTACCTGTTAATGCAAATGACACCCTTCAAAGCTGGTAATTTTTCTGCCCTCAGTGCTCTTCCAACTTCTAGCACATAATAAAATACATTTTTAAGTGCTTTGCAAAACACCCACAGTCTTAATAGCTTTCTTTTCCCCACTTGGAAATCAGGGAGGGGATACACACACACACACACACACACACACACACACACACACACACACACGGCTATTGTGCACATTCACCAGACTTCAGGCCTTGGAGAATGTGCATAACTTGACTCCATTTTGCACATTCTCTCGGCAGTCGAGATCTGCAAATTCCCCATGGCCTGTTGGAAATTTCACATATTGCCAAGAAAATGCATGCACTTTCCTCTTCTTGGACACATTATGTGCAGATTTTCCATGAGGCCTGGGATATGTGCACAATGGTCACTTGTAATGCACATTAAGGTGTAATTTAGAGTAATTCCTGCTACCCTTTCTGGTCCCAAACTGTTAAGTGCTTGATATAATAACAGCAGTACCTTGAACTTAGCCTGGTAGCAAATTGACAACCAGTGCAAGTCTCTAAGTACAGGTGTTATATGCTGAAAGGGTCTCACTCCTGTCAGCAATCGTGTGCCGCAGAATTTTGCACTAACTGCAGTTTCTGGGCATACCCGTCAACTCCCAGATTGAAAAATCCAGGATCAGCAGTGGCGCGGCACCGGAAGTCGCTTCTACGCATGTCCAGACGTAGAAGCGACTTCCGGTGCTGCTCTGCCCGATTTCCGGTGCCCAGACATGGGCAGAGTGGCACCCGAAATCGGTTCTGCGCATGTCTGGACATGCGCAGGAGCCTCCCTGGCTGGCAGCAGCTGCTTTGAAAATCCAGGGAAATTATGGGATATTTTGCCATTCGGGATAACAGCGGGAAACGGCTTTAAAAACGGGGTTTCCCCCCGAAAAACGGGAGACTTGGCAGCTATGGTTTCTGGGTCAGGTGTAAGGAAAGCCCCACACAGAGTGCACTACAGTAATCCAATCCTAAAGCATTAGCTGTGTATGTTTGATAGAACATATGGATCATTAAGTTAATAAGCCTGTCCCTTTATAGACTTAACTTTGCTTCATGCCTTCATTTCAGTACTGGAGGATGGGGGTGGGGGAGGCAAAGATAGAAAATGTTGGGAACTGGAGAACCGAACCTTAACAATGTCAGCAGGGACCTCTTCTAAAGTGCATCAAACAGTGTGTTGTGCAAAGTGTGTGTGTGTGTGTGTGTGTGTGTGTGTGTGTGTGTGTGTGTGTGAGAGAGAGAGAGAGAGAGAGAGAGAGAGAGAGAGAGAGAGAGAGAGAGAGAGAGACTCTGTGTGTAGGAGTGCTCTGTGTCATTACCCACAACAACAGACTCAGAGAGTTCATTTTTCATCACCCACATGAATAAATGTGTTATTCCCCCCTCAGTTCATAAATTCCAAGAAGTGTTTGAAAATAATATGTCATTAAATAACTGCCTTCCTTTGTTTTTCTCCCCCCCCCCTGTCAATGTGTCAATACAACACGGTTTGTGTGAAAATGACAGACTCTAGATGTTACATCTAAATCCAAAGCCTGCTGTACATTTGCCTGGAGGAAGCAGATTACCTAGATCCATTCCAGTCTAGTTTCAGGCCCAGTTTTGTCCCTGACTGGTGACCTCTTTAGGGAGAGAAGTGTGACCCTATTGGTTCACCTTGACCTCTCAGATGCTTTTTACACCATGGCTAAAGGGTTCTGGGGCAAGGAATTTGGAGCTATTGCAGAACCTCCAAGTTTCCAGGGACAGTCCCAGATTTAAAGAAGCTGTCCCAGTTTCTTATTGGATCCCGGAATGTCCCGCTTTTCCTTAGGATGGCCCTATTTCCCTCAGAGAAAAGTTGGAGGGTATGGAGTTATGCGACCCCTGAGCCAAGGAAATAAGTAACTATACAACCTTTAGAAGACATCTGAAGGCAGTCCTGTATAGGGAATGCTTATTTTTTTTAAAAAAAAAATGTTTAATGCTTTATTATGTTTTCACATATGTTGGAACCTGCCCAGAGTTTCTGGGGCAACCTTGCCAGATGGTCAGGATATAAGTAATAAAATTAATAATAATAATAATAATAATAATAATAATAACAACAACAACAACAACAACAACAACAACAACAACAACAACATGGAATAGGGTGTCCCTATTTTCATCGGATAAATGTTGGAGGGTAAGGCATTGTGTTACAATTGTTACATTCCTACCTGCAGGGTGATTTTTATGGTAGCATTCTTTTATGTAGACAAAGCTATAAGCTATAGCTACTGTTTATCCATCATATTCTTCACACAGACCCAAACCCTCCCCATCGCAAACATTTAGCAGTGGCAGGCTATTAATGGCTATTAGCCATGATGGTTATGCTTGGCCTCCATGGTCGGAGGCAGTGATGGTTCTGAATACAGTGGTACCTCTACTTGCATTCACCTCCGGTTATACGTACGTGGCAAACCCAGAAGTATTTTTCCGGGTTCCACCATGCTGTGCAGAAGCGCTCTACACACCACGCGCATGCGCAGAAGCGGCACCTCCATTTGCGAATTCCTCGAGATGCAACCGGAGCTCCGGAATGGATCCCGTCCGCAACCGGAGGTGCCACTGCACTAGTTGCTGGAAACCACAGAAGTGGAGAGGGCTGTTGTGATTGCAGGTTCCCCACAGGCATCTTGGTTGGCCACTGTGAGAACAGGATTCTGGACTAGATGGAGCATTGGCCTGACCCAGCAGAGTTCTTCTCGTGTTCTTACAGGGTTGATCACCATTCCTTCCTGCGGTGTGCATAGTGCCCTGAATTAGTTGCTAAGCGTACTTAGCAACTAGCTGCAAGCTGCTAACAGCAGCTGTCAGAAGCTCCTGGGAAGGACAAAGGCTGGTTCCTAGGAGGAACAAAGGTGCCAGATTCAAAGGTGCCTTTGCATCTCAAAAGCATTTCAGAGGAACAATGTGTTTCAAGAGGCAGCTGGGGAGGACATGCAAAGCCAAAGAAAGTTGGGGTTTGCTCTGATCCATTCAAGACCCCTTCAGCACATTTGCCTGAAGTCAGATGGCATCAGTTAATTGACAGATGGGAGTAGGTTTTTGAAGAAGAAGGAGGGGAGAGAGAGAAGAAGAAGAAGAAGAAGAAGAAGAAGAAGAAGAAGAAGAAGAAGAAGAAGAAGAAGAAGAAGAAGAAGAAGAAGAAGAAGAAGAAGAAGAAGAAGAAGAAGACAGCCTGACAGGCAAAACTGAGAGGTCTGATAGACCAAATTAAGCCTACAGGCCAGAGGGCTCCCATCTCTGTCCTATATGATTGTGTGAAGTGACAGCCACAGATTTGAAGGCCTGTGAAGTCTTCTCTGTTTGTGGAAGGTTATGTAACACACAGGGAGCTTCTTTTACACTATCAGTAAGTTGGAGGGCAACTGGAACAACTATGGGGGGAACTAGAGGGCTTAGAATAATAGAATCATAGAATCATAGAGCTGGAAGAGACCACAAGAGCCATCCAGTCCAACCCCCTGCCAAGCAGGAAACACCATCAAAGCATTATTGACATATGCCTGTCAAGCCTCTGCTTAAAGACCTCCAAAGAAGGAGACTCCACCACACTCCTTGGTAGCAAATTCCACTGCCGAACAGCTCTTACTGACAGGAAGTTCTTCCTAATGTTTAGGTGGAATCTTCTTTCTTGTAGTTTGAATCCATTGCTCCGTGTCCGCTTCTTTGGAGCAGCAGAAAACAACCTTTTCCCTCCTCTATATGACATCATTTTATATATTTGAACATGGCTTGTCCCTGCTGTGCCCCTCACAGAGTAATTTAATGTTAACCATAAACCTTGAAGAGGCCTAGTGTTGGGACGCAGAATTGTAGAGTTAGAAGGGAGCCAAAGGATTATCTAGTCCAACCCCTTAAAATGCTGGAATCACAGCTAAAGAATTCCTGACTAATGCCCTTCCAACCTTTGTTTAAAAACCTCAATTGAAAGAGAGTCCTCCACCTCCAAGGTAGTCGTTTCCACTGTCGAACAGCTGCTGCCATCAGAAAGTTCTCCCTAATGTTTATTCAGAATCTCCTTTCTCGCACTGGTAGAGATTCATGCTCCGGCACCGGGGGCGGGGGTAGGGCTGGTGATGGGGGGGGCACACCACCCGGAGGGGAGGGGCGTGCATTCCGGGGGTGGGGCGTGGCACAAGTTTTAGGGGTGGGGCGTGCCGTCTGGAAGGGCAGGGCGCACGTTCTGGGGGTGTGGCGCGCCGCCCGACGGGGCGGAGCATACATTCTGGGGGCTGGCTGCAGCCATGGCGCCCTCGAGATTGCGCTGCTTAGGCAGAGCGCCCCCATCGCCCCTCCCTTCCTATGCCCCTGCTTTCTCGTAATTTGAAGCCACTGGTTTTCTGGAGCAGCAGCAAACAAGCTTGGTCCATCTTCCACATGACAGGCCTTCAGATATTTGAAGGTGGCTGCCAGCCATACCACCTCTCAATCTTCTCTTCTCCAGGCAGTGACATTATCCCAGTTACTGTGTGATCTCTGACAGGGTAGGATCAGTTTTTGTGACTAATCTAGGGAAAACGAAGACACATTCTGGATGATAAGTACGGCACCAAAACAGCTGTGGTGTTTGTGTCTGTGTGTAATGGTGTTGAAAATGTGCACAACCTGAGTGTTTTTCGTTGCTATTTCTTCTTATCAACCTCAGAATCAAAACTGGATAATATTCTGTGCAAATCTACTTTCCCTATCGTATTATAAAAAGGAACACTTGAAGGAGTCCATTGGTTTTTAACAGTCTGTTGGGCGAGGGGAGAATAAAACAAACATCCGCACGATTTCACACTCTCTGCCAGTTACATTGCAAAACAATAAATTTCATCAGACAGTATATCGGCCCCTGTCCTTTTCTATCAGCAGCGGCACATGCAAGCCCAGGATTATGGGATTTGCCTCTCTAGTTTCTCTACAGCTCCCCTTGAGGTGTCATATAAATTAGGAGACAGAATGCTCACCTTTCCCCAGGAGCGGGTTGTCTCTGCAAGTTTGTCCTATCATTAACTGTTGTGAGCTCTGCCCTGCCTGGAAAGCTCCTTAAGGGTTCCGTGACTTCAGAGAGGTAGAAATCTACCAAATCTCTAAATTAAAATAGCCGCGTTCTCCTGAGTAGGAAGAAAAGGTGGGGATTAATCTCGGGTACGCTCACCAACTTCTTCACAAAGAATGTCAACAGGCCATCATGAGCTCCTGTGCATACCTGCCAAGTTCCGGCCTGAGAAATAAGGGACTGGACCAGAAGTAGCAGACCGGAAGTAGCACTGCCACCATTTTGGAACTGGGCGGAGCATGCTCAGAAGTGACTTTTGATGCTGCTCTGCCCTGTTCCAAAATGGCCGTCGCACCAGAAGTCGCGCTGCAGCCATTTTGGAACTGGGCAAAGCAGCATCAAAAGTCGCTTCTGAGCATGCTCCGCCCAGTTCCAAAATGGCCGCCGCACCAGAATAAACCGGGGAAAAACAAAAAAAATCCTTTTTTCGGCTGGGGGCAGCTGGAAAAACGGGGGTTTCCCAGGGAATACGGGAGAATTGGCAGCTATGCTCCTGTGATTCTGTTTCACAGGCCTTTGCATTTGATGTGTTGCTACACACAATTCCCCAACTTTTCAAGATAATGCAAAACCCGTCATTGAAACATAGGGGTGCTCTGGGAATTTGATCTTTGCAAATCCTGCTACAAACTAATCTAACCGGCTCCAGAGCTGAGTTACCCACCAACATTTTGCACGTCCTCTCCATCATGGCTTTAAAAAATGTGTCAAAATAAATGCATAAATGTAAATCTGGAGACAGATTATGTTTAGAGTTGCATCTTTTGGAGGGAAAATATGTCTTAAACTGCATAAATATGGGCTGAGGTAATTTCATTTAGTTTTGCGGAGTAGGTGGAATTTGGGGTGGTGTTTCAGCCAAACCCCACAAAGAAAGTTGAAAAGTTTCAGGGACAAGAAATGAGGAGGAGCTAACACTTCACAGCACACAGGGAGAGGGGCTTTTTACTTTCCACCTTATTTTATTTTATATTTTATTTTATTTATGCTCACAGCATATAAATATTGATTTAAAAAAAAAGAAAAATAAGCAACCCTATTAAAAACCACTAAAAACGCTTAAAACCATTTCGAAGAAAAACACACATACACAGTGCAACACCCACCCTCAGAAATCCCTGCCACAACAGCCAGTTAGTAGGCCTGTCTGAACAAAGAAAGCTGGGGAACGGAAAGTCAATAGGGACTGGAGTTCACACCCTGGGAGCAGCCATCGACAAGGCTCTTTCTTGTGTCCTTCCCAAATGTACCTGTGAAGGTGGTGGAACCAAGAGAAAGTTCTCCCCATAAGATCTCAAAGCCTTGGGAGGCTCATATAGTGAGGATGAAGGGTCCTTCAGAGAGCCTGGACCCAAGCCAAAGCAGGCTTTAAAAGTGAACTAATTAGGTTAGCCATATTGATTTGTATGCTGACGGTAAGTTTTTGTCGTTGTCCTGTTGGGCTGTATAAGTGATGAAGGGGAACCATACTGGAGTGAAGGTGTCGTCTTCTGTTTGTCCCCGTGTCAGTTTCAGCTTACTGGTTAGTTTTTCTAGTAGGGCCGTTTCCCATACAACTTGGTACCATTGGTCCATGCTTACCCCTGACAGGTCCCTCCAGTGCCTGGCTATGATGTTTCTTGTTGCTAATCAAAACATCCTCCCTCCCCACTCACACAAGAAACTAAAGATCATCGCAGCCAACCACAAATGAGCAATCACATCTTAAGACAAATCCCGACCTCTCTCACCAACAGAGAAGCACGGAAAAAACAACGGAGAACCTGCACAAACGACGCTGACGCCGAACCCCTACACATATCAAGAAAAACAGAAACATTGACAATCCACCACACCCACTCCCCATCCCACCCACCTCTTTCCCCCCTTCCTCATAATGTCTCAACAAGTAAAATTGATGTGTAAAAATGATGCACGAGACACTGCACTACCTTTGTAACCCAAGAAAATCCTTAATAAAAATAATTATAAAAAAGTGAACTAATTTGTCCTCTCTGAACAAATATACAACCCAAACATTTCTCTGAATTTTGTGATGCATACATCAGGATACCTGCATACATCGGAATACATAAAAATTCACATATTTGAAAATAGATCACATGGACATTTGTTATATTAGGCAAATGGCTTTTCAAGCATGCTTATGTCAGGCTAAATTGCATGCAAGTGTGTGTACTATAAGAGAAATTTGCACCCAAATGCTGGTGGATTTTCATGAGGATTAAAGAAGAAGAATTTGCAAAGTGATGTGAAAAAATGGAGACTTGAAACTGAGAGAAACTGAAATTGAAAGATTTGGCCACCCCCACTTTGAAGAACCGGGTATGTAACCCCCACCCCCTACATACACAGTGTGATGGTTAAATTGGCCCTGCATCAATAGGAGAAGGAAACAGAAGAATGCAGAAACAGTGCATGCAGTCATTGCTGATCACAGGTAGACCTGTGATTTTTCTCACCTAAAGAAAAATTTCCACACTAGCAAATAAGCACCCCAACACAGCTTTCAGGTGCTGTTGTTAGATCTGTAGTTTTGTTTTTTTTTAAAAAAAAAAAAGCATCAGGTTAACTCAACAAGCTGTTATGCAATTAAGCAAGATGTGCTTGCCCATAATGATTCAGATCTGCAATTATTATTTATACTGCTGTCTGTGCTTTTGACTGGGGAACATAATGCATAATCCTAGAAAATGAAGTGCATGGAATGGGCAAGAACATGTCAGATCCGCTTTGGGAAACTCACATATTTGCCTCTGCGGACAAATGCCTCAAAAGACCGCTCACTGTATTCCCCCAAAAACAGTGGCAGCAGTTGTGGCCACTGTATAGCTGGCAGACATCATGTGCAGCTTCAAGCTGGCTGTGAGAGCTGGTGGGATTGACTGCAATAAATGTTAGGATTTGAATGGGCCCTGCTGTGTGTATGTGTGTGTGTGGAAGGGGGGGGTGATGCCCCTGTAATGGACCTGACAGGGGCAGTCTTCTGTTGGGTCTTCCAGTGGGGCATACAAGATGGCTGCACTGCTTGCAGTGCAGTGCAGTTGGGAAGCAGTTGTCCCACCCACCCTGTATGTTATGGATGTCAGATAACACAGACAGCGAGCGTCCTGAACACAGAACTGCCATCATTGCAAGAGAGCTGCGACATTTTAACATTGATATTGCAGCGCTTCAAGAGACTTGACGAGCAGGCGAGGGACAACTGAAGGAAGAAAAAGGAGGCTACACATTCTTCTGGAAAGGTCTATCTCAACAAGAACATTGAATACATGGGGTAGGCTTCGCTATCAAAACGACCTTGTGAAGCTCCTGTCAGAAGTCCCTACTGGCATTAATGTGTGACTCTCAACCCTCTGTGTTTATGGAAGACAATCTTACTCAGCTATGAGTGATTGCCAAAGAGAAGAGAGATGACTTGCTGTGGTGCCATATTTGGGTGAAGGAAGGAATTTGCCTGCAGACAAATGGCTCCTGTCTGGGAGTTTTGCCTCTTGTCACAATTTTGGTGGGGGGGAAAAGGCATTGGGTTGGATCCTTAGACTAAACCAGGATGGAGGATCAAATTCAGGGTACCGTGGTAAAGGGGTGCACAGGCTGGGTTCTGTCCAAAGCCCCAGACAGGGTCTGACAGGAGAACAGAAATGGCGAACTGGTGGGACCATCCATTAGATTTCTGTCAGTGGGGTATCCTTATAATCAGATTCAACCTTGATGGAGACATCAGTCAATGGTTGGGTTGGCTGATTCAGGAGACATACAGTACTTATGCAAAAGACAACTTAAATATATAATCAATAAAGTTGTGACCATTTTGGTCCAAGCCGTGATCCACAATCTGTAATGGCATGGTGGGGAAAGCATAGATGTCACACTTAAATTTTCAGTTTCTTGCACATTAACTCTTTCATACATAGAATCATAGAATCATAGAGTTGGTGTAGAATCATAGAATCATAGAGTTGGAAGAGACCACAAGGGCCATCCAGTCCAACCCCCTGCCAAGCAGGAAACACTATCAAAGCATTCTTGACATATGCCTGTCAAGCCTCTGCTTAAAGACCTCCAAAGAAGGAGACTCCACCACACTCCTTGGTAGCAAATTCCACTGCCGAACAGCTCTTACTGTCAGGAAGTTCTTCCTAATGACAAGCTCCATCTTAGCCTCTGTCCATTTCAACACGTTTTCCACTATGTTTGTGATGTATTGCATGATAGACCCCCCCAATCCTTATGCATAAATATTTGATTTTTTAAAAATAAAATAAAAGCAAACCTAAATAATGCATATTGAGTTCTATTAAAAGTGACCTACCTATAAACAACACACATGAGCATTTTTTCCACCCAGGCTATTATGGACATGCGACATTCTGCAAGCCATCATCCAATCAAACAGTGCAGTTAATTCAGCAGAAAGTGTAGGGGTATTTTTCTGAATAGATTGGGGGGTTTCTGTGTGATGTTTGTGAGGCATGGCAGATGTTGGTGCTGGAACAGTGTTTATGAGCCCTGAATGATTCTTGTGTTGCTTTTAATTTTTTATGTTTGTCCATATAAAATATTAAAATAGAACCTTTGTGCCCTTTTGCAGGACTTTTTCTTTTCTTTTCAGGGTTGATAAAGGAGCATGACTTTAGGAGGTTTGAGGCACTAGAAAGAATATAAGATCCCTCAGATTGCTGCATGCCAGCAGCAATACCTTTAGCATTGAATTACATTTACCATGAAAAACCCTGTAATCATTTCCTTATGAATCATCACAACAGGTATTATTTATTAGTCACTATAAGAGATCATTAACAAGTTTTGGTTCAGCCACATTCATTTCTGAGCAGACTTCCATAAAATTGCACTGTTGGTCAAAACTAAGCCTTTAGAAGTAGTGGCTAACTTCTAGGTATGCTGCAGGAAACTTGCCAGATTTATTTCAACAGGACCTAAGTGTCACGAACTTCCAGTGGATTGAGGTCTTTAGAAATAATAGCACATTGAAACATTTTCTCAAAGCAACAGGAGCCAAACTGGGGCTTGCATCAACTAAGGGAAGGATCTTCAGGCCTCCCCATTCCCAGATGGGTGTTGATTGACAAAGCAGTGGAACCATCACTCCACCTACAGTTGTCTGTGGGATGGAAGGTGGAACGCTCAGACAGATCACTTTGTCAGCCCAGAGCTGGTGCGGTGATTGGGCCCAAATTTCAAACCCTCCAAGTGTCCCTATTTTCCATGGGCAGTCCTAGATTTACAGAAGCCACCCCCGTTTCTGATTTGATCCTAGAATGTCCTGGGGTTTTTTAGGGCACCACTATTTTCACTGAAGAAATGTTGGAGGGTATGGTAGGAAGTCCGTATTTTCATTGTTGTTGTTTAGTCTTTTAGTCGTGTCCGACTCTTTGTGACCCCATGGACCAGAGCACTCCAGGCACTCCTCTCTTCCACTGTCTCCCACAGTTTGGTCAGACTCATGTTGGTGGCTTCGAGAACACTGTCCAACCATCTCGTCCTCTGTCGTCCCCTTCTCCTTGTGCCCTCAATCTTTCCCAACATCAGGGTCTTTTCCAGGGAGTCTTCTCTTCTCATGAGGTGGCCAAAGTATTGGAGCCTCAGCTTCAGGATCTGTCCTTCCAATGAGCACTCAGGGCTGATTTCCTTCAGAATGGATAGGTTTGATCTTCTTGCAGTCCATGGGACTCTCAAGAGTCTCCTCCAGCACCATAATTCAAAAGCATCAATTCTTCGGCGATCAGCCTTCTTTATGGTCCAGCTCTCACTTCCATACATCACTACTGGGAAAACCATAGCATTAACTATACGGACCTTTGTCGGCAAGGTGATGTCTCTGCTTTTCATTACTATGTGTTTATATATGCTGGAAGCCACCCAGAGTGGGTGGATGGGGTACAAAATAATAATAATAATAATAATAATAATAATAATAATAATAATAATAATAATAATTTATTATGAATTGGAGAAATGTTGGAGTTATGTGACTCCCAAGCCAAGGAGGCAAATAACTATACAACCATTAGAAGACATCTGAAGGGAGCCCTGTATAGGGGAGTTTTTTAAATGTTTTGTTGTGTTTTTATATATGTTGGAAGCTCCCCAGGGTGGCTGGGGCAACCCAGTCAGATGGCAGGATATAGATAATAACAAAAAAAGGTTAAAGGTAAAGAACCCCTGACAGTAAGTCCAGTTGCAGACGACTTTGGGGTTGCAGCGCTCATCTTGCTTTACAGGCCGAGGGAGCCGGCATGTGTCCACAGACAGTTTTTCTGGGTCATGTGGCCAGCATGACTAAGCCGCTTCTGGCACAATGGAACACCGAAACCAGAGCAGCGGATGGAAATGCTGTTTACCTTCCCACTGGAGTGGGACCTATTTATCTACTTGCACTTTTTGGCGTGCTTTCGAACTGCTAGGTGGGCAGGAGCTCACAGGATTCGAACTGCCAGCCTTCTGATTGGCAAGCCCAAGAGGCTCAGTAGTTTAGACCACAGCTCCACCCGCGTCCCAATTAGATAATAACATTAGTAGTAGTAATAGTAGCATGGAATAGGACAGGGGTCAGCAACCTAACGCCAATGGGCCACAAGCGGCCCATGGGGGTCGTTTAACCAGCCCACAAGCCACCCCTAAACTGAACCGCCTGCTTGGCAGGTCCCCACGCGCTGTGCTAAACCGACGGAGCACGACGCAGGGACTCTCTTCCATGGTGCTGAAAATCGTGTCTGCGCACACACAGACACTGGAAATTGCTGGCACGCTCACTCGTGATCCAGCCCATGGAGGGATCTCTGCTGGAGTGAACCAGCGCAGGCGAGGTAAACCTTGCCGACCCTTGGAATAGGATGTCCCTATTTTCAATAGAGAAATGTTGGGAGGGTATGAAATTGCACCCAGTGTTGTCATGTGGCAAGGCTCACTCAGGATTCAATGGATCCTCGCTCTGCTGAGCCCAGCCCACCCTGATTCTGAAAGTCCTTTGGGGGGGATTTCCACTGGCTACTGATGATGGAGATCCTGCCAGTGGCACTTTAGCCTTCATGCACATTTAGCATGCAGAAGTAAGGACTCTGTGGATCAACAGATGCTGCGTTCAATCTGCATGCAGGGGGAAGCCATTGAAGTCCAGAAAGGCTAGGCCATTCCTGGCCAAACCACCATTTCTGCCTAGCCCAGCACACAGGTGCGCTGGTTTGCTCTATAAATTATTTCCCAGTTCTGCTTTATTTTTTAGAAGACGACTCGGTAAACCAAATTCAAATTTAATTTGAGGCTGGAGGGAGGAATTGCCCATCATTAGTTCTATCCTCCTGTTGGGGTGGGGGGTGGGGGATCTGCTTTCTGTTTGCAGATTTCTCTTCATAGATGGGCAAATCATATAGGAAACATACCCAGTCTAACAATGCATTGCTGGGGCTCACAGCTGGAAGATCTGTGTGTCTGGATAACTGGCACCCCAAACAGATAAACATCCATATTTCAGCAACTGCAGGGATTTCAGAATAACATTCTAAAATATTAATGCCCCAGCCACCCTTGTTCTACATCTGAGTCTGAATTTTTCATCAATCTTTTGCAATGACTGTAATTTTATACTTTTTATTGGCATTGTACAATCTTCCGAAATCTCGCCAAAGCTACTCCAATCTGAAAGCTGTTCCATCTTTTAATTTTGCGTTTTTGCATTATAGAACGACGATGGTTTCTTGGCTTTGTTCTCATCTGGGTCTGTTTACAAGATCAATGCTCAACAGCTGTACTTAAATGACTTATAAGTGTAAGATAATATGGATTCTCAAATTCCCCCCCTAATTCATATTGCCATGCTGTGCCCATTTTCAAAGAGGCACGCAAATACAATTCCATTAAAAGGATGTGGTTTCTCATGTGGAAGGAAAGTGAAGGGGTAAGGACACTTAGGTTGGCCCAAACTTACAGGATGAATTCTAGCTGTACTGCTTTCCGGGGGGACGGCAGCTGGGGAGACATGAAGAGAACCGAGGATAAAACAGAGGGAGCAATGGAAGGGTAGGCAACACTGTTCTTCGACATGAAGGAAGGAAGGCATGCAAAAAAGCAGGACCAGCTGTAATTGATTGAGAAATGGTTGAAAAATAGTGAATCATATGGACCTGTGTGTAGAGACAGACGTCAGTGGCTATTAGTCACCATGCTTGCGTTCTACCTCTGTGGCAGGAGGCAGTGTGCCTCTGAATACCATTTGCTGGGGATCACAATTTGGGTGAAGTGCTGTCATACTCAGGTCCTGCTAGTGGGCTTTTCATGGGCACCTAATTGGCCATGGTTGGAACAGGTAAGTGCAAGCATGGATCTACCATGAAACTTATGAAGCTTAAGCTACAGGGCTCCAATAGGAGTATAGCATCTAGATCTAGGGAAGTAATAGTACCACTCTATTCTGCTCTGGTCAGACCTCACCTGGAGTACTGTGTCCAGTTCTGGGCACCACAGTTCAAGAAGGATACTGACAAGCTGGAACGTGTCCAGAAGAGGGCAACCAAAATGGTCAAAGGCCTGGAAACGATGCCTTATGAGGAACGGCTTAGGGAGCTGGGTATGTTTAGCCTGGAGAAGAGAAGGTTAAGGGGTGATATGATAGCCATGTTCAAATATATGAAAGGATGTCATATGGAGGAGGGAGAAAGATTGTTTTCTGCTGCTCCAGAGAAGCGGACACGGAGCAATGGATTCAAACTACAAGAAAGAAGATTCCACCTAAACATTAGGAAGAACTTCCTGACAGTAAGAGCTGTTTGGCAGTGGAATTTGCTACCAAGGAGTGTGGTAGAGTCTCCTTCTTTGGAGGTCTTTAATCAGAGGCTTGACAGGCATATGTCAAGAATGCTTTGATGGTGTTTCCTGCTTGCCAGGGGGTTGGACTGGATGGCCCTTGTGGTCTCTTCCAACTCTATGATTCTATGATTCTAATCCCAGAAGAGCCCCAGAAGCAACTTTAGTCCACAGTGCTTTAAAAAATCGGGTCTAGTAGACCTAATTTGAGTCAGATTGGTTTAAACCACGTTGATTGATTTTTTTTTTATGCATATATTTCAACAATCCCAAAGTTTGAGAGTGAGTAGCACATAAGTTGTCAAGGTGTCGTGATCTGACATCCCACTGAAGAAGAGAACGGTGGTCACCCAGACCTTGTTGCTGGTTCTGAAGGGGCCCTCATGGCACTTCAAGCATCAGGGTCCCTCAAATGTAGGTCTGCCACTGGGTAAAGGGGTTAGATTGGCACACAACCTGATCCTGCAGAGCCCTTCTTAAGCTCTTCAGAGTGTATGCGAACTTTGGGCACCAACAGAGTGCAGACAGCTAGGGTGATTTGGGGAATGAGGAGAGGACTCGATTGTCGTACCAGCTCCAAGGGCCTTCTGGCGGTTCCCTCACTGCAAGGAGCTAAATAACTATGTAACTTTTAGAGGACATCTGAAGGCAGCTCTGTATAGGGAAGGGTTTTTTTTGTAAATGTTTAATGCTTTGTGGTGTTTTTATATATGTTGGAAGCCACCCAGAGTGGCTGGGCCAACCCAGTCAGATGAGTGGGGTACAAATAATAAAATTGTTGTTGTTTTTGTTGTTGTTAAAAGTAATGTGCCACCTGCCACGTAGCAAATCACCACAACTTGTGCGATAGGCACTGCGGATAGGCACTGGTTCAGGTGATAGGGATGGGAGAACGGTCTCGCCATCCCTCTGTGAAGGGTATTCAGTTAAAGGAATCCAGGGACACAACTTGGTTTGGTAAACCCCCGAGAGGGGGTTGTGCCCATGCCTGAGTCCAGGGGAGCATCTGGGGGAGTGGACATAGTCTGTCCCCGGGCTTCCTACCTACCTCAGGTGTTCACCCTTGGCTGATTTATGATAGAGCTCTGGGTCGGCGCTACCTGCAAGGGTGCAGGGAGCTAGTCCAACCAGAGCCTATGCAACCAATCACTTTCTGTAATCCATAAAGTTGTGGCCTAAATTCTGCCAAAAACCAAAACTAAAAATTGAGTCAAATGTGTGTTTATTTAGGGGGGGAGGTCTCTGGGTCTGAACACGCAAATGGCTTTCCAGACATTGTTTGACACCAAATCCCATCAGCCCCAGCAAAGGGTAGGGATGATGGAATTGTAGTCCAATAACTTTGGGAGGGTCATATTTCGCTCACCTCTGGCATAACATATTGAAATGTCATTCCAATTCCTTTCTGTTCTTGACGCATTGTCTCTGCTACTCCTCACTGGCATACATTTTGGACTGCAAGCGTTTAAGCTGAGTGCTTATCTCTTCCACCCCCTGCTGTATAATCATTTCTTTTTTTTCCAGGGGGACACAGGGGTATGCATACCCCTAAACATTTTGTGAATCTTTGTACTTTTGACCATTTACTGTATTAATTTTTTCCAATTTGAACCATAAAATGGCATTTTCCTGAGCCAAAATGTGAGTACCCCTAAACATTTTTTTTAAAAAGGACTGTGTATAATTATACAAAACTTAGTAACTATACCAATGTGTGTGTGTGTGTGTGTGTGTGTGTGTGTGTGTGTGTGTGTGTGTGTATTAGGACACACTTCATCCTCCTGCATAGAATGGCTTGTGACCACAAAAGGTTGCTTTATGGTAGAAAGAAAGGGGGAGAAGTTGCCATGTAAGAGCATGAGTTAACTTATTTTTTAGCTTCTCAGAAGAAAAGAGCTATAATCAATGAAATGGCCTCTCTGCACTGAGGATTCAGATGTATTTTGCAGCAGCTGAGAGCTGGCTATCCTGAAATCTCGTTCCCTCTCTCTCTGTGCGTGGATGTACATGTGCAACACAGAGATGAATTGTTTAAAGATTTTGCTTGATAACTAGGCTGCACAAGAGTCTTATTTTCTGAGCAAGCTGTGTGTGTGTAGAGAGAGAGAGATTTGAGTTTTGATTCTGCTCCAATTCCTGAGTGCATGCATAATTTAAAAACAATATATTTTCAATTATATTGAACTTCCAAAACAAGAGAATTTGTATGGATGTTAAATGTAACCAGGTAATCATTAAAATCTTGCTTGTGTCACCATTTCCTGCAGTTCAAAGGCAACCTTAAATTTTTCTTAGTAGTAAATGAGACCTCTGGGGAGAAATGGTTAGAAAAATATTTAATCAGAGTTGTGTGTGCGGTCCCCCTCCCCCCTTCGTTCTAGAAGGTAAGGAGGAGAAGGCAACAAAATAGCCTTCAATTTCCCTACTTGTTTTAGAATGAAAGCCAGTCCCGATATCCTACTGAGAGGGAAATTATTCCAAGCTGGCAGATCGGCAGAGTAAATCCCCCTTTCCATGAAAATGTATTGACGTTCTGAACTTGCTAATACGCTGTAATATGCAGTTAAAATTGACGGCATGACCAAAAGGGTTTGGAGGCAGCTTTGTCTAAATGTTCCAATATATAGCTTGATGTGACCTCATTATTATATAAATTAATTCTGACCTTTGTGGCATGTTTGGAAACGTGCCAGAAATAACGAGGCTGACAGCCTAGTAAATCGTATTTCAGTGACGCCGTGCTGAAAAATCAAAAGACATCATCTCCACCTTCCTCGATGAGTAGTCGAGTGTGTGCCGCCGCATTTTAGCCATTCTGATGACACGTCTGTACAAATACATCAGCTGACAATCAAAGATGCAGGGGCTTGTCAAGCCTCACAGTTTTCCTGCAAGCATAATTGATTTCTCATTATGCTCTCCTGGATGCAAGAATGGAGTCGTTTCTCAAGGCTGGCTGTCCAGAACTAGCAATGGGGGGGGGGGAATTAGGCTGCAATCCTTTGGGTCCCAGGAGGTCATCTCAGAAGCCACATGAAGCTCTGGATCTCCCTTCCAGAGGTCAAGCAGGTGGATCTCAGAATCTCAAGGAGGAGCATCTGATGTCACATGCCCCCTCCCGACTGTCTTTCTTGGCTACTTATATGTCCATGGACCTATAAACATCACTATGGCCCAAAGGGCAAATTGGGTGTACGTCAGGGGCTGAGTTGGAAGGGGCAAGGATGTAAAGGAAAAGGCCTTCTCGGCCACCTGACAACAGCCCCTACACTGTCCCAGGTGTTCACCCTTGGCTGACCTATGGTTGGTGCCCAAGGTCAGCACTACCTGCAAGGGTGCAGGGAGCTAGTCAAACCAGAACCTATGCAACCACTCACTTGATTGTAATAAAAAAAGTTGTGGCCTACATTCTGCCCATAGCTGCCAAGTACCCCAATTTTCCCCGGGCAACCCCTGTTTTTACTTACCTTTTCCCAGTGGTCTCCCGTATCACTTAGTCTCCCGTTTTTCTCCGTTATTTTCTCCTGCTGGCGGCCATTTTTTTCTTTCTGATTTGCCCTTCTATAGGCACCAAAAATGGCCACCGCCGGCTTCAAAAGTCGCATCTACGCATATCTGGAAGTGCATAGACATGACTTCCGGTGTCGGCGGCGGCCATTTTTGGTGCCCGTAGATGGGCAGAGCAACACCGGAAGTTGCGTCGACGCACTTCCTGACATTCATAGAAGCGATTTTCGAAGCCGGCAGCGGCCATTTTTGGTGCCCATAGAAGGGCAAAACGCCACCGGAAGTTACGTCGACGCAACTTCCGGTATCACACGGCTGCCGGTCCCGGATTCTGCAGTCCGGGACTTGGAAGGTAAGATTCTGCCAAAAACCAAACCTAAAACTTGAGTCTTGTCTGAGTTTATTTCAGGGGTGGGGGTGGGGGTTAAAAGGTCTCCACACGCAAAATGTAGTGATAAGCCTACCAATAACTATTAGCCATGTTTGTAATGTTCTGTCAGGGGCAATATTATTCCGAATGCCAGTTGCTGAGAATCGCAAATAGGATGAGTGCTGTTGCACTCACAGGATTTCCATAGGCATCTGGTTGGCCACCATGAAAACAGGATGCTGAACTATATGGCCCAGTGGCCTCATCCATAGCTGATTGTGCCCAGTTCCTCTATTGCCTTCTT
The DNA here is from genome assembly GCF_963506605.1 of Zootoca vivipara. Classification (NCBI taxonomy): domain Eukaryota; kingdom Metazoa; phylum Chordata; class Lepidosauria; order Squamata; family Lacertidae; genus Zootoca; species Zootoca vivipara. The sequence continues at coordinate 84,947,207 of NC_083282.1, read as the reverse complement.
CTTTCTCTGAAGAGATAAGCTAGAAAAAGAAGAAAATTAAAAAGAAAGAATGGCAGCTTAAAACCAACAGATGCGGCTTTTTATTATTATTTTCTCTGAAAATAAAATAAATGAAAGAGTGGATAGCTCATGCATGGCTGCTGTAAAAGTCCATATGCTCCTCAGCAAGAGTAAATTAATCTTGTACATGAGAGGCCCTCTTTCAGCCATCTATTGCTTTCTAAATTAAAAACAACCCCTAAAAATAAAACCCTGCCAAGTGAAGTTTATTGAGGTTTGTCCTCGAGCTATTTACACAGCAAAATTAATTTTGTTGATCAGGTTTCCTCCTTTGGTTGACTCTGTGATCTAATTCCTCCCATGTATGAAAAACCAGATTAATAGGAACCCAAGATGGTTTAATATATTTTGACAGCAAACACTTATCTTTAATCTTCTTCAGTTTGCTGACAGCCATATCACCTTATGTATTCCATGTATTCCCCATTCCCCCCTCCCAGCCTCAGTAATAGGGGCTTCTGTGCTAACAAGTTGCACAATGCCTCTGCGTGTTTGCATTGACTTGAATACATTTGATTTCCTCGCTGACTGATAAGCACATCAGACAGCAGCGCACAGCAGTGGGCTGGGAAAGATGCTTTTGTTCATCCCTGTTCATCTGCATGACAAGAGGGACCTTGAACACTCCCAGAGCTCTTGGGACAATCAGGCAGATAAAGCAGGAGCCCGGACTATCTTCAAAAGAAGCAGCAGTCCCTCAAACCAAGGAGGAAGCCGCCACAGTGATTACTTGCATGAGTGGAGTTTAACAGCCTTCATATTAGAAGAGTAAATACTTCCTCAGGATCCCTTATTGGCAATGCATGGACAAGCCTGTCATTTTCAGATTCTCGCAGTTCCTCATTTTGCTAATCTGGGCACCACAGTTCAAGAAGGATACTGATAAGCTGGAACGTGTCCAGAAGAGGGCAACCAAAATGGTCAAAGGCCTGGAAACGATGCCTTATGAGGAACGGCTTAGGGAGCTGGGTATGTTTAGCCTGGAGAAGAGAAGGTTAAGGGGTGATATGATAACCATGTTCAAATATATAAAAGGATGTCATATAGAGGAGGGAGAAAGGTTGTTTTCTGCTGCTCCAGAGAAGCGGACACGGAGCAATGGATTCAAACTACAAGAAAGAAAATTCCACCTAAACATTAGGAAGAACTTCCTGACAGTAAGAGCTGTTCGGCAGTGGAATTTGCTGCCAAGGAGTGTGGTGGAGTCTCCTTCTTTGGAGGTCTTTAAGCAGAGGCTTGACAGCCATCTGTCAGGAATGCTTTGATGGTGTTTCCTGCTTGGCAGGGGGTTGGACTGGATGGCCCTTGTGGTCTCTTCCAACTCTATGATTCTATGATTCTATGATTCTATGATTCTAATCTTACATTCAATTAGCCACATTTTCCACATCAGTTTAAAGCCCTTATGGCTATCCCCCAGTATTTTAGTGCACATTCCTTGTAATGGCTTACACACTATTCTAGGTATCTCCCCGCCGCCCCACCCCACAATGCAACACACAGTTTCATTTTCCCTAACATGCGCATTTTAATGCACACAGTCTCCTAAATACACATTTTTGGTGGCTGCACAATTAAATCACAATATTCAGAAGAGTTGGAATTGGAAGGATAACTCTGTTTCGGTATGCAAATTTGGTTCAGTAAATGCAATTTGGGAAGATTTGCATTAAAAGGTGAACTAAACTAAATGACCCTCCTATTCCAATTTGCAACACGGCACACATATTGATCAAAAATTGGGCATGGTCACTCATCATAGCAGTAGGAGTCACATATTTGAGCTCAAAAGTACTGATGCAGTTGAGACGAAGGCCACAGTGCAAGCCTAACTTCATTCTAGCTTTAAAGGGGGGGGGGAGAAAAAAGATGTGCTTCATAGCAAAATAAGTGTTCTCAGCTGTCAACGTGTCCCCTCCCCTCCATGCTTAAGGTGAACTACCAGTCTCTCGTTTTTCTTAAAGTACCTTTGCCATTGATTTTACCAGAATGTACTTACTTAATTTGCAATGAAACCTTGCATATTGCCACATATATGGGTCTTCAATTCATACTAAGAATGTCTCCAGGGCTCCTGAGGTGATCTTTGGTAAAGTCCCCTCTAGTGATGTACTTCAGGAGGTCTGGGTAACCTTACCTGGAGGCAGGAGCCTGAACCAGTGCTGAGTTTTAATTGTCCACAGTTTAATTTCCCAGGGCCCTGTGGAAAATTAAAATGACAGCACCAAAAACAATATGCTTTATAAAAAGTGTGTGTGTGGTGGGGAAAGCAGAGACATCACCTTGCCGACAAAGGTCCGTATAGTTAAAGCTATGGTTTTCCCAGTCGTGATGTATGGAAGTGAGAGCTGGACCATCAAGAAGGCTGATCGCCGAAGAATTGATGCTTTTCAATTATGGTGCTGGAGGAGACTCTTGAGAGTCCCATGGACTGCAAGAAGATCAAACCTATCCATTCTGAAGGAAATCAGCCCTGAGTGCTCACTGGAAGGACAGATCGTGAAGCTGAGGCTCCAATACTTTGGCCACCTCATGAGAAGAGAAGAATCCTTGGAAAAGACCCTGATGTTGGGAAAGATTGAGGGCACTAGGAGAAGGGGACGACAGAGGATGAGATGGTTGGACAGTGTTCTCGAAGCTATGAACATGAGTTTGACCAAACTGCGGGAGGCAGTGGAAGACAGGAGTGCCTGGCGTGCTATGGTCCATGGGGTCACGAAGAGTCGGACATGACTAAACGACTAAACAACAGCAACACTGAACTCTGAAACGGCAACCTTCATTGAATGTGCAACCCTAGTCATTGGGTGTGAGTGTGTGTGATCTATTTATCTGCTATATGTTCTTATATCCCATCCATCAAGGCCAGTCCAAGACATTTTGGCACCTGATGCCAAACCACAAAATGCCTCTCCCCATTCTAAAAGAATGACAAGAGGGGAATCAAGTCAACATTGCTCAACAGGAGCCCATGAGACCCCAGAGGGCAACCCCACCATTTCCTCCCCAGAGGTGGCCGGAGACCAGCACTACCTCCTATTCTCCAAGAGGCCACTCTGGAGGTGGGAGGGGGAGGCTGCAAAGGAGACAGCAGATCTGACCTCCGAGGAACACACCACAGCCATCAATCGTGGCAGTGGCAGCAGCGGGTAATGGAGGCCAGATCTGTTGCTCCTGTGGATCTTGCAGCCCAAGTGAGTCGCCTCACCTTGCCTCATGGGCTGCCCATCCTCCTGCAGTAGTCCAGTGGAATGAACACCAGTTGTTGGGAAACTCAGGTGTGAAGAGTGCTGTAGAGGTCAATCCAGCTTTTGAGCTTCCATGAAGCATCTTGCTGGTGATGTAAGAACAGGACGGCATAGATGGGCCTCTGACCTGATCCAGCTGGGATCTTCTTATAGACTTACAGATTATATATGGGGCTTGTCAACCTGGGAAGGTAGCCCATCTAGGAGAAGGAAAACTCTGATCCTAGACCTCCTCTGCCTAATGGCTGTACACATTTGTCAGAAAGGCTTCAGGAGTAAACCCTGAGGAACCATGGTGTGAGGGACAGGAGCTACAGACAGCCCCCTCCCATCTTGAACACCAGCTCCTCGCCCAGTGGAAGTGGGAGTGGGGAGGGGGATGTTTCGAGCGGGGATTCAGGAAGCAGAAGCCCGGGCTCAGGTAGGATAGCTGAGCCACGGCGCCGCCTGGGAACGGAAAGGGGAAGCAGGGAGACCGTGGGAAAGAGACCGCTCCCGGCGACCCCGGAATTGCGTAAGAAGCGCCGGGGCGGAGATTTAGTATTCCCAGGCTACTTTGCTGGAGAAAGACGCGGGAATCCCCATTCGGAGGTTCTGCGCCAGACTGAGAGGATGTACCGACAACCTGTAAATAGCACTGTCTGAGCACTGTAAATAGACTGCACCAATAAAAGCATAAAATGCAGAGCTGTGAGGAGTCGTTACTCTAGAGTAGCCACCACCGCCACTGTGACACATGGGAATGTTGTGGATAGTAGGAGAGGATATACTGATTGAATATCCTTCCTCACTCACACTAGTGAGCTGGTAGCAGAGTACATTCCCCTGTATATTTCAGGAAGCTAGTTGGTAGATTCTTCTGCATCTCTTGAGTTAAGCAATCCAGTCTGGTTTGCCCAGATTGGATTTGTTCCTGGTAAATTCCCCTTTGTTTCCTCTTAAAAAGAATAAAGACACAACAGTCTTTTCTTAAAAGTAATAAGAAGTTTACTTACATTCAGTTCACGGTATGATCATGAAGGCAGGCTACAGAAGAGAGTGTAGAGGTGGAACATAACCATCAAGACCGGTAGCCACTGATAGGCTTGCCCTCCGTGAATTGTATCATTCCATATATTGAATGCATATTGACGCTTGAATTAAGCGTCCTCCACCCAGATGTCCCCTGGACTCAGGCTCAGGGCACAACCCCTCACAGGGAAGACCAACCATGAGTCCGTGGATTCCTTTAGTGGAATACCCATCGCATAGGGATGGCGAGACCTTTCTGCCACCCCTATCACCTGAACCAGAGCCTATCCGCAACCTTACAAGTTGTGACGATTTGCTACGTGGCAGGCGAAACCCAAATGGCACCAGCCAATCAGCCAAGTAGGGAAAATTCCTGCCGTGCCCCTGTCCCAATGACAGATGACACACAACGGCAAAGCAAGGTCAAGCACAAGCCCTAAATATAGGGAGAGGTGGGCGGGTGTTCCAATGCACAGAGCCCCAAAGAGGAAGCTCAGGTATGGGCGCATGGGCTTAAATAGAGGTCCCTCAATGTATTTAGCTGGCATCTCATTGGTCTGATTTCTCCCAGCATTGAGGGACCTCCTATAGGGTGTTGTGGTAATTCAAACACTCCCACCCACAACACAGGGTCTGGTTGCCAGTACATATGAATTCCATATATACCACTACTAGGTATCCTCTATGCAACCTTGAGCAAATTCCCATACACAGAGCAGGGAAATGACCAATGGCAGGATCTGATGGAACATGGCCATTGAGCCAGGAATGGGTCACTGGTGGCCCTCAAGTAGCTGCTTTTTCTTACAGCTGTCACATCCAATCACTGATCATGTAGGTAATGTGATGATATCAAGCTGTCATGCAAACAACCAAATTAATTTCACATGGCAATGCAACAAAGTCGCTGAATTCCACCCAGAATTTTGGAATTCAGGACGGGGGGAGGGAATAGAAGTTCTTCAAACAGCACATAGTTAAACATAGTGGAATTATTTCCCACAAGGTGTTGTGTTGGCCACTGACTTCGAAACTGGATGAAGCAGATTAATGGAGGACAAAGGGTACCAGTGGGTACCAGCCATGATGGCTGTGTTCTCCCTCCATTGATGTAGGGAGTGTGTCTCTGGGAATCACTGCTGGGAATCAGAAGTGGAGAGAGGGCTGTGGCATGCAGCTCCTGCCTGCAGGCTTCCCATAGGTGGTGTCTGTTTGGCCACCATGAGAAACAGGATGTGTGGTAGATGATCTTGATGTATCAGCCAGGCTTTTCATTATATTCTTAACAGGAGAGAGAAGATCAACAGGGGAGAAGAGGGAAGGGATAAGCAAGGATGAACTTCATATATACTTGAAACCAGTGCTTCCCCCCCCCCTGGGGGTAGGGTACAGGATGCAGGGGTACACATACCCCTAAACATTTTGTGAATCTAAGATTTGGCCTCATTGAGGGGCAGTATTTCAATATGAGTAGGAAAATGACAGTACCCCTAAACATTTTTTAAGAAGAAGAAAAAGCACTGTGGGTGAGCAAGGTGGATGAGCTACAGAGCAGGGGAAAGAAAAGTTTATAAACTAGGACTTATAAACAAAGTTTACATAAGGCAAAGGAATAGCCCAGAGCAGGGTCAACCCAGCATGTTTTTTTTAAAGGTATATTTGTGTGAAGAGTGCTGAGAAATATATTTGCTAACATGCTAATGACTTGAGTTTATCAAATATGTATCATGTAGCTTGTAAGGGGGTGAAGAAAAGCCTCTGTAGCTGAGCAGCTCCAAGCTAACCTTTGGTTGCTGCTGTTATTGAGTTCCAGTGTAAGGGAAATGGTTGGCTGCAGCTGAACTGATACTTGTGCCAAAGCCGTTGCCTCTGGAGAGCTGGTGAGGGTTAAATATTCAGCCCCATGGCCCAAAATCTGACTTGCCTCCTTTGCCCCCAGGAAAGCTGCATTTGCTCATTAGAATATCTGGTTGTGGATCTCCCCCACCCCCCCCCACCCCATTTCCAACTTGGCCCCGAGTCATAAGCATCGGCAGTACTTCAAATGATTCTGTGTCCCTCTGCAAAAAAATAAATATTTGAAATGAAAATTTTAACATGCAATCACCTGAGCACATAAAAACAAATAATCGCTGGTCCAAGTACATGAACTGTCAAACAAAACCATGAGTTCCTCCCAGGGCCGGTGCTAGGGTTTTTTGCGCCCTAGGCGAGATCACCTTCTGCCCCCCCCCATTGATAAAAATAATAAATAAATAAATAAATAGAAAAAATAGAAAAAATAAAAAAGTAGAAAAAACTAAAATAAAATAAAAAACAACTGAGAGGCGCGATGAGGTGGCCCCAGGTTCGCGCTCCCCACGTGCCTCTGGAGCTTCGCATGGGGAGTGCGAGCCTAGGGCCGCCTCCACGGTGCCTGTCAGCTGTTGTTGAGCGGCTTCAGGCCACTCTCCAGAGGCACACGTGCGCCTCAGGATAGTGGCCTGAAGCCGCTCAACAGTGACAGGCGCAGTGGAGGTGGCCCCAGGCAGCACCAGGGGGCGGCGGGTAGGCTGGCCACCACCCCCTCCATTTTGGCGCCCTAGGCAGCTGCCTAGTTCGCCTTAATGGACGTGCCGGCCCTGGTTCCTCCTATGTAAAAGAATACACAGCCAGAACCAAAAGGTAAGTTCAACGCATATGCCACAGCAGAACGAGCCATGCGTTGGGGATGAGACCCTGTCATTTTGGTAACAAAACTGAGAAAGAAAAACTTCGTTGCATCACATTTGTCATGTTAAATAAAATTCAACTCTGGCCACTTTCTGATGCTGTACAAGGCTTTCAGAAAGAGCCATGTTCCATATGCTGGCAGGCACCAGCAATAAGGGGGAAAGAGAAAAGTAAAGGACCCCTGGACAGCTAAGTCCAGTCAAAGGTGACTATGGGGTAGCGGCACTCATCTCGCTTTCAGGTGGGCGAGGGCAGCGAGCTGATGCCGGGAGGCACCGCGTCCAGCCTCTGCCTCTTCCCTGGTGCCCTCCAGAACTTGGTGCCTTGGTGCCCCTCGCCACTAGCCTCTATGGGTAAGACACCCCTGATCCTAGCTGAAAAAGTCCGAAGCCAGGGCTGTACCTAGATTGTTCTCCAAACCTGATCTTCAGTTTAGATTGCTAAATCCTTCTCCCAAATCTTTTCAAACTTCCTTATGAATGTCTAGTAGCAATTTGTGTATCTTTGATCCTACCCCCTGCAAAAATTGTTAATGATTGAAGCCTACCCCTTCACCTTCCTACAGGGTTGTTGCTCCACACAGTGTGTGGCTCTCTAGATGTAACTCAACTCCAACTCCCATCAGCTCCAGCCAGCTTGGCCAATAGTCAGGGGTGGTGGGTGGTGGAGTCTAGCAACATCCGCAGGGTCACAGGTTCCACACCCCTTGTTTAGTCCAAAGTGTTAATATGCCTCTGAAAGAGATCTCCAAAATTATGAGATCTCAGGGTGCAAAGGAATACCTATTACTCAATAGACCTCTTAAGAAAAATTCAAGCATCATTTATAATCCTGAAAAGCTAGCAAAAACACTGTTTTAGAACTAGATATCTATCTAAAACAACTGCTTGAGATCATTGCCCAGAGTGAGGAAGGTTTTTTATATATATACAAAAAGCTCAGCTGTATAATTCAAGAAGCATTCTATAAATCCCACTTACAAAGTGTTGAGACATTATGCAACAAATGTGAGTGCTAAAACATGTCATAAAGCAACTTTTCTCCCAAAGATAATGGATTTGGTTCCACTGAAGATAGTAATCTGTGAAAATAATTTTGCTTAATGTTCACTGAACTTGTGGGTTTTAAGTAAAAACGTTTCCAGAAGGGTCAAGTGATTATTATTATTTTTTAAAAAAACAGCTTTGAAAAAGATACAGTGGTACCTCGGTTTGTGACCACAATCCGTTCCGCAGAGGTGTTTGCTCACCGAAGGCACGCTTCTGCGCATACGCGAAGCGCCAATAGAGCGCTTCTGCGTGCACCCTGCACAGATCGCTTCTGTGCATCCGACGCCGTGGAACCCGGATGTAAACACTTCCGGGTCCGCGGTGTTCGTAAATGGAGGTGTTCATAAACGGAGGTAGGCGTAAACTGAGGTTCCACTGTACCCCCATTCTAGCCACTGAATCCACAGGAAACATTTTTCAGGGATGAGGGGAATAGTGGGGATTCACCTAACCTGTTTCACACATTGGAAGTATTTGAGAGGAGCTGTAGGATTGCACTCATTTGACCCATTCCCAATGACAACATGCTTCCCCCTGAACAGTACACCCACCAGCCACACCCCTGCCAGCCATGCATTTGGGGACAATGTGATGGGACTCAGTATGCATCTTCCTATATACAAAAAGTAAAATGTCATCATGCGGTTTGTGTGGCTTCCCATGCATGCTGCAACACAGGGAATGGCGGGCTGGCCCAGGCGAGCTGTTTAACAAAGCAGCAGGGGGGGGGGTGTACTTTGTGCCTCCTTCTTCAATTAAATGTGCCTGCAATGAGGTTTAATGGGGGAGGCCCTTGACCCAGAAGTTTAGCAAGCTGCTGGGTGAAGCGCCTACCTTGCATATTAAATGTGCCTTTCAAAGGAGCTGTGAGTGGAGGGGCTTCAGACGACCCATGGGGGAGTAGTGAGCTGCGGGAGGATGGGAAAGGGGGTGGGGCGAGGCGGAAAGGGAGGGGATCTTGGTAAGATGTATGGAAAAGCGTGATGTATGGAAAACAGGCAGCCCTGTTTAGGGAAGCTTTTAATGTTTAATAGATTGTATTTTAATGTTTTGTTGGAAGCTTCCCAGAGTGGCTGGGGAAACCCAGCCAGATGGGTGGGAAATAAATAATAAATTATTATTATTATTATTATTATTATTATTATTATTATTATTATTACCAAAGGGGTAGGTGGGGTTGGAGAGCAGAGATGGGGCAGATCCCCTAGCACATGCCAGCGTGCACACACACACACACACACACACACACACACACACACACACACACATGTTCTCCATTCAGGATCCCCTTTCCCTGAAAGAGTCTGAAGGTCATACACCAGTACTTGTGAAGCCCCAGTAGGCAATATACAACAGTGGTTGCCACAGGGGTGCGGTTGCTTGGCTTCCCAGCACCATTTTGTTCTCAATTACTGAGAGGGAGAGGCAATGATGAATCAGTGCAGGCATTGTGCCAATCCAACACTCCTGCCATTGCACTCACACGTCACCAAGCTCCTCACTGCCTTTCCTTCTCGGTAACCAGCAGTGATGTGCAGCATTGGGGAAGCCAGTAAGCACCACCTGAGATCCCCACTGGCCACATCTGCCAATATGATGCCCATCCGATGTGGCTGGACTACAGCATTCATCATCCCTGATCATTTGCCACACTGGCAGGGGCTGATGGGAGTTGTTGGACTACAACTTTATGGCCCCTTCACATGGCGGCCAAACTCACAGCTAGGGTGGCACGGCCGCTGCACATCTTGGTGGGAAGGGAAAGCTTACCAGCATGCCCCCACAATCCCCACCTGTATCCTTTCAACATATGAGAGAGGTCATTTGACTAACTGCAGAGAAGTCATCCCCTTTACATGCTAATAGAAATAAGGGACCTCCAACTTCCACACAAACACAAGCATCAAGCACCAGGGAGAGGTCCCCAATTCTGCAAATAAAGAGTACAACTAACATAGGAAATCTAGCAGAGAAAATCATTTATATCAAAGTTCTCATATGCGCCCAGGGGGATAGCATCGTGGAAAGTGTAGATTTAAAAGGCTTCCTGTGGAAGGAACATCCCCTTAAAATCAGTCTAGTTGTATTTACGATGCAAAAACTTGTTTGATGGCATAACACTGTAAATCTTAACCTGAGACTTGCAATTCAGTGAAATGTTGAACGAAAGGAATGTTTATATTCATATTCTTTATCCTTCTTTTATGCTCAAAGTCCTAGTGCACCACACAAACCAGACAGCATTCACACAGAATAGCATCACTCATATTAGTTCTGTTCAGGTATTAAGCCAAATGGGGGAGGGCAAAACAGTTCCTAGAGGGTGCATCTGTTTGCCATGCCTGCTCCACTCCTGACCTTCCCAATAGAGTCAGGCAGTGCTATTTTTCTAGAAAAGGAGGTGCCAGAACTCACCTTAAATGCCTCCCCTGTTCTATTATAATGGCAGTGGTGCCCACCTGAGATGTGCCGGAACTGAGTTCCGCCGACTTCTGGCTGAAAAAAAAGCTCCGTAGTCAGCCATAGCTAAGGTGGCCTACACATGACTGCATATAACAAGGCCAGTGGAAGTGATGGTATTCCAGCTGAAGTAAAATACAATCCTTTTAAGGTGCTACACTCAATATGCCAGCAAGTTTGGAAAACTCAGCAGTTTGGGAAAACTCACCCCATGGACTGCAAGAAGATCAAACCTCTCCATTCAGCCCTGAGTGCTCACTGGAAGGACAGATCGTGAAGCTGAGGCTCCAATACTTTGGCCACCTCATGAGAAGAGAAGACTCCCTGGAAAAGACCCTGGTGTTGGGAAAGATTGAGGGCACAAGGAGAAGGGGACGACAGAGGATGAGATGGTTGGACAGTGTTCTCGAAGCTACGAACATGAGTTTGACCAAGCTGCGGGAGGCAGTGGAAGACAGGAGTGCCTGGCGTGCTCTGGTCCATGGGGTCACAAAGAGTCGGGCACGACTAAATGACTAAACATGATTGGTCAGATTCAACTACCCCATTCCACTAGTGGAAGCTAGCACATGGGTGCCTGCTGGCACAATGGGGCTTCCCCCTCCTCCCCCAAATCTGTGCAAGGGAAAGAGACATAGCTGCCAAGTTTTCCCTTTTCTCGCGAGGAAGCCTATTCAGCATAAGGGAAAATCCCTGTAAAAAAGGGATAACTTGGCAGCTATGGAAAGAGAGGGGATATGGTTCCTTCTGACAAGCAGAAATGCTTGCACTGAAGGAACTATCTCTTTAGTGCTATGTTAAATTCCACCCTGTAGAATTAAAGCACATTCCCGCCTCCCCCCCCCCTGCCAAGAATCCCGAGAACTGTAATTTGTTAAGGGTGCTGACAGCTGTCAGGAGCCCTCTCACAAAGCTACAATTCCCAGCACCCACAACAAACTACAGTTCTCAGGATTCAAGGAGGTGTCATGCAACTGAATACCAGTCACAGGACATCACAAGCAGGAGAGTGCTGTGGAATTCATGTCCTGAAATGAATTAAAGTCTGGGGTGCAGCTTAATTATTTTTTTCCTTGTTACTTAAAGAAACAACTTGGGTAGTGGAGCTGTACGGAATATCAGATACGAAAGATACCTCAGATCAGTCGCTTCCATAAATCAGAGCTATGATGCTAGGCAAGATCAGCCATTGATGTAGCTAAATGTAAGTTAGTTTCTTAGATCTCAACATTTCAGCAAATGTGGAACAAAGAGATCATGAGTAAATGAAGCCAATCAATTGTGAAGTGGATCAGAGTCAAGGCTAAGTAGAATTGCTTTCCATTACAATTATTTAGTTGCTTGAGTTGCTGCATTCCTGCCAACAATAAGTTATTCAGTTGAAATGGAGATAAGGTATCTGAATGGGTTATACATCTTGCAACTTTGTGAATGATGGAAATATCTGAAGTTGGACACTTGACCCTTTTAAACTTGCTGGTAATGTTGGAATTCAATGTTACATTGCCAAAAAAGCTTTCATTAACACTGTGACTGCACTTACTATTAAAAACCTTATTGTGCTCCATTTCCAGCTGTAACAAACACTAAATAAAATAAAATAAAGAACGAGTAATATTAATCCAACCTTGAGCGTGAGAGAACGGTGATCACAGCCTCAAAGAGCAGTATGGCGATTGCATCTACATATTGCATGTGTGCAATGATGGCTGCATTTGAGATTATGCCTGAGGCCAATCGGTGTTCTGCTGGCACTATATATTCACAGCTAAGGGCTGGCCAGGAAGAGGGAGGGAAGAGAAAGAGATTTAATGTTATGGCATAGACCAGGGGTGGCCATCCAGGCATTGTTGCTTGCCAACTTCATTGAGACCCAACCAACATGGCTAATGGCCAAGGATGATAGTGTTTCTCCTGGGAACAGACCCAATGACATCACTAGCCTGGCTCAAGCTGTGTAGCTCACCAGTGTATAGGAATCCCAACAGATAGGAGTTGAAGTCCAACAAAATCTGGAGGTCCACAGGTTCCCCAACCCTTCTATAGAGATCAACTCTTCTCAACTCTTCCCAGGGTAGACATGTGCCTTACCTTCCAGAGGACAGCCCTCTATTTGAAGGAATCCTCTGTGCGAACGGCAGCTCACTCTAGGTCTGGTTGAAGGATAAAGAAAAATAAATGGCTCGGGACCTCAATACCTCAAGGACCGCCTCTTTCCATATGAACCTACCCAGACCCCGAGATCATCATCTGAGGCCCTCCTTTATGTGCCTCCTCATTGTGAGATCCAGAGGCTGGTAACTCGAAAACGGGGCCTTCTCTGCAGTGGCTCCCCATCTGTGGAATGCACTTCCCAGGGAAGTTCACCTGGTGCCTTCATTATACACCTTTAGGCACCAGGCAAAAATGTTCCTTTTTAACCAGGCCTTTAGTTGATCTGATTTACATCCTATGACCTATGACCTTTGAAATGTGGTGGATTTTTTGGGGGGGGAGCTATTGGCTTGTTGTTTTTATTTTTATTATGTATTTTGTGGTTTTATATCTTGATTTTATTCTGTGAACTGTCCTGAGGACACCCCCCCCCCCAGGTTTAAGGCGGTATATAAATTCAATAAATAAACAATAAACAGGGAGATTGGGGGCCTAAAGATTGTCCAGCAATGGTTAGCACCTGGGCAGTATATTGAGCTGGCATACAGGGCTGGGGTTATGATTTTGTGTTATGATAAAGACCGGGGTGGGCAGGTACAGCATCTCTAAAGGACTGCGAATTCCCAGGCACCCGCAAAATTGCAATTATGCCAACTTGGCAGTCGCCTAGAGCACAAACCTCAGAAGGGCACAGTTTTCAACAGACTGGTTTTTGTTATATCTTATACATTCCCAATAATATTTTACTTTTATTTTATATCCCTAACGCAGTTTCTCAAAGCTCAAACATATAAAAACTTGCAATGTCGCGAAAGACATAGTTTATTTGGCAACTATAGCCGCGGAACATGCCCTAGCGTCAGCCCTCAGCCTGAGGGAACTGTGGGAAAACTTGCAAAGGAGAAGGCATGCAATGTGAGATTTTGCTGTGAAACTTTTAAGAGACTTACATTTTAAAATGGCAATTTGCAAGATGATTCAAAATGGTTTGCGTGCTTGCACCTTTCCTTCTGTATCTGAGGAAGATAATCAAAGATTGTATTACTTATTCTTGCAATTTAAAAACTATTCTAGCAGTTTCAGGTGTGGGGATGTTCATGTTTTCTACCAGATATCTGTTTTTGAAAATTGAAGTTAGCATTTTTATTTTTATTTTGAGAAGGGGAAAGCAAGTTTTAGCCTTGCCTATGATGCAAAAATAGCCTGGTGTGGATCTGCTGGCACACATTCTCCCTCATTATAGTGAGAGGAATCACATTTCTATTTAAATTATACTAATTATTTCTAAATTTGCATTTCTACGCTCACACATATAAGCATATGCAACTTTTGTATGCAAATTTGTGCTGTTTTTGCCACCCCCTCCATTCTGGGTGGTGAATAAGTAGTCACCTTGTATCCACCTCCTCCCTCAATTCTTGAGATTTGCTGAAGCCGCAATCCAGATCCCATCATGTGTGGATATTCCATTGGAAGCTTCAAGGAGGTGGGTCTTTTCAGTAGGGATGCTATCACTTGGAAGTTTGCCAGCAGCAAAGTAGGGGGAAAAAATCTCTTCCATCAAGCTTTTAAGAGTTGAATGATCTTATTTATGCTATTGATAGTTGCTTTAGTTTTATGATTTCAGTGGCATTAAAGCAGGGTTGAAGAATCTTAGGCCTGTCAGTTGTTGCTAGACTGTTGCTCTCTTCACCCTTTTTTTCGCCAATTCATTTTTATTGAAATTCCTTTTTTTTTTTTTTGCAAATTAACATCAAATTAAATGCACAATTTAATGCATAATTTAAAAGTTGACTTCCCAGCCTTCTTCGATTCTTCTATGCCACATTTTACTTTTGTCTGTTCTATTATTCTTCCATTATAATTATATTTTATTTTCCATCCACGGCTCATATTTTAATTCTGCACACAATTCCATTTAACATCTAATATCTCTGAATGCCTAAATAGGGACTTTATTCTTCCAAAATTTACTCTCTTAATCCCTGACCATCAGCTATGCTGACTGCAGGTGATGGAATTTAGGTCCAACAACATCTGCTTCAAAGGGTTGGATTTGTATTGTGTTTGTGTGTTTGTTTGTTTGTTTGTTTGTTTGTGTGTCTGTGTGTGTGTGTGTGTGTGTGTGTGTGTTTGTGTGGCTTCACTACTTTGGAAATGTAGCATATAATTGATGTAAATAGAATCAATAAAGTGATGCCCTGAATGAAAACTTCAGATAAAACAATGCAACTAACCATCTAGAGCGCCTCTGTTTCTTCATGTGCCAAACAGATGACTGCCAGCTTTGAAAATGCACGTTGAGGCAGAAAGGTAGAGCAGATGACCTAGATTCCACCCCCTCCTGGTCCAGACAGGTGACTGGTGCTGTCAAACCACATCAGGCTGACCATCCATTTGGAGTCACAATCTAGAAAGAATCAGCACCAGGTGCACACTCCAGGTTCTGGAAGTTGTTTATATCATGCAGAACATTTCAAAATATGCAGAGCACACCCAGCAAGCACATGAACAGACCTTCCCTCATCAGAGCACTTTGCCTTAGGGTGAGGTGTGCTACTGGAATGTACATGTATCCCAAAGCATGCAACAATCCTACGGATTAATGCAATTTCATCCCATTTTAATTGGTGCAAGCAAGCATGCATGACATGTGAACGAAGCAATCTTCAGTACTTGTAAAGTCCCTTCCGCCGTAGGAGGAGGGGAGGTTGTGGGCGCCACGAGCACGCCATTCCCCCCAGCCCATTGGCTGGCTCCCGGACGCAGCGCTCCCTTGGCACGTCCAATCGGGACATGCCAAGGGGGCACGGCTTGATTTAAGCCAGCCCGCGGCCGGGAAACAGCCTCTCTTTTATTGACCGCCAGCTAGCAACCTTTTCCCGCCCTCCCTCCCCTTAGCAAGGTTCTCCAGACATTGCTATGGACATCGGTTGGTCGCTGTTAAGGGGCCTGGTAGGAATTTTCCCACTTGGGAAATTGGCTCTGACATGGTGGTTTTCGCCTACCTTGTAGCAACTCGTTACAACTTTGGTCTGGGCGGTAGGCATTGGATTATCTATGAAAGGTTACAGGTGGGGGGGAGGTTGCTGCCATCACCTCCCCCCAAAATGCTGAAGGGTAGTCTGGGGTGTGGCCATGTCCGAAGCCGTGGTAGGTGAGGGCCTAAGGGCCCAGGGTGAGTTCCTAGTTGATCTGCATCGCAGGGCTCACCCAACGGTGGTTAACCCTTCACTGACTGCCAGCAGAGCGGGCTGGCGGGTTAAATCCAATGCCTAAGCCAATACCTCTCTACATCCGTAATCAATAAAGTTGTGGCCTTCTACGCCCATTGACCTTATGCAATGTGTCCTGCGTCTTTATTTATACCGGGGGGGGGGGCGCTCAGGGCATCACCACACAAAATCTAATCGATTCATGAAATCAAACTGTTTACCTGCCAGCCAGCTTTCTATTGAAAGGGGTTGGGGAAGGGAAATTTAGAGCAAGCTCAAGATAGCCGGATGAGTTGTTTCCTTTGGTTTTGCTGTGTCAGAGATTGAGGAAGAGCTCACAAGCTTAGCATGCCTAAGCATACCACTTTCTATAAACATTTTTTTACTCAGAGCAGTTCACAGACACAGGGGCGTACCCAGGATCAAAACTAGGGGGGGCAAGGGGCGGGGCCAAGGCACGGGAGGGGAGGGGCCACAAAGTGGGAATGTGGGCGGGGCTACAGAGCCCAGGTGAAATCAAAATAAACAGTAAAAACTACAGCAAACTGATCACATATTTTAGGAAGGGGTCCCCAGAGTTGTTGACCTTTGGGAACTGACACCACACTTGCGTATTATACCCCAGAGGACAGGATCACACTTCAAAATGACCTTAACAGATTAGACAACTGGGCCAAAGCAAACAAGATGAATTTTAAAAAGGAGAAAAGTAAAGTACTACACTTGGGCAAAAAAAAAATGAAAGGCGCAAATACAGGATGGGGGACACCTGGCTTGAGAGTAGTACATGTGAAAAGGATCTAGGAGTCCTGGTGGACCACAAACTTGACATGAGTCAACAGTGTGATGCAGCAGCTAATAAAGCCAATGCAATTCTGGGCTGTATCAATAGGAGTATAGCGTCTAGATCAAGGGAAGTAATAGTACCACTGTATTCTGCTCTGGTCAGACCTCACCTGGAGTACTGTGTCCAGTTTTGGGCACCACAGTTCAAGAAGGATACTGACAAGCTGGAACGTGTCCAGAAGAGGGCAACCAAAATGGTCAAAGGCTTGGAAACAATGCCTTATGAGGAACGGCTTAGGGAGCTGGGTATGTTTAGCCTGGAGAAGAGAAGGTTAAGGGGTGATATGATAGCCATGTTCAAATATATAAAAGGATATCATATAGAGGAGGGTGAAAGGTTGTTTTCTGTTGCTCCAGAGAAGCGGACACGGAGCAATGGATTAAAACTACAAGAAAGAGGATTCCACCTAAACATTAGGAAGAACTTCCTGACAGTAAGAGCTGTTCGGCAGTGGAATTTGCTGCCAAGGAGTGTGGTGGAGTCTCCTTCTTTGGATGTTTTTAAGCAGAGGCTTGACAGCCATATGTCAAGAATGCTTTGATGGTGTGTGTGTGGGGGGGGAGGCGGACGTGAACCTGAAGCGACGGCGGCGAAGGGGAGAAAACCAGCGGCCGCCTAGAGGAGAAGAGGGAAGTCTGGGGGTGGGCGGGGGGGGGGAGAGAAGGGAACCAGGCTTGGATCGGGGCCTCCGCGGAGGTCTGGAGCAAAGCCCCGGCCTCCGCGAAGCCTTCCGAGGCTCCGTTGCTGCAGCGGTCTGGCAGGCGCTGAACGACTCCCGACGTTCGGGAGACCTTTGAGCACAGCCGCATGCGCCCTGCACGGCGGCCGCCGGAGTCCACAGCCGCGCTGTGCGCATGCGCAAAGGTCTCCCGAACGTCGGGAGCGTCAGCCCTTGCCCCCTCCCACACAGCGCGGCTGTGTGGACTCCGCACGGCTCGGGCGCAAGAGACTGCTGCGGGCGCCGAACTCGCGCTCCGCTGGGCTGTCCTCCGCCTCTGCCCACCAGCCCCTCCGGCAGCGCCACTCTTGCCCGCAGCTGCCCGACCGGCCCTGCCTCTAGAGTAGGGCAGCGGCCCCTCCCTGCCCCGCGGTGG
Source organism: Zootoca vivipara (assembly GCF_963506605.1). Taxonomy (NCBI): domain Eukaryota; kingdom Metazoa; phylum Chordata; class Lepidosauria; order Squamata; family Lacertidae; genus Zootoca; species Zootoca vivipara. Next base: position 84,929,357 of record NC_083282.1, on the reverse strand, counting down.
GTACGCCCTTGCACAGACATGATCAAAAAACAATACAGTGGTACCTTGGTTTAAGAACAGCTTAGTTTATGAACAACTTGGGTTAAGAATGCTGCAAACCCGGAAGTAGGTGTTTTGTGAACTTTGCCTTGGAATAAGAAACTGTTTCGCTTCCTGCTGAGTGTGTTCCGTTTGTAAATTGAGTCCCCCGCTGCTATGGGAAAGCACGCCTTGGTTTAAGAACGGACTTCCAGAATGGATTAAGTTTGTAAACCAAGGTACCACTGTATTGTGAAAAAACAACCATGGTACAATTTAAAACTAATAGCAAGGACTCAAAATATAAAGGGAAGGGTCATAGCTCTGTGGTAGCAAGGGCAGACCTTGCTAATATGCCACTCTGCAAAGTTTTTTGATGCCATATTCCCAGCCCTCGAGGCATGAGGCTCTGGCAGGGTCCTAGAGCCCTCCTTCCTACCATACTTCCCAAATCCTAGTGAGTGTTTGCCTGGCTTTGGGAAGTAGGAGGAGGACTCAAGGAGCCTGCCATAGCCTCTCATGACTCCTTCCTGAAACTGGGCAAGCGCTTGTCGGGCTTTGAGAAGGCACCTTTCTTGGCTGCATGCCCAGTGTGACCCTTCGTGGTGGAGCAGAAGGTCCCAGGTGCAATTCTCATGACTTCCAGGTAGAGCTGGGGAAAACTCCTACCTGAAATTCTGGAGACTTGCAGTGAGTCAGTGCAAACAACACAGATCCGTTTCGATACAAAGCAGCTTCCAATGTTCCTAATCATTGAGAGAGAAATTTAAGTTCATAAACTCAAAAGAACAGGGAGAAGGAAACACTTCTAGAGTAGATGAAACACTGACGTTCTCAGGAGGAGAATTATTTCTGTATATGAGAGCCATGGCACTTTTAAGCCTTTCCGACACTCCATGCTATACACATCTTTAAAACTGAGATGCAGGAATAATGAGATTTGCATTGTGAAATGGGCTGCTATTTTAAATGGTATAAATACCACTTAGGTATAAGCCTGTCCTTTGAGCAACACAAAGCATGTTTGTAAATGCTGCTAAGCCAGAGTACATAGCCACTGTTTAAAAATGACAGATATATCAGCAAAACTCAGGATGACTCTGTGAAGAATTTGCATGGGTGTTTGTGGGGGGAGGAATAAAAGAGTTGTGCACGCGCTGAACATTGTTTCCAATGAATAACTCTTCAAATGTTTGGTACAATTCACATAGACTAAGGCATGAGTTCAAATGTACAGGATGCACAAAACACCCACGTGCTCGGAATTGCTTGCCATCATTTGCTAGGAGGAAAAGTTTGCAAAAAAAAAAAAAGAACTTCACATTGTGTGGAATGAATTACCACTGAAAGTTAATTAGAGGGGGCAGCAGGAAATTACCATTGAAATAACTGTGTTGCATGGGGGAAAAACACCACAATCCAGTGTCCTTTTGTTCTGTTTGAGCACTATCGCCTCATGGCTAAAATGAAAGAAGAAATAGCTGCAAAGGTGGATGTGATTTCCTTGCATCTGAAATGGTGTAGTTTATAGTCATAAGAAGCAGGGGATGGGGAGGAGGAGGATTTCATTCAGACCAACCATATTTTGAAGCAAATTGACCTAATTCATGGTTCCCAAACCTTGGAAATACAAAATACATTTTTTTAAAGGGAACAGTGTATAAAAATGCATACAGTTTAAATATTATGTGGGTGGGTGTCTGAGTGGGGTTAAAAAGTGATCTGCAGAAAATGGGTGGGAATGCACTTATGATGGAATGCAGTGAAGCTGCCATGTAATGGATCCATCCACCCCTAGCAAGTACCATAATTCTCTGATTATCCTTACCTTAGGGTGCCCAGCTGCAAAGGAAAGTACGGCTCTTCCTTCTAAGTGTGGAGCATAAAAAGAGGCCTGCTAGATCAGACCAGAGGTCCATGTATTCCAACACTCTGTCCTCATACATGCCTATGGGACGTTTGCAAGCAGAACCTGAGCACACAACTACATACTCTCCAACATTTCTCCGATGGAAATAGGGACGTCCTAGTCCATAATAATAATTTTATTATTTATACTCCACCCATCTGACTACAGGTGACTTCCAACACATATAAAAACATAGGTAAAGGGACCCTTGACCATTAGGTCCAGTCGTGACCGACTCTGGGGTTGCACGCTCATCTCACATTATTGGCCGAGGGAGCCGGCGTACAGCTTCCAGGTCATGTGGCCAGCATGACAAAGCCGCTTCTGGCAAACCACAGCAGCACACGGAAACGCCGTTTACCTTCCCGCTGCAGCGGTTCCTATTTATCTACTTGCATTTTGACATGCTTTCGAACTGCTAGGTTGGCAGGAGCAGGGACCAAGCAACGGGAGCTCACCCCATCACAAGGATTCGAACCGCCGACCTTCTGATCAGCAAGCCCTAAGCTCAGTGGTTTAACCCACAGCGCCACCTGGGTCCCTTTTATATAAAAACATAATAAGCCATTAAACATTTTTTTTGTTTTTAAAAAAACCTTCCCTATACAGAGCTGCCTTCAGATGTCTCCTAAACATTGTATAGTTACTGATCTCCTTAGCTCAGCATAACTCCATACCCTCCGATGAAAAAAGGGACGCCCTACCATACCCGCCAACATTTATCTGATGAAAATAGCTACATCCTAAGGAAAAGCAGGACTTTCCAGGATCAGATCAGGAACCAGGGTGGTCCCTGGAAAATAGGGACACTTGAAAGGTCTAACAGCATCACTCTCCTCACCTGGAATTCCCGGCAACTGGCATTTGAGCTGGTGGTCATGACTACAGTGGTACCTCGGTTTATGAACACAATTGGTTCCGGAAGTCTGTTCATAAACTGAAGCGTTCATAAACTGAAGCGAACTTTCCCATTGAAAGTAATGGAAAGTGGATTAATCCGTTCCAGACGGTCCGCGGAGTAACCGTTCATAAACTGAAGCGAACTTTTCCATTGAAAGTAATGGAAAGTGGATTAATCCGTTCCAGACGGGTCTGCGAAGTACTTAAACTGAAGCGTTCATAAACTGAAACATGGGTGTAATTGGTTCCGGAAGTCTGTTCATAAACTGAAGCGTTCATAAACTGAAGCGAACTTTCCCATTAAAAGTAATGGAAAGTGAATTAATCCGTTCCAGATGGGTCCGCGGCATTCATAAACCGAAAATTCATAAACCGAGGTGTTCATAAACTGAGGTTCCACTGTACTTCTTTTGCTTCCCTCCATAACGTTGGCCCCTGTCAGATGATGTCACAGTGCCTGAAGTGGAGTGGGGGTCCATGGAAAATGTAGCTTTCCAGTTTTGCAACCATCAGCGATTGTCAGACTCTGACTAACTCAAACCTTGAAACACTTAAAAGTACAAGGATATATTTGTCTGATCTTGTTTTGATTCTGTTGGGACTACTACAGAGAGAATAAAACATTCAGTAAGTTTTCTGGTAGTCTCTTGCATTCTTTCTTTCCGTTTAAAGTGGCAAAAGCCCGTCCTTGAGTTCAGACACGCAGGTAACATCAGCAAAGTTACACTGGAATAAGATGAAGGCCCCAAAGCTAAGTGGCTGACAAAAAAGATCACACTCTGGCATCTCTCAGATCTTACTCGCAATGCGACAACGTCTGGGGCAGGCACATTCGCTGAAACAATTCCAAGCATATGGAAAGAATTAGTCCACTGTGCCAGAGGTCCTTACTTCTTTAGAACTCAAGAGTCCAGACCACTCCTCCTTAATAAATCAGTACAGGCTTTTGTGGCCATGTTGGTGCACAAACACTCAGAGAGTGGTCAAACCCACAGTTGCTACTTATTTATCAATATCATTTGTTCGCTGTCTCTTCCAACAGCATCAAATGTGCGGCACATGAAGTAAAACAAACGAAACAGTTACCAAATAAAATATGAGCCTAACCCTGCGAAGAAAATACAATAAGCAGAACTCAGCAAATAAACTACACCCGCTTAAGATGAACACTTATCAGGTAAGATTTGTTTTGCCAACCTTTATATAAATGTACCGTTTTACCATGGGAAATTCCACAACTCAGTTCGTTCCGGAGTTTCAGGACAGTTGATATAAAGTTCCAGTAGCTGCATGAAAAACCAAATACACCCATACTCAATACAGGGAGCAGAACGTTGTTGTTGTTGTTGTTGTTGTTGTTGTTGTTGTTGTTGTTGTTGCTGCTGCTGCTGCTGCTGCTGCTGCTGCTGCCACTGCTGCTCTTAGGATATCATTATTTTATGATGTTAGGTGTAGGGAAGGTGGATCCGACTAGACTGAAATGACCTCACAGGTCAAATGGGGAGGCCTAATTCATCCCATGGACTGGAAGTGTTATGCCTTCAGCTGGCAGGAGGAAATCACGGGATAAATTCCCAATGAACTGAGAAGAGAACTAAGAGAGTTTCAATAAACTATGCTATGTTCTCTTCTGGCAAGCTAGGTGTCCCCCATCTTATATTTGTGCAGCTGGTTCTTCCTGCCTAAATGTAGAACCTTATATTTGTCCAGGAACGTAGCAAGGGGGGGTGATGGGGGCAGGGCATCCCGGGCTCCACTATGGGGGGGGCTCCACTCGGGGTGCCCTTCCCTGCCCCTCGCCTCCGCCCACGCTGTACGGACATATGAGATCCATACCGGCTGCCCCGCCAGTGGCACCCCATTATGGGCTGCTGCTCTCGCGCGACAGCCCTTTATGGGCTGCTGTGTGTGAGCGGTGGCCCGTGGGGCCACCGTACGTCAGCGGCAGTGCATACTGACTGCACATGTGCAGCATCCTGGCGCGTGCGCACTCCATACGGGGTGGTGCACAGTGCATGGAGTGCGCACGTACGTGCGAAAAGCAGCATGGACGGGGCAGCCTTACGTGCGCTGTTCACGCGTGGCAGCCTTACGAGTTTCCGCTTGCTTGGCGGATCGTAAGATTGCCACGGGAGCAGCAGCGCCAGCCTGGATGGACTGTGCATGTGCCGTTTGTCCTGATGCATGCGTCATGCATCACGACGTCACGACACATGCACGCTGTGGAGCAACGCCCAGCCCCCAGGGCCCCCGCGTTTGTCACCCTGGGCAGCCAAGCGGCACTGTTCCCCACTGCATTTGTCCCTATTGAAATTCATTTTGTTAGTTGGGGCCCAACCTGTTAAGGTCATTTAGAATCCTGATTCTTTTTTTGGTGGCATGAGCTACCTCTCCCAGTTTGGTGACATCTGCAGATTTGATGAGCATTCCCTCTATTATTTTTTCCAAGTAATTTATAAAGACATTGAACAACAACAGGCCCGGGACAGAACCCTGTGGCACCCCCACTTGTCACTTTTTTCCAGGATGAGGAGGAACCATTAATGAGTACTCTTTGGGTTTGGTCAGTCAACCAGCTACAAATCCACATAACAGTTATGTCATCCAGTCCACATTTTAACAGCTTCTCTGGTAAAGAATACCATGAGGGAATCAAATCCCTTACTGAAATCAAGATATATTACGTCCACAGCACTCCCCTGATCTACCAAGTTTTAACTCGTATCAAAAAAAGAAAATATCAAAAAGAGATATAGAAGCAGGTAAAGAATGGAGAGTGGGAAGAATGCACACAATTTGGATGGAATCATTTTCTTGGTTACTAATACAGAGGAGATTTCATTTTTTTTTTAAGAGCACCATTTCAGCCATGTAAAAACAAGACTGTAATGCTGCCAAGGTCAGCAAGACCAAATGAGATTTGCTTAATGAGCACTGATTAAATAATAATGATGATGACAAAAAACTCCAACCCTAAGGGGATTGATGTACTGTATTATGTCACCATGCCCTGAAGAAACTATCCTGAGCGAGCTGTTCTACTGTAGCTTGACTAAGACAAACCATGTTTCTTTACCAGAAAAGATTTCTTTGAAATGTGTTAGCTACATGTATTAATACATAAGGTATATGGATGAGTGAATCTGTCCATTTCATGTTCTCTTGGTTTCACATTTTTTTTCAGTCTTAAATTCAGCTCTCCACATGTCCACATCAGTTTCCCTAACCCCCCCCCCATCCTCATGGAAATTAATTATTAGCTGCTGCATCACACTGTTCACCCAGGTTATGCTTGTGGTCCACCAAGACCTCTAGATCCTTTTCGCATGTGTTGCTAGGAAGCCAGGTTTGTTTCCAAGGGCATCAGCTTTAAATTTTTGAGGCACTGCCGTCCTGCCAAAAAAAGTCCACAATAGGTATATAAAACTAGCTGATCACGGAAGCTACAGATATTCCATCCCTGGTTCTTTCCAAATCTTCATTGTAGCACTTTCTGGATCCTGTCCCCCCCATACATTGAATTGGTCACTTTTAAGATGAAATATGCACCACGTCAAAGTGCAAAATAGGTACTGCTCCGGCGGGAAGGTAAACGGCATTTCCGTGTGCTGCTCTGGTTCGCCAGAAGCGGCTTTGTCATGCTGGCCACATGACCTGGAAGCTCCCTCGGCCATTAATGCGAGATTAGCACTGCAACCCCAAAGTCTGTCATGATTGGACCTAATGGTCAGGGGTCCCTTTACCTTTACCTTTATGCACCCTTTTTCATATATTACCTGGCTGATAGACTTTGTACCTTAAGACACACAAAACGTTTACAAGCCAAAAAAGCTAATGACATATGGGCTGGGAGTTCCACACGCATCATTCACAATCTTCTTGCACCTCTTTTATCTACACACATATATGGTATTTATTTGCAAAGGTTTTATGATGGGCTATAAAATAAGCGTATCCTCTAAATAATTTGGTAACCAGGAAGAGCTTTGAATGAAATGGAAAAAAATTAATGTTCTGATAGCGCTTCCTTTATCGCATTGCTCTTTATTACAAATTCTGAGTCAAACAGGAGAGAGAAAAACACCCTACACCAATATGAGGAAATATCGTTGGAAAGTATTTTTGTAATTCAAGTCTTGCAGTAACGTTGCCACAATTCATTTTCTTAATTATCTTGAAAATCGTTTGCCCTGAGTGTTAACACATTTTTTTTGTTGCATGGTAATATATGTAAAAAGCCTTTGGGGTTTAATGAATTATGTAACATATGTTTTCTTTTCACCAGGACTGGAGATCAGGAGTGGAAGTCTCATAAATATGGGAAATTATTATTACTATTATTGTTAGAACTTGAGAAAAACCAACTTGTCAACCAAGTGTGTGTATGTGCATTTTCTGAAGTTCTTCAGAGTTGCGGCAGCTCGTTCGTTATGTGATATTGAAATATGACAGTGATGTGTTTGTTTGTGTGTGTTTGCTTCAGCAACTTTCTCATACTGAAAGGGTGCAGTCCAGTGAGAATATATCCTGCACGACTCAACTGAAATTATTAGGATACGTATGAGAGCACCATGGTGCTCTTCAATGGTACTTTTCACAATCGGTGGACGAGGGGTGGCGCTGTGGTCTAAACCACTGAGCCTCTTGGGCTTGGCAATCAGAAAGTTGGCAGTTCGAATCCTCACAATGGAGTGAGCTCCCATTGCTCTGTCCCAGCTCCTGTCAACCTAGCAATTTGAAAGCACACCAGTGCAAGTAGATAAATAGGTATTGTTGTGGCAGGAAGGTAAACGGAGTTTCCATGCTCGGGTTTCTATCACTGTGTTCCATTGCGCCAGAAGCGGTTTAGTCATGCTGGTCACATGACCCAGAAGACTGTCTGTGGACGAACGCCGGCTCCCTTGGCCTGAAAGCGAAATGAGCACCACACCCCATAGTCGCCTTTGACTGGACTTTACCATCCAGGGGTCCTTTACCTTTTACCTTTTAGTTTTACAATTTAGTGTGGCTAATTGTAGGAGAGTTTCTTGTTTGATTACATCAGTGAACATTTAAATTTTCTGACAATGCATAGCTGCACATGTCTAGTCAGAAGTAAGGCCCATTGAATTCAATCATTGTCTCTCACCCAGCTTTATGTGTATAGGATTGCACCCTAACAGATTTTTCTTAGTAGCTCCAAGCTGCCATTTTAAGAAGTTGTGTGTTGGGCCATATCTGATGCTATCTGAGAAGTGCACTCATGCACACACACACATTATCACTGTACACTTGACAATTTGTTGCTGAAGGCTGAGAAGCATAAATGAAATGGACATAATTATGGGCAAGTGAAATATTGCATTTGAATGCTCTGCTGTCTGTGGTGATTAATATGTGCTGGTTCATTCGCACTAGGGGGTGGGCATACCAGCCCAAGTCTGTTCCATGCCAGTTAAACTAGCATTCAATCACAATAATTTTGTGTTGGTGGATGTCCAAGATAAACATCCAAAACATTCAGATGTAAGTTGAACACATTTTGTATGCATTTTGTACATGCACTTTCTGCCAAATACATATTTCACTGCCTTGCATTGCTTCTCATTGTATCCCCTGTTAGGATTCGTTCCCCGTGTTGCAGTCATGGGATTGGTTTTATCACAAGACGGTGTATGTTTTCATTCCACATTGTGGGAAGTGACAGAGACAGGATGTTTGGATTACTGTGTTTCCCATGGCTGGCAGCCCAACCAGCCAATGGATCCCGGCAAAGGGAGGCGGCTGATCAGGCCTGGGGAGCATAGCTGCCAAGTTTTCCCTTTTCTCGCAAGGAAGCCTATTCAGCATAAGGAAAAATCCCTTTAAAAAAGGGATAACTTGGCAGCTATGCTGGGGAGAGAGCGCAAAACAGCCAGCCACCGCCTTGTTAGGCACCCTCCTCCTTAAAGGGACAGCACCCCGCCTGTCCTGGGCAAAGCAAAGGAGCCTGCTTACAGCTGCTTGTGCCTTCCTCCCAAACTCTCGACTCTCCGCAGGGAGCACTTGCAAATCACTGGGGGGTCTCTGTTGGGGGACGCGGGGAACCAGTCAATTAATCTCTCCCCACCACAACCTTTTCGTTCTACTTGCATCGCAGAAACCACCTATCAGCTCTCCGATCACCACCAGCATGATTAATAGCGGCGATCAGACAGCTGCAGCGTGAGCGACAGTGCGCAACATTCTGGCAGGTGAGTGATTTTCAGGATCTCCCCCCCCCCCCCCCGCCCAAAAAAAAAAATCAAGTGGCCAATGATGAAAATCGCTCACCCACCAGAACGAAGCGTGAGCCTGAGTTTTTAAGTGGCAAATAAGACGAGCCTAAAATTTGAACCTTATTTTTGGGTCCCAAAACTTGTCTTAGAGGAAAATACGGTACTTCTCTTACTGAGAGTGTAGAACTAGGTTCTGTCCAGGGTTTTTTCTTCAGCCGGAACTCACCGGAACTGAGTTATGGCACCTCTTTGATGCGTTCCATCACCATTTTAGCATTGCTGCCGGAACGGCACTCGTAGCTTTGCGATCTGCACAGTGCTGTGATTGTCATGTCATTAAAGGGCGATGGTGCAGCTGTGGATGTGGCACTCCATAAAAAAAGGGTTGCCCATCCCAAAGAGGTGGGAGTTCCTCCACACCTCTTTTTCTAGAAACAAAGCACTGGTTCTGGCCCTGCGTGGTCAGCAATTTGCAGCCCAGAGTGCCCTAAGTCAGCTGCCTTATAGACCCATGCAGAAGAGTGCTTTAATGTTTAAGCCCCTGACTTTTGCTGAAACACTCATTGATTGCTGCAAAATGATGTGAACTACAAAACAGCTCCTTTGTAGGTGCAGGTGGAAAATTTCTTTAATGGGAAGCCCTTACTCTCGCTGAAAAATATCATTGATCGCTGTAAACAACATGACTACACCATCCAACCAAGCAGCCTTTTATTTGGAATCTTCTCTCTGGGGCCAGATCAGTTATTGTCACTACGGTATTTCTTGCTAACCTTTTATGATAGCCCTGGGGAACATCTGGTTCAGAGGCAGTGCGTGGCCCCAAGACCACACTCCTTGCTGGGCCTGTTTTGCTGCCTCCTTGGGTGTTTTTGCCTGGCTGAATGTGTCCTTGAGCTCTGGTAGTGCTTCTTGGTAGCCTGGACGGAGAACAGAGAAGGCTGTGCTTCTGCGTGCGTGGTCTGGAACAAACCACCCTTTGGAAATCACAGCACATCAGCATGCTCTGATTGGCTAGGTGTTTCCAATCTCAAGGGGGAAAGGCTATTTGGAAGTCAAGTGGGACTCGTCACCCTGCCTGGACATTGTTTTTCTATTGGAAATTGCTTGGGGAAAGCTGATTCCCATCCCCTCACTCACTCTATGGGGATGGGGCCAGGTAGCAGCCGTGTAGACTCCAAGCAGGCAGACAGTCATGGGATAGGGACAGTGAAATATAGTTGAGAGTGAATTTCATGTTCTTTATTCAGCTCGTAGTCTTCAAGGAGAAGAAGAGAAGAATGCCCTTTTCCCAAAACCATCTGCTTATATACATTATTTACACAATGGGCTTTGCGTGATTGGCTACTTCAGGGCTACACCTGTGGGCCAATCAGTTTGTGGATTGACTTGTGCCAGCAGCCTGATTGGCTGCTCCTGCAGGCCAATCAGGTTGCGGATTCACTTCTGCCAGCCGCCTGATTGGCTGCTCCTGCAGGCCAATCAGGTTGTGGATTCACTTCCACCTGGAGTTGGATTGGGTGGCTCCTGCGGACCAATCAGACAGCTGATTCTGGATCCTATTGTTCTATGATTCAGCTCAGTACATAACAGACAGCTATGGTTAAGCCAGGGATTGGGCGTTGCGAGGCTATTGGTGGGCCTCAACCCCCCTTTTCCTTTATGATCCACCTGCTCTTGAGTTATGTTCTTTGTGCAGGCATCCCCAAACTGCGGCCCTCCAGATGTTTTGGCCTACAACTCCCATGATCCCTAGCTAACAGGACCAGTGGTCAGGGAAGATGGGGATTGTAGTCCAAAACATCTGGAGGGCCGAAGTTTGGGGATGCCTGTCTTTGTGTGTGCGTTTTCCTTTTGTTTACTTAGCAAAAGCTTTTCAAAAATGGTTTGCAAGGGTAGTGGACCTCAATGGAAGACTCCTTTTCCCAGGCTTCCAATATGTTCCTTGAATACTCTGTTGGCCCATTCTTCTCAGTCAACCATAATTTTGAGCAGTGTTTCCCAAACTTGGGTCGCCAGCTGTTTTTTGGACTACCATTCCCATCATCCCTGACCACTGGTCCTGCTAGCTAGGGATGATGGGAGTTGTAGTCCAAAAACAGCTGGAGACCAAAGTTTAGGAAACACTTGTCTGGAGGGAGAGGGAGACAAAACACTTGGGCAAGTGGAGCTGTAGGTAGAAACAGAGGAAGTCTAAATTGACACAAGTACAGTGATAGATAGATAGAGATAGAGATAGAGATAGAGATAGAGATAGAGATAGAGATAGAGATAGATATATAATTGGATGCCAAACCTTTAATCCATCTACACACTCAAAAATTGCCCAGTACCTGCTGGTTTAATAGATTCAGTAAAAATCACTCAGCATCTTTTCTTCTTTTCACCGTACATGGAGGAAAGAGCAGGCCAATAAGGCTGGAGCATTTCAGATTCAACAACCAAATTTATATGACTCTGGAGACGTAAGCAAAATGAGTATTGTATCTTCATTTCCTTCACGGCACTCTATCAGCCTTTTCTTCTGCTGATGCTAGAAGTCAATAAAAACCTATTAATGCCAAGATCCCATATTAAGCCTGACAGTTTACAAATTGCAAAGGTTTTCATTTCAAACATGATCAAGTCTGGAGGGCCGCGGAGCCTCACCAAGCAAAGTGGTGTGAATAATTTGAATAAAAGTTAGTCAAGTAATTTGCCGGGCTTCGGTGAAATAAACAGATTTACTGAAAAGTGACCGGGGATGATTTATATAAACATTTGGTGGAATTTAAAAGTCAAGGGGTGCTGATTTACTCAGCGGATTTTCATGTGCTGAGTCCGTCTTGTGAATGTTTCACAGCATAGGCAGGTCACTATTTACTACATCCTCGTTCAACTCCATTTCTGATTCCCCCTCACCCCACCCAGGGTTTGCAATGACATACTTTGCAGCTGTAATATGAAGTACTAACTAAAAATGTTCGCAGGTCTGCTTCAGCTGCTTCAGCACTTCCAAGCCTACTGCAAAAGGAACTGGTAATATAAACGACGCCTGTGAGATAAAGTCATGAATCAGCCCTACAATAACTTAGAACAAGCAGTAGGAAAATGGTCGTTTCGTTGTCTCGTTGGTACCTAAAGAGGTAAACTGAAAAGTCTTTGGAGGATATCTTCTATTACCGCAGCCATCTGCAGAAGGTGCAGTCTGTGTTTTGTGCCTGTCACCAATCAACGGGGACTTTTTGAAAGCATCATCACTGAACAGCAATTAAAGAAAACCCAGTTCCTGCTAGACAGCCAGTGCAATGATGCACCTAGACTGGCACATGCAGAATTTTATGCACGCAAACTGTATACTCAATCTTTCAGCTGTGAAAATGAGCTCACACTCCTACATACCATTCTAGGGACTCAGCTACATTAGTCAAGAAACAGTGCATTGAATGTGTTATAAACATGCAACACCAGATGGTGCTGGAGAGCAAAAAAAAAGTCTTTGCAGTTTTCCATAGTGGTTTCCCCCCCTTTTGTTATATCAATTTAATTTCTGACTTATCTAAAGCCTGTTCCCCCCCCTCCCCTGTGTGTAGATCCACTAGGACAGGGATGTCCAACCAGTAGGCCGTGATCTACCAGTAGATCCCCAGCTGATCCTGGCAGATTGCGGGATCCTTTTTCTGGGCATTTTCCTCCTAGAAAAAGCTCGACAGCTCTGGGCAATCCAGCCCCCCTCCCACGCGCGCTCCTCCTCCCTCCAGTGACAATGGGTAGATCACTGCCAGTTTTTTTCTACTGGGAGTAGATCACAGTCTCTTGGGAGTTGGGCATGCCTGCACTAGGACAAAAACATTGTATTTTTCAGCTTTTGGACAGTTCCACATCTGGTCTTTTTGTACACTGGTCTTCCCTACTGTTGACCCAGGATTTGAATGGATCTAGGGACCTTTTGCCCCATGTGGTAAACCTATCAGAACTGCAGTTTTGAAGAATTTTGCAGTTTTGACTAGGCCTTTGCCTAAGCAAGAATGAACGTCCTGGCTCTTTGTTCTTGGTTTTCCTGTAGACTTTGCTCCTCTGTTCTGGTTCCTGACTTAGCCCCTTAGCTCTGACATCCTAGCACACATCATCTTGGTTTCCGGTTCTTTCTGACAGTAAGAGCTGTTCAACAGTGGAACGGTCTTCCTCGGGAGGTTGTGGACTCTCCTTCCTTGGAGGTTTTTAAGCAGAGATTGGCTGGCCATCTGTCATGGATGCTTTAGCTGAGATTCCTAGATTGCAGGGGGTTGGACTAGATGCCCAGTGGGGTCCCTTTCAACTCTACAAATCTATGTTCCTATTATTCTATGAATGTAGCCTCCTCCAAATCAGGACCCAGTAAAGTGGAGTTATTGATCACAAGGAGTCTTTGAAGTGCATTAAGCCAGACCCATTAGAGGTCCCCCTTCTATGGTGTCAGGAATGGAGACACTGTGGGCAGGAAAATGTGTGTTCATTCCCTTTTTTCACCTTTACGCCTGCCTGCAGACTTCTGAGTGCATGAACAGGGTTATAGAGAGAGCCAGTGTGGTGTAGTGGTTAAGAGCAGAAGACTCGTAATCTGGGGAAACGGGTTTGCATCGCCGCTCCTCCACATGCAGCTGTTGGGTGACCTTGGGCTAGTCAAACTTCTTTGAAGTCTCTCAGCCTCACTCACCTCACAGAATGCTTGTTGTGGGGGAGGAGGGGAAAGGAGATTGTTAGCCACTTTGAGACTCCTTTGGGTAGTGATATAAAATCCGGGATATCAAATCCGGGGTATCAAATCCGGGATATCAAATCCGGAATATCAAATCCAAACTCCTCCTCCTCCTCCTCCTCCTCCTCCTCCTCCTCCTCCTCCTCCTCCTCCTCCTCCTCCTCCTCCTCCTCCCTGACTCTGTCCTTAGCTCAGAAGACTCCAACACAGAAAACTCTCCTCATTGGCAATAGAAAGGAAAAGAACAATTTGTGATGACATTGATGACATTAGCTAAATTCTCAACCCTCCCTGTCAGTTCAGGCATTGTGTGTAATTATGCATTTCACTTTAAAAATATCTCACACTGAATTTGCCCCCTGAAATTAAAGTTTGTAATTTAAAAGGGCTCAGATATGATGTTCCCCACCCCTTCCTCCTCTCCGCATAGCAAGTTCCCCACCCTACACTCAGGCATGTAATCTGTTTCTCCTTCCCCTCTCTGTGACTAATCGTCTCTAGAGCCAAGCAGGTATGATGCATTTCAAGAAAATCAAGCAATATGCAAATAGGCTTCCACAGAGTGCATTAAACAGAAAGGAGATAGTATTGTTAAAGGTGGCACAAAAAGAAATAAAAGCGAATAAATGGGGGAATTAAAGGGCTGGTTCTCTTGGGACAATGGGCACAAAACATCCCTCTGCTCTTCCTCCCTTTTCCTCCAAGGAGCTCAAGCTGGCACACAAGGTGGCTCCCCGTTCCTCATTTAATCCCCACAACAACCCCGTGAACTAGGTTTGACTGAGAGGGAATGACTCTTCCAAGGTCACTCAGTGAGTTTCATCATTGAGTGGGGTTTGACCCCTGGTCTCCCAGGTCCCATTCCAACACTCTGTTCCAGGGGCCCGGGGGCCAGATGCAGCCCAAACGCCTTCTAAATCCGGCCCGCGGAAGGCCTGGGAATCAGCATGTTTTTACATGAGTAGAATGTGTCATTTTATTTAAAATGCATCTCTGGGTTATTTGTGGGGCCTGCCTGGTGTTTTTTACATAAGTAGAATGTGTCATTTTCTTTAAAATGCATCTCTGGGTTATTTGTGGGGCATAGGAATTCATTCATTTTTTTTTTTCAAAATATAGTCCGGCCCCCCACAAGGTCTGAGGGACAGTAGACCGGCCCCCTGCTGAAAAAGTTTGCTGGCCCCTGAGTCTGATCACTACAGGTTATTGATATCTACTACCGCTGTTGAGGTAGTATTCCTCTGAATACCAGTTGCTGGTTCTGCTTGAAGGCTTCCCATGGGCACATGGTTGGGGACCACGGTGAGAACAGGACGCTGGTCCATCTACTCCAACAGGGTTCTTTTTATGTCCTTTTGAGTTCAGTACTACTGTCCATTCAACAGTGGAACGGACTCCCTCGGGAGGTGTTGGACTCTCCTTACTTGGAGGTTTTAAAGCAGAGTTTGGATGGCCATCTGTCATGGATGCTTTAGCTGAGATTCTTGAATTGCAGGGAATTGGACTAGATGACCCTCGGGGTCCCTTCCCACTCTACGATTCTGTGATTCTAACCAAAGAGGGATGGAGTGCGACTGGAAGGAAACCATTGTCCTGTTCCACAACAGGTGTTTATTAGCATAGCCAAATTAACAAATATGTTATAATCAAAGTGATATCAAGTTATAATCAAACAGTGCTACCAAGAAGGGTCACTTTGCTTTTCCTGTTACAGCGTTTACATAGAGTTGGAGCTAGGCCATTGCTCAATAGTCTGGTACCCTCCAGATGTTTTGGCTGTGCTCATTGGGGCTGATGGGTGTTGTGGTCCAAAATATCTGGAGAGCACCAGGTTGGCAAGTCTAGCATAGACAAGACTTGCACTCTATGGCAGTTTGGCCCCATGATTTACATTTCTCCTCTCTATACCTGTGTATAAGGTACATCTACATGCCAAAGGCAGATATCACTTCTTCTTCTTTTTTTAAAGATTTTTATTGAAGTACGAGAATTTTTACATACATTATATTCTCTCCTTCCAATGTTTAATTTCCCGTACCATTTTTTCTTTCCCTTCCCACCCCCTCCCTCACCCATAATCCATTGGAAGGGTTCAAACAGTTGTCCTCAGCCACGGGCACAATGTCTTTAATTTCCACTTCATGGATCTGATACAGTCAGATCTAATCTAGAGACACTTGTGCCACAATTAATCTGCTTGACTTTAAGATGCCACAATGCTCTAGGTGGTATCTGGCTAGCAAAAGTCCCCTGACTTCAGTTGGCCTACAAGGAGAGCATGTTCTACTATTAGGCAAAAGTTAGGCAACCACCTAAGGTACCAGATTACTTGGGTTAGGAGGAGCAGGAGCAGCAGCAGCAGCAGCCCCATGACTATGCCACCACATCCTGCTCAGTCATTCCTGTCTGTTGGAGGAGAGTCCTTTATGCCAGATTTGCTATCCTGCCTGCTTCCTAACTTGACGTCAGGTGTAGTGGAAGGTGAGATCTCTAAACACAGGTGAATAAGATTCAGCTGCTGGTCCAGTTGGCTTTTGTACAAGGACTGAAACGGGGCACCATGTTTCCCTTGAAACATGAGGGCCAATGTGGTGTAGTGGTTCAGAGCGGTAGACTCCTAATCTGGAGAACCGGGTTCGTGTCTCCGCTCCTCCACATGCAGCTGCAAATTTCTACAGCCCGCCCTATGAATATAACTTTGGCCCTGTCTGTACTATATCGTTCAAGAGTATCCTACTGCTTTAAACAGTCATGGCTCTCCAACCCCCCCCCCCAAAGAAGCCTGGTAATTGTAGCATGTAAAAGGGACTGAAATTTGTTAGGCAATCCCTATTTTCCCCACAAAGCTGCAATTCCCAGAGTTTCCTGGGAAGAGGGATTGACTGTTAAAGCACTCAGGGGAATGTAGTTCTGTGACAGGAATAGGGGTCTCCTAAAAGGTTTCAGCACACTTAGCAATCTACAGCACCCAGCATTACTCGGGGAAGTCATGAGTTTTCAAAGTGGTCTGTTGCTGCTTTAAATGTATATTGCAAATGGAGCCTAAGTCGGACACAACCCTCTGTAGTATCTTCATACTTGCAATGTAATTAAAAATGGCAGATTATATTGTAAGCTGCTTTCAAACATTTCATTTCACTGGGTAGAAAAATGAACCTTTTAGAAATCCATTCTTACTTCTCGCTTGTTCTAACCACAGAAAACTTTTAGTTAGCCACCTTGGATAAAGTTGAAAGGAGTTCACAGAAGACTTGCGGCAGGCATTTTCACGGAGATATTTTAAGTCCCAACTTTCTTTTGCAATGTGCTGAATTTTCATTGATCTAAACCTCATGCAGATATAAATTCACCGGGTATACTGTATCTGCTGGCTAATGAGGATCAACAAACAGAGAAGCTTGCATTCAAATTATTGATTTATAAACAATTTAAAATTTAAACACTGCCTAGACTCATGAAAGGCAACTCTTGTTCCAAAAGAGCATAGCTGCTTTAAACCTCTATTCCCACATGTTTACACTATCTATTCAAAGGCCCGTTAGATCTAAACTCTTTGATGTATGACCAACTACTTCTGTTGTGGCTTTTTGTTAACTCAAATCTAAACCCACTGGGGAAAAGGACAAATTGGTTCTTTTATCAAATACTTGCAGTATCCCTTCACGATGAACAGGGATATCACACACTTGCTTTATTTATATACTGCTGCATGATCTACAGTATGTTGTAAGTCAATGAATGGCCAGGGGACTGACAAGTCATGGTGGTCCATGAGGGATTGGGCAATATTGGAAGAGGCTGCCATTGAGCAGTGACCTTGAAGGAGGCGACTCAACATCCTTACCAGTTTGCTGTAGTTCAGCTTCCTGTCAACTTAGGCTGAATAACAATAATAATAATAATAATAATAATAATAATAATAATAATAAGGTCGACAGTTCGAATCTGCATGACGGGGTGAGCTCCCGTTGCTCTGTCCCAGCTTCTGCTAGCATTTCGAAAGCAGGCCAGTGCAAGTAGATAAATAGGTACCACTGTGGCAGGAAGGTAAATGGCATTTCCGTGCGCTCTGGTTTCTGTTGTGGCAGAAACAGTTTAGTCATGCTTGCCAAGCTGTGGACTTGTCTGTGGACAAACGTTGGCTCCCTCGGTCTGAAAGCGAGATGAGCGCCACAACCCCATAGTCGCCTTTATGCCTTTCTTTCCCAAGATTTTTATACCACTTAATTAACGAAAGAAACCCCTCTAAGCAGCTTCGGTAAAACGACATAAAAGATTCATAATGAAAATACCGATAAAATCAAAGTTTTAAAACCAGTAGGCATAAAATTTATCAAAATATAGAATGCACCCAAGCATTGTAAGCTTGAAAAACAAATTTGTTTTCCAAGCCAGGCAATTATGAACCCTGACAACCTAAATATATTCTCTGCTTCTATGCAAATTTCCTATCTCGCCTTCCTCCCCTGTGCAGTGCTGTGATATATTTTGTTTAATATACCCAACAGATATTCTTCTTCTTAGTTTTCTACCAAGAGGGAGTAGCTTCCTTACATGGCCACTGTTGTAAGGAATCTGCTATAGCATGGGGAATTGTGAGATGCTATTGGTACAGAAGAATCACTGAATTTTACAATTGGACGAAAACTCCGACCTCTGTTCAAAGGAAGAAGAAGCTGTTTACCCCTTTTAAACAACTCCTGCCCTCCAACCTCCAAGGGGAGTGTTCCAAATGCACACACAGAGAGAGACAGCAAATATATATATGCCTTATCGTTTATGGTGGGAAGGTCTGATGTGCACATATAGATGGAATCTACACACATATTTTTTAAAAGCTGTGGAAACGCTTTTTAAAAAAAAGTTTTGAAAAATACGCTGAATTTTTCATAGCTCACTGTCGCCATCTAGTGCCACATTTGTACATTGTGCTTTACAACACATTTAAAACGTTTTATTTGCAGCTGTGTAGCTGAGTCCATAGACACCACACACACATATATGCACATGTTCAGTGACTTCTGATTGAATAGACTGTTGAAATGGAGCATCAAGTTACATCAATTTAAAATTCACTTCCACTCATTTTATATATGTGCAAAACTGAATGCATGGACAAACAGGCGCTTTAAAAAGGTTTGAAAGTGTAAACGAGATTTGGAAGCCTCTATTAATATTAGACTCAACAGCCAGGAAATGTTACGAATCCTCACTTAATGAAAGAGTAATTAAGCATAGAGGAGAAGATCAGATGCAAATTGTCAAAAACGTCGACGCTCAAAATTTAGATACAAATATCAGCAGTTTTACACCTTTAAGTCTGTAACGTTTGCTCTCCCTGACTAACTCCGATCAATGAGTCAGCTACAGCAGGTCGAAAGCAACTGTGATAAAATGCCACCTTATGAAGTAATTGCCTTCATAGATCTTGCCAAATGAGTCATAAAGCCATCAATCAATATCCTTTGGTGGTGTGGAATAGCAGTTACGAGGCAAGCTCGGGGAATTCTCTGATCAGAAAAGCTTACACCGTGGTTCCTTTTGCGGTCCATAAATCATCATTTCTTGAATTTGGTACCAGGGCTGTGAAAGAAACGAAAACATCCACCGCTATTAGGCAACACGTAACAAGGAGCTCACATTGCCATTAATGCCGCCAACCAGCTGGAAACCTCATTTGCCTCAGCCTTCAATGGAGACGAAAGGTGGCAGGTTGTTTCTGTTAATTGTTTAATATCCACAAATATTTGCATTTGCAAAGGGAGTTTTGGTTTGTGGCATGAGGTGGGCGACATTTCTTATTTGAACAAACTGCACACCCACCCACCCCATAATGCATACAGAAATGTGTGTGTCTTTTAAACAACAACAAACAAATGCCACCTTGGGGCTGTTCTAACAGAGGCGTTTCATTTTTTAAAAATGCATTTTTATTTTGTACTTTTCAAATTTATACATTTCACTAATTTTACAATCATTTGACCTCCTTCCCCTTCTTTCTGTGGTTCCTTAAATTTGTTTCAAATATCATCTGCAAATCCAAATTAACTTAAGTTGCCCGTTTATCCTCTTTAAATATATACACTTCTGAAACTGCAGGTTATTACAGTAATCCTGCCAATGTTTTTATCTGTTTACAATTTATCTGAAAATATTCAATAAACCATTTCAATTCTTTTATTTTAAAAAAATTGTTATCTTGATTTCTTATTCTTCCAGTAAGTTTCTCCATTTCTACATATTCCATAAGTTTTTGTATCCATTCTTCGTTTGCTGGGACTTCGGCTTCTTTCCATTTTGGGGCGAGTAGCATTCTTGTCGCTGTAGTAGCATACATGAATAAGTTTCTAAACATTTTAGGTAGTTCTGTCCCTATACAGTAATTCATAAAAGAAAAGCTTCTGGTTTCCTCCCCAAAGGTTATCTTAAACAACCTTTTCATTTCGTCATATATCATTTCCCTGTAAGCTTTAACCTTACTACAAGACCACCACATATGATAAAAAAAACCCTTCTTTCTCCTTACATCTCCAACACTTATTTGATTTAGATTTATAAATTTTTGCCAATTTACTCAGTGTTAGATATCATCGATATATCATTTTCGTATAATTTTCTTTTAGACCATAGCATGCTGTAAATTTTATATCCATATTCGACAATCATCCCCCTGCTTCTATGTCTATATTATGACCAATATCTATTGCCCGATGTATCATGGTGGATTTTACTTGCTCATCCTATGTCTCCCATTTGAATAATATTTTATACATTTTGGACAGCACTTTTACATTACATTCCAACAGGTCTCTCTCTAGTTTCCCATAACAGAGCCATTTCACACATTATATTTATTTTGAAAGGATACATGACTATAACCACTGTCTGTATCATACTGCTGCTCAACAAAGAACAAAGATTAACTACGACTCCCTATTGACAGAAGCACAATCGGGTGGTGTTAGATCCAGGACTTAATGGTTTGACCAATAAGATGGTGACGTTAATGGTACCCAAACTTTTTGCCCTACGGACTGCTTGAAAATTGCTGGACAACTTAATGATTTTTTTGCCTGCTGCAGCAATTATAATATGCGGTGCTAGATGCTTTTTGGTTTCCAGTTGTGGTTTTATTGCTTATTTTGTTTCCTATATACATTGTACTTTATTGTACTGCAATTTGAATTTCGTTCATTCCGTGGATTCAAACTGTAATGCCATGAAGTAAAATCTAAAGAAAAGAAAACAGAAAAAATAAAAAATCACACAATTAAAATTTAAAAATCAATATGAATATTTACTTATTTATTAAAAAATATCTGTATACAGCTGTATCATAAAAAAACCAACAAAGCATAAAAAATTAAGAATTAAAAGAGCTAAAAACAAACATTCATTAACCATTGTGGAAAGATGTATTCTGAGTTGGCCTGCATAGGCCTGGCGGAATAGAAGAGTTTTCAGCAGACATTTTAAAGTTGGCACGGAAGTCGCCTGCTGGATCTGTTGGCAGGGTGTTCCACAGGACTGGGCCAGTGACACTAAAAGTTGGGTTCCAGCCAAGACCTAGGCTTACCCAATGCCTAACCGGCTTACAAAGTTGTGACTATTGCTATGAGGTAGGCGAAAGCCAGATGGCCGGTGCCAGTTTGCCAAGTGGAAAATTTTCTGCCTGGCCCAGAATGCGGCAGCCGATTTGGTCCATGGCAAGGTCATTCACATGTTGTAAAGAATTGTACTTTTCCCTTGATTTTATCTTTTTGTAAACCAGTTTCTTTTACAACTGAGTGCTGTATAAATTTTATGAAATAAAATAAATATGTTTTCAAATCATATTTTCTCTAATATTTATATTTCCCTTAATATTTATATTTCCCCTTTGTGTACAGTGGTACCTCGAATTAAGAACACAATTGGTTCTGGAAGTCTGTTCATAAACTGAAGCATTCATAAACTGAAGCGAACTTTCCCATTGAAAGTAATGGAAAGTGGATTAATCCGTTCCAGACGGGTCCGCGGTGTTCGTAAACTGAAAATTCGTAAACCAAGGTGTTCATAAACCGAGGTTCCACTGTATATTATTCTTAATGATATGTGCATTTTTATTTATTTATTTTTGTAATGAGGACTCTACCTTAGCTTTTGCATTTTTGTACAAATTATTTTGTTGGCGATCTGCCTTGCATTATTCAGGGAAGTGTGGGTTTTTAGCAATGGCTGCATTTCAGGTTACATAGTATTTAAGTAAGTGAAAGTTAGGTGTTCACATTTAAATGCAAACTGAATCTCTCTCTCCCCCCATCCCTATTCTTCACTCAGTCAGCTGCCAGTCACCAAGCAGAAAGATATCACCTAGAAGATATGCTCTGACCAACCTAATATCACTGTGTGTTTCCATTGGCCATGTCACCAGAGTCATAATTGTGCCAAAGACACTGTAGGTTGGCCTGCATTCCTCTGGGGTGCCATCTAGGTTCAATACCCACCCCATCAGGATGATAAGGAACCCTGTGGCACCCCACTTGACTTGATCTGGAGGTATCCTACAAACCTCTGTATCCTTGTAACCTTTTTTGGTCCCTGAGCATCATCATACATCTGTGAATGGTGTACATTCACAATGCCCATCTTCCTGTCCTTATTTATCATTTCAGTTTGTAGGTTGCTTTTCCACATAATATGTCCCAAAGTAGTTCACAAAACAGTAGCAAGAAGCACAACATGAGGTCATTCCTGGTGCCCCTGGAGCCTTAGCAGGGGCAAGTTCAAAGAAGAAGAAGAAGAGAGTCCAAATACTGTAGATATGCTTGTTTACAAAGCTGTTGTACTACCAACCTTACTGTATGCTTGTGAAATGTGGACCACTTATAAATGCCATCTCTAACTCCTGGAAAGATTCCATTAACGGTGTATCCGAAAAATTTCACACATCACTTCGGAAGACAGGTGAACTAATGCCAGTGTACTGGAAGAAGCAAAGATCACCAGTGTTGAAGCAATGATTCTTCAACATCAACTTCATTGGACTGGTCATGTTGTGAGGATGCCTGATTATAGTCTTCCAAAGCAACTACTCTATTCCAAACTTAAAAATTGAAAGCTTAATGCTGGTGGTCAACAACAGAGGTTTCAAGACTCTCTCAAGGCAAACCTTTTTTAAAAAAAATGTAGTATAAACACTGACAACTGGGAAGCACTAACCTGAGACTGCTCCAGGTGGAGAGCAGGCTTTACCAAAGATGTCGTGGACTTTGAAGACGCTCAAACTCAGAACAAAAGGGAGAAACATGCTAAGAGGAAGGCACGCTTGGCAAATCCACACCGTGATCAACTCCTGCCCGGAAACCAATGTCCCCACTGTGGAAGGACAGTGGGGCCTCCACAGTCACTTACAGACTCACTGTTAAAACTGTGTTTATGGAAGACAATCTTACTCGGCTATGAGTGATCGCCAAAGAAGAAGACTTCCAAATACTGTAGATATGCTTTTGACTGGGGCAACAGTTTCAAAATACTCAGCATCTAATTGCAAATCTTTTAAGCTGCCTGATCCCTTTCCTCTTATGTAGGCTTACTTGTAGAAAGGATATTTTCTGCAGATTGGAATTCTTCATTATTAAACAAAGTTTAACCTTCACTTGTTCTCAAGTAAAAATTATATCCTGAATGTTAACATACTGTTCAGGGCCACCTCTCATCATTTGCTTAACCCCCAACTTCATAAATGTCACCTGACCCTGCCTCTTTTCTCCTCTTCCTTCATTCTGTTAAATGAAATGTATCTCTTTCTCACCTAGAATTGCCAAGGGATTTGCCACCTTTCGCTAAGGTGACATCTCCTGAGAATGATATCATTATACAGCAGGGGGGAAATGATATTTTAATTCTGTAACTCAATTACTCTGAATTATACATGGTCCATCTCACTTGGTTATTTATGCTGGTAACTCTACTTGTAGAATGATTCTTTTTCTGTACTTTCCTGCTAATGGAGATTTTGTGGAGATATTTTTACCAAAGGCCAAGAAAGTTGAGACTATCCACAGCTTTCCATTCCTGCCTGATTCTTAGGATAGGCAACAGAAATTATACAAGTTCAGTTTAAAGCATAGAAAACTCTTAAGACAGACATGGCCTGGAAAAAGGGGGGGTAATGAGAAAAGGGGAATGAATAAGGGTAACTGTGAAATAATTTATTTGGGGGAGTGAAAGTGTAGCAACCCCCCCCCACAACCCCCCCCCAAATGATCAGACTTTGGAGGAAAAATTGTCTCTCCCTCCCTCATAACACTAGAACTTGGACATCTACTGAAGATTGGAAGATCTAGGAGAGACAAAAGAAAGTAGTTCTTCACTAAACTTTGGAATTGTCTTCTGGGATAGGCAGTGATGGTCACCAACATGGGTGGTTTTAAAGGAGGATTTGACAAATGCATGGAACGTAAGACTGTCAACCAGTCATGATGGCAATGTTCTACTTCCACTGCTGGAAACTGTGTGCTTTTGAATATCAGTTGCTGAAAACTGCAGGAGGGTTCACCTTGCAGAGCTACGATTCTCAGAGTGGCTTAAACACCCATCCTTCTCTCCAGGGCATGAGCGTACCCACCGCGGGGCTGGTTAGGGCAGGTGCCCGTACCTAGAAGCGGGGCTGCCCGTCCCTAGAAGCAGGGCCAGGGCGGCACATCCAAGCGAGGAACTGCCATTGAGCACAGTGAGCCAAAACACGCGTAATTACGCATGGGATTGCACCCTGGCTGCCCCTTGCGCCGGGGGCTGTTCTGGGGCCTCGTCGCGCCGCGCGGCAATCACTTCCTGCTCCTCCCCTTCACCGCTTGCCTTGCCGGGACTTGGAGAGCCTGAGTTTCCCCCGCAGGCTCTGGTGGCGCTGCGCGCCGTTTTCAAACACAAAGCCTGCAGCCGCGATTGGAGGGGTGCAAGGAGAAGGCGTCGCCTTTTAAAAAAAAAACCCACCTGGCTCTTTGCGCCGCCGGGAAACACCAGCTACGGGAAGGTGAGTGTGGCGAGAAGAACAAACAACACTTTGTTTAATATGAGAAGCTGGAAAACCTACAAGTCTGTAATGGAGGGGTGGCTTGTCGGGAAGGTCTCAGTTAAGGAGGCTGCAATCTCGTATGCACGTTGAACAAAGTCCCTTTCGAGAAGCCAAGCGGGGGCTTACTCACGAGTAAAATCGGGGATCGCCCTGCAGGAGTCAACTTCTCTCTCGCACCCGCTTGGAAAGCTGGGGGTCGCTGTTTTGAAGCCATCCCAACCACTGCCCCGCCGCCTATTTGAATCATTGTGGGCATTTACTGGGAAAGATTTAGGGCGGGGGCGGGCAGATCTCCCAAATGCATCGCATCCATAAAGTTCCTCTCCCCCGGTTCTCCCCCCCCCCCAGTCCCCAAGGCTTTCGCTCCGCTGGCTGTAAAGCAAAAAAAAAAAAAAAGCAGCAGCAGCCAGGAAAGCACGGAGGGAGAAACGTCCCTCAGTCAGCCGTCTCCCTCTGCTTGGAGCCCCGCGCGCGCACATCGCCCAGAGGCAGCCTTTCTCTCTCTCTCCCTCTTTCCCTTCCCCCCTTTGGGTTGAAAAAAGGGCAGGCGGCAGCAGAAGAGGAGCCTGGGGTGGGGGAGGAGTGTTTGCAAATACTGTATCTCTCAAAAGATCGCACTGATTGGGGCATTGGGGAAGCGTCCTGGCAGAGCTCTGCAGCTCAGCTGCTTTAACGTGAGAGAGATCTCTCTCTCAAAAGATCACGCCGGCAGAGCTCTGCACCTCAGCTTCGTGTGTGTGTGTGTGAGTGTGTGTGTGTGTGTGAGTGTGAGTGTGTGTGTGTGTGTGTGTGAGAGAGAGAGAGAGAGAGAGAGAGAGAGATCAAAAGATGGTGGGCTGATTAGGGCAGTGGGAAAGTTTCCCAGACTTCACGTCAACACAGTGATAATGTTTTTACTTATTAAGCAAAATAGAAACATTATCACCCCCACCCTCCCCCCATCTACTTTCCTTCCCCTCTCCTCACCAATGTCTCAACAAATGAAACTGATTTGTAAAAATGCTAAGAGAGACATTGCAAATTTCTTTGTAAACCAAGAAAACCCTTAATAATAATAAAAACACAGACAGCCCTTGAGTTTATTCAACACCCCCACCCCTTTATTTGATGCCACAGTTGGTATTATTTAAAAGGATGGGTGACACCTGGCATGAGAGCAGTACATGTGAAAAGGATCTAGGAGTCTTGGTAGACCACAAACTTGACATGAGTCAACAGTGTGATGCAGCAGCTTAAAAAGCCAATGCAATTCTGGGCTGCATCAATAGGAGTATAGCATCTAGATCAAACACACACACACACCTTGACTTGATTCAACACACACACATACACAGCCCTTGAGTTTATTCAACACCCCCAAGAAGAGCCTGAAGTGGCTCAGCAAGGCGGCATTGGCCATGCTCCCCCTGGCCTGGCAGAGGAAGTCCAGCACCTCGGCTTGGCTCAGCTCTTTGGCCATGATGACCTCAAAATCCCGGGTGCTCTCGCTGCTGCTACTGCTGCCGCTGCTTCCTCCTCCATCCATCCATGTTCCACCTTGCCAAGCTTATCTCCTCCCCAGCCCCGCCGCGGCTCCGCATGCCCGAGGCATTCGGGAACAGAAACCGCCGCACAAACGCATTCTCCCCCAGGGTGGCGCCCAGGATGAAACTTCTTCCCGGAGTCAGTTTCACCTGGACTCTGTAGCCCCGCCCACATTCCCACTTTGTGGCCCCTCCCCTCCCGTGCCTTGGCCCTGCCCCTGAACAACCATGGCTTGCCCCCCCCTAGTTTTGATCCTGGGTACGCCCCTGCTCCAGGGAACTCTGGGAATTGTATCTCTGTGGGGGCATAGAGATCTCTCAACAACTGGCAGCACCCTCTACAAACTGAATCTCCTGGGATTCTTTGGGGGAAGCCAAAACTGTTCAAAGCGATACAATCCTGCTTTAACAAGGATGGATGGCGGCTAACAGATTGAGGTCGAATCCTGACAAGACAGAAGTACTGCTTGTGGGGGACAGGAGCGGGCAGGTGTGGAGGACTCCCTGGTCCTGAATGGGGTAACTGTGCCCCTGAAGGACCAGGTGCGCAGCCTGGGAGTCATTTTGGACTCACAGCTGTCCATGGAGGTGCAGGTCAATTCTGTGTCCAGGGCAGCTGTCTATCAGCTCCATCTGGTATGCAGGCTGAGACCCTATCTGCCTGCAGACTGTCTCGCCAGAGTGATGCATGCTCTACTTATCTCCCGCTTGGATTACTGCAATGTGCTCTACGTGGGGCTACCTTTGAAGGTGACCCAGAAACTACAACTAATCCAGAATGCGGCAGCTAGACTGGTGACTGGGAGCGGCCGCCGAGACCACATAACACCGGTCTTGAAAGATCTACAGTACATTGCCAAGCACAATTCCAAGTGTTGGTGCTGACCTTTAAAGCCCTAAATGGGCTCGGTCCAGTATACCTGAAGGAGCATCTCCACCCCCATCATTCTGCCCAGGCACTGAGGTCCAGTGCCGAGGGCCTTCTGCCTGGTTCCCTCACTGAGAAAAGCCAAGTTGCAGGGAACCAGGCAGAGAGCCTTCTCGGTAGTGGCGCCCGCCCTGTAGAACGCCCTCCCATCAGATGTCAAAGAGAAAGACAGCTACCAGATTTTTAGAAGACCTCTGAAGGCAGCCCTGTTTAGGGAGGCTTTTAATCTTTAATAAATTATTTTTACAGTGGTACCTCGGTTTATGAACACAATTGGTTTGGGAAGTCTGTTCATAAACTGAAGCGTCCATAAACTGAAGCGAACTTTCCCATTGAAAGTAATGGAAAGTGGATTAATCCGTTCCAGACGGGTCCGCGGAGTACTCAACCTGAAGCATACTTAACCCGAAGCATGGGTGTAATTGGTTCCGGAAGTCTGTTCATAAACTGAAGCGTTCATAAACTGAAGCGAACTTTCCCATTGAAAGTAATGGAAAGTGAGTTAATTCGTTTCAGATGGGTCCGCGGGGTTCGTAAACCGAAAATTCGTTAACCGAGGTGTTACTACTACTACTACTACTACTACTGTTACTATTACTATTATTATAATATAGTGAGGGTGGGCCAAAATGAATTTCCTTTTTGGGCATTGTTTGAAAAAAATATGGTCACTTATTCATATCAATTGCCTTTCATTTTCCTTAGGTACTTCCAGTTGACTTGTGACATACCCAAATCTGATTGGCTAACTAGTATGGTGATGTATTCCCATTTGCCATGTGATCCCTGAATCAAGGGGACCAGCCATATTTTGTTCATGGAAAGAAGCAAACACTGCAACAGCATGAGGCTGTGTGTGAAAAAGGTGTGGGGGTGAGGAAATATACTCTACCAAAATGGCTAGTTATTATTAATTAATAATAAAATAAATACTGAAACTGGAGAAAAACATTTCCCCCCATTCTAGCTTTTATCTTCTTCCATGCCATACATTTCCAATCAATAATTTTCACCGTGGGTTGAGGAAATGACCTCTCTTTTAGATATTTTTTCCCCCATCAGAACTATAATTCTGATGCTTTATATGTGTGGAATATAAACCCGTTGTCTCTGCCTTCCTCTGGTCACCTCATACTGTGCAGCAAGCACAGCCTCCTGAAGAGACTTTCCGCACAGGTCAAACTTCAAGTTTCCTGAGCTGAACTTGATTTTTCCCTATTTCAAGAGCAACAGTTCCTTTTGGCTTTAACCCAAATCAGATTCTCATTCTCTCCCCCCCCCCATCACCTATCTTTGTTAAGGTGAGGAAGAAAAGTAAGAACATCCCGGGAGAGGGAATGGAACAGAAGGACCAAATTGGTTTCTTTCCTCTACCAGCTCCTTCCGTTTTGCTAATCAGCATTGATCTGTTTTTAGCAGACATCTCTACCGTATGAAATATTGCATATGTCTCAGCAAAGGCTCCTGTACAAATCCTTATCACCTCATTAAGTGAGTCAAAGAAACTGACAAACATCCACCTAGGAAGGATAATTAATATCTCTCACTTCAGCAGAGCCCTTAGTCACACATCCCCCCCCCTTTTATACCTCCAGCTTCAACTCTCCATTTGAGGCAATGAGATTATCGGCATCTACTCAGGGAAGATAATGAAATTACACATGTTCTTTTTTGCTTCAAAATTTAATAAGAAGCAACATCTGTCTGTCTGGCAGAGATGATGCCAAAATGGCTCAGGAGGTTTGGTTTGACTCGGGGCACTAGCTCACAGCTTTCCCGAGTCAATACTGAATGCTGACTTGAAAGCATTTTTAACAGGAGACGGCACCGAGAAGTCACCCAAGAGCTTACATGTATGGGAAATGTTTGGTGCCTGAAAACCCTAGAAAGCTCTGGAGGTAGTTGTGGCTATGATGACAACGACAATGATGATGATGACAATGACTCAAAACAACGTACAAATGCAAACAAAGGCTGGATCTTGTTGTTGTTGTTGTTTAGTCGTTTAGTCGTGTCCAACTCTTCGTGACCCCTTGGACCAGAGCACGCCAGCCACTCCTGTCTTGCACTGCCTCCAGCAGTTTGGTCAGACTCATGTGGGTGGCTTTGAGAACACTGTCCAACCATCTCGTCCTCTGTCGTCCCCTTCTCCTTGTGCCCTCCATCTTTCCCAACATCAGGGTCTTTTCCAGGGAGTCATCTCTTCTCATGAGGTGGTCAAAGTATTGGAGCCTCAGCTTCAGGATCTGTCCTTCCAGTGAGCACTCAGGGCTGATTTCCTTAAGAACGGATAGGTTTGATCTTCTGGCAGTCGATGGGACTCTCAAGAGTCTCCACTAGCACCATAATTCAAAAGCATCAATTCTTCGGCGATCTAGAAACATCAAATAAGCATTTCAGTTAAAAGTGTTATAAATTTAAACAGGAAATACAGGTAGAGAAAAAGGGAGCTCCACGTTGCCATCTGGTGGCACAATGTTCTATTGAATTACAATGCATACACAGTCATACCTCGGTTTAAGTACACTTCGGTTTGAGTACTTTCAGTTTAAATACTCTGCGGACCTGTCTGGAACGGATTAATCCTCTTTCCATTACTTTCAATGGGAAAGTTCGCTTCAGGTTAAGACTTCCGGAACCAATTGTGTACTTAAACCGAGGTACCACTTTTTCTTTACCAGTCAAGCTGAGACCAGAAACACGAAAATCAACTACAATAAAAAAAACTAACACACAAATGCATCTATAAAAATAGAAGGCAGGTCTAGCCGAGGCACAAACATAATGATACATGGGTAAAAAAGGAAGCTTTTGTCTGGTACATAAAACTAGACAAAGACGGTGCCCAGCGAGCTTCCCCTCCACAAGCAGGGAGCCACCACTAGAAAGGCCTGTTCTTTTGTTGGCACCTTCTGTACCTCTTGTGCATTGAGAAGGGCTTCAGATGATGATAGCAGGGTCTGGGTCAGGTCACATGGGGAGTTCGTATTCTTAGCTGTATAAGGCTTTATAAGTCAAAATCAGCACTTTGGATTGAGCCTAGGAATTAATTGGTAGCCTGATCAGTCAACCCATGATTGCTATTACGTTAGGGTTGCCATACATCTGGAATTTCCCAGACATATCTGGAATACTGCAGCTGGAAGCAATGTCCAGGCGGAAATTGGCAAAATGTCAAGGGAAATCTGGATGTATGTAGTTTTTGCCGATTTCCCACCAACTTTTCCCCTCCCCCAAAAAGAACTTTTGCCAAAAGAAGCTCAACAACTTTTGTGTCTAGATTTTCACTTTTCAAAATATGGCAACCAGGCTGCAAAATGATGTACACACAGGTTCCACTACCTGCCTGCTCACAGTACGAAAATTCATTTATCTGAACATAAAGAATTATGCCCAAACTTCATGACAGACTCCACAGATTCAGATCCCGCTTAATAAAACACAATGGAAATTGTTCCTTACACAAGTGTTCACATAATGAGTCCATGATTTACATTGATGGGAACATTTCTGATCTGGGATTTTTCTTATCTATCTCCCCTGTTTTTCAATGTTTTCTTCCTGAAATGGCTGCAGCCAACCAACACGAGAGAGACAAAGGGGAGGAAATGATTTGTTGAAATCTCCTGCTTTTTTATTTGTTCCATCTCCCTCCCTCCATGGTTTCTGCCCCAAAACAGTTGTTGCCAACCAGCAAAGCACAAACAAGTAAGAATAATTATCTTCCCTAACTTATCTCAGTTCTCCAGGGAGAGAATACTGCAGTTCACAAGATTTCAAACTTCATGGAAGGATTTGATAAATCAGGTACCCAAAATACATATATTGCAACTTCTGCAACAATGTTGATTAAACGAAGTTTAACATCATCAAAACAAAATGATTTTAGCACTGTCTAATGGAACTACAGGAAATACAAACAATTCCTTTTTTTAAGTGAATCTGGATAGAAGTTACTCAGACATATTATCAAAGTCTAAATGATTCAAGAATATGTTTGACTCACATCTCAGCATGCTAGAAGGAAGTTAAAAATAGCATTCACTGTGATTATGACTTGTTTAACTAATCTATAAGGCTGGATTGATTTAGGCCAATTCAAGGTTTTCTTTTTATAACAGGAGACATAACTATATTGTTGCAAGCTAGGGAATGGGGAGCAGTGACTAGGCTGGTATGTAGGTCTAGCCTGCCTCCAAAGGATGTTACAAAAATAGAAAGATGCCTTTTATTCCCATGTTAGCATCTTCAATTGTGTTGCACTGGGGTAAGGACAATTGACTAAAGGGTGGGGGAGGAGTCTCACTTCATTTCCTCTACTTTTTTGTGGGGGGGGATCACCACAGTATTGCTGTTGTTGTTGTTGTTTAGTTGTGTCCGACTCTTCGTGACCCCATGGACCATAGCACGCCAGGCACTCCTGTCTTCCACTGCTTCCCGCAGTTTGGTCAAACTCATGTTTGTAGCTTCAATAACACTGCCCAACCATCTCGTCCTCTGTCGTCCCCTTCTCCTAGTGCCCTCCATCTTTCCCAACATCAGGGTCTTTTCCAGGGAGTCTTCTCTTCTCATGAGGTGGCCAAAGTATTGGAGCCTCAGCTTCAGGATCTGTCCTTCCAGTGAGCACTCAGGGCTGATTTCCTTCAGAATGGATAGGTTTGATCTTCTAGCAGTCCATGGGTCTCCTCCAGGCAAAAACAAAGTTCCAGGGACAACATTTCAGTGCTGGAGGGAGGGAAGAGAAATGTCAAGGTTCACAGCACAGCTTAAGGGCCCACTCTTTGATATATTAACAACTGCACACTTTCTCTCACACACAAAAATGTCTTTGTAAGAGCATTTCTTGCAGTTACATTAATTTTATTTAAAAAAATATAGCTATATCCCAGTTTAAGAACCTAGCATTGAGAACACAAGGAGAGGCCTGTTGGATCAGACAAATATTATCCAACGTGTGTTTCTCAAGGTGGCCAATGGGGTGTCTACAGGAAGCCCACAAGCAAGGCATGAGTGCTGCCCTATCCCACTGTTGTTTCCCGGAGAACAGTATTCAGAGGCCTGCTGCTGACTCATAGCCATTGACATTGTACCACCCTGACTCATAGCCATTGACAGAGTTTTCATCCATGAGTTTGTCTAATCCCTTTGTGGTGCAGATCTGCTCTTCTTCGAGGTGTTCCTTAAATATTGCAGAAGCTCCTACTTCCACTGGTCCTCAACCACTGGTCCTCAACCAACTGGTCACATCCAAGAGCTGAGGTAAGACTGCTGTTCTCATCTTTTGGCCCATTCTGCCATATCGCCACCTTGATTGTTTCAGCCTCAAGGCCCTGGGCTTTTTCCAGGCTGCCTTGTGGTTGGCTGGACAATGTCTAAAGGAAAGCTGCTTGTGGAGCATCACCCATACTTTGCAGGGTCTCAGCGAAATCTGGTGCATTCCTACCAACCGCCCTATATAAAACCCCTGTGATTTCCCAGGTTTCTACGCTTGCAAATGGATTTTTTTATAGAAGAGGAAGAGGAAGAGGAAGAGGAAGAGGAAGAAGAAGAAGAAGAAGAAGAGAAAACAGAAATGAGTGCTAAACTTGTGCTTTATTCCACTAGGTTTTTTGGAAGTGGATTTTATGTCCAGTGAAATATCAAATACATTGTGGAAATTAGCAGGGACTGCTCTAACCACTGCAACCGCTGTCAATATTTTACTATCTTGAGAATTAGAACAAAATGTGCTAAGCCGTTTTCGGGTCACTCATAGGTAGAATAACTCCACAAAACAGAATTTTTAAAAACCCGAAGAAGTATCAAGACTGAGCCCTGAACTCACCATTGCGCTGATTACAATTTCCCCCCACCATTTGAAATCGGGCATCGCTAACAATGGACAAAAGCAGAAGTTGATTTACCAAAGAAAGATTTTTTTTCTTAGCCCTAATACATAAGGAATTCAAAGGGGAAGGGAGAATGAGCATAAAGAACATGGCCTTTTCTCTATTAAAATTGAGTTCAACTCTTAGATATCAGAGTTTAGGATTTTATTAACAAAAGGTGAGAACAATCATGCCAGAGGACATGGGAAAAGCTAAGAATCTATCATTATAATGGAGACCAGTCTGAAAAGAAAAAGAAAAAAGCCCTGTTCTTTTGTGGGACTCCAGAGAGCCCAAGCAGTGGCGGGGGGAGGGGGGATTATATCTCACAGCAAAAAATGTAAGAAAATTACAAAGCTTCTTTGGATGTTGAGAACCCAAAGTATTCTTGGAAGAATTCTGATACTCTAGGAGAGCAGGAAGTGAAAGCTGATCCATATGTGTGAATGGGGTGCTGCCCCACCAAACCCGGTCTGACTTCAGCCACCCCCCACTGGCAATTTACAACCAGTTTTTTGGGGGGAGGGGAGGCTCTGGCTGTGAGCTTTCTCCTCCTTAGTCTTTTTTGCCTTTGTAGCACTTGGTAGGGAGGAGAATGATGACAAAAATAGAATTACCAGGCTCCACCTGTCATTGGCTCTGTCTCCACCTACTGTTGGTCTTCTTGCAGGCACCCCCAAACTGCGGCCCTCCAGATGTTTTGGCCTACAACTCCCATGATCCCTAGCCAACAGGACCAGTGGTCAGGGATGATGGGAATTGTAGTCCAAAACATCTGGAGGGCCAAAGTTTGGGGATGCCTGGGACTCTTCTTGCCTCCTGCCCCACTTAATCCTAATGGACCCCAGACAGTTCTGAGAGCAGGTCAACCTTAACACCCAGATGTGGGGAACATGCAGTCCTCCAGATATTGCTACACTTCAGCTCCCTTCATCTTAGGCCACTGGCTATGCTAGCCAGGGCTGGCTTCCATCAAGGTCACATTGAGGCATAATTCCCTGGAAGTTCCATTTTACTCATTGAGACTTACTTGTGATTAAAAATGCTTTAGGACTGGGTTGTAAAAGAAGAAGCTGGGTTTTTCTTTCCCCCTCCTGAAAGCTAAATGCAAAAACTCTCCATGCTCAATTAAAAGTAAATCTAGCCCAAGAATTAGAAACTTTTTTAAAAGTTTTATTTTTGGAAAGTGGGGAGAAAGGGAATGGAGAAAGAAGTCAGCCTAGCAAGATGCAGGCCTGTGGCAAATGAAGACTTTGGGGATGGCAACTGAGCAGCTTCCTTGTCACTGTTTTGTTCTCTTAACTGGGGGTATAAATTATGAATAGCTCAGTTTTGCATAAGCTGCTTTCTCTAACTCAGCTTTTTAAAAGCCTAAAATGCATTTGCCTTTCTTAAATAGATGGCAGATAACAAGCAATCTGTCAGCCAATCTCATATTCGATGGCAAGAAAAACCACACACAAACACCCTAATGAAGGCTTTAAATTTTGAGCAACCAGAAAACCTCCAAACAAGGAACTGAAAAAACCCAACAGAGGATGCCTTGATGACTCTGTGCAGCAGGGGCTGCCAATCTGACACCCGCCAGGGGGTGGGACTCCAACTCACATCAGCCCCACCTAGCATGATCAATGGTCAGGGATGATGGGAGTTGTAGTCCAAAAAAATAATAATTCTGAAGGTCATCATGTTGGCTGATCCTGCTCTACATCACGATACATATCAGGCAATGGTGGCAGCAGAGTTTGGGAGTCATCAGCAATGGTGACATTTCTGGGGTTGGGGTAGGATTGGTTGAATGTGTGTGCTGCTGTATGCAAGATTCCCCCAGTCCAACATTTATATGATGAAAATAGGGATGTCCTATTTATTTGGTGAAAATAGGGATGTCCTATTAAACCACTATGCTATGGTCCATGGGGTCACGAAGAGTTGGACACGACTAAACAACAATTAAACCACAGAGCCTAGGGCTTGCTGATCAGGTCGGTGGTTCGAATCCTCACGACAGGGTGAACTCTCGTTGCTCGGTCCCAGCTCCTGCCCACCTAGCAGTTCGAAAGCATGTCAAAGTGCAAGTAGATAAATAGGTACCACTACAGTGGGAAGGTAAACAGCGTTTCCCTGTGCTGCTCTGGTTCGCCAGAAGCGGTTTAGTCATGACCTGGAAGCTGTACGCCGGCTCCCTCGGCCAATAACGCGAGATGAGCGTTGCAACCCCAGAGTCGGTCACGACTGGACCTAATGGTCAGGGATTCCATAGTAAAAATATTTTTATTATTTATACCCCGCCCATCTGGCTGGGTTGCCTCAAACACTCTGGGAGGCTTCCAACACATATAAAAACATAATAAAATATTAAATATTTGAAAACTTTCCTATACAGGACTGCCCTCAGATGTCTTCTAAAGGTTGTATAGTTACTTATATATATATAATATAATAATAATAATTTGTTATTTATACCCCGCCCATCTGGCTGAGTTTCCCAAGCCACTCTGGACAGCCCCCAATCGAGTGTTAAAAACAATACAACATTAAATATTAAAAACTTCCCTAAACAGGACTGCCTTCAGATGTCTTTTTAAAATAGGACAGCTGCTTATTTCCTTGACTTCTGATGGGAGGGCGTTCCACAGGGCAGGTGCCAACACCGAGAAGGCCCTCTGTCTGGTTCCCTGTAGCCTCACTTCTCGCAGTGAGGGAACCGCCAGAAGGCCCTCAGCACTGGATCTCAGTGTCCAGGCTGAATGATGGGGGTGGAGACGCTCCTTCAGGTATACAGGACCGAGGCCGTTTAGGGCTTTAAAGGTCAGCACCAACACTTTGAATTGTGCTTGGAAACATGCTGGGAGCCAATGCAGTTCTCCCAGGACCAGCGTTATATGGTCTCAGCGGCCACTCCTAGTTACCAGTCTAGCTGCTACATTCTGGATTAATTGCAGTTTCTGGGTCACCTTCAAAGGTAGCCCCACGTAGAGCGCTTTGCAGTAGTCCAAGCGGGAGATAACTAGAGCATGCACCACTCTGGTGAGACAGTCCTTAGCTTGGGGGGTCACATAACTCCACACCCTCCAATATTTCTGAAAATAGGGACGTCCTAAGATAAACTGAGACATTCTGGGATCAAATCAGAAACCTGAATGGCTTCTGTAAATTCAGGACTGTCACTGGAAAATAGGGACACTTGGAGAGGTGTGGTAGGTGGTTTGGAGTGTGCACAGCCCTGTAAAATGAACACTACCCATGCTATGGTCTAAACCACTGAGCCTCTTGGGTTTGCCAATCAGAAGGTTTGAATCCCTGCAACGGAGTGAGCTCCCGTTGCTTTGTCCCAGCTCCTGTCAACCTAGCAATTCAAAAGCATACCAATGTGAGTAGATAAATAGGTACCATTGCAGCGGGAAGGTAAACAGCGTTTCCGTGAACTCTGGTTTCCGTCATCGTGTCCCATTGCACCAGAAGCAGTTTAGTCATGCTGGCCACATGACCCGGAAAGCTGTCTGTGGACAAACACCAGCTCCCTTGGCCTGAAATTGAGATGAGTGCCGCAACGCCATAATCGCCTTTGACTGGACTTAACCATCCAGGGGTCCTTTGCCTTTTTACCTTGGTGAGAGAGTGGGGGGATGGCTTAATTCCCATCCCCCTTTGCTCCAAACAGTTGTTCTGCAAAGTTTACAGGGTTTTTGTGTACTCAGCCCCATTTTCTGCATGCAATAACTCTAGGATCGGGGCCAGGACGTAGGTGTATACTCCTGTATGTGCAATCTACTTGTCACAAGGGAGGGATGGCCAATGTTCCTTCAAGCTTCATGTGATGGTCATGAAGGAAGCATGAGTCTGAGGTTGCAACATGCCATATATTTACAGAACAATTAAACCACCCCACCCCAATAGAAAATGCTGGAAACTGTAG
Organism: Zootoca vivipara; assembly: GCF_963506605.1. Lineage (NCBI taxonomy): Eukaryota > Metazoa > Chordata > Lepidosauria > Squamata > Lacertidae > Zootoca > Zootoca vivipara. The sequence continues at coordinate 84,892,284 of NC_083282.1, read as the reverse complement.
CTTACCCCTCACAGAGCTATGTGTTCCAACACCCTTAACAAACTAAAGTTCCCAGGATTCTTTGGGGAGGAAAAAATGTGCTGTTGTGAACAAAGCATGAGATCCTTTCTGTGGGTAGAGCTGTCTCTAGAGGTCTCAGTTTTCCCATTACAAAAAAAGAGAAAAGAAATACAGTCATACCTCGGTTTAAGTACACCTCGGTTTGAGTACTTTCAGTTTAAGTACTCCGCAGACCCATCTGGAACGGATTAATCCACTTTCCATTACTTTCAATGGGAAAGTTCACTTCAGCTTAAGTACGTTTCAGGTTAAGTACGGACTTCCAGAACCAATTGCACTCATACTTTGGGTTAAGTACGCTTTAGGTTGAGTACTCCGTGGACCTGCCTGGAACGGATTAATCCACTTTCCATTACTTTCAATGAGAAAGTTCACTTCAGGTTAAGTACGCTTCAGTTTAAGTACTCTGTGGACCCGCCTGGAACAGATTAATCCACTTTCCATTACTTTCAATGGGAAAGTTCGCTTCAGGTTAAGTATGCTTCAGGTTAAGTACAGACTTCTGGAACCAATTGTGTACTTAAACCGAGGTACCATTGTAAAGGAAAAAAGACAGGGCCGGCTCGCCGTAGACCCCCGGTGACGCAGGGCACCATGACGCCGGCCCGCCAGGAGGGCGCCGCGAGCTGCGCCCGCCCGCTGGCCGGCCGGTCCGCTGCGCAGCTGCGCGCGGCGCCCACCTGCCCACCGCGCTGGGAAACGGAGGGCGCCGGAGAGATCGTGCTGTGCCTGCCCGCCCGCCACGCAGCAGCGCCGCGCCCACCCACCCACCGTGCTGGGAAACGGGGCGGAAGGGAGCCGGAGAGATCTGGCGCACCATGGCGACAGGGGTGCTTAAGACGGCGCTGAAAAAAGATAGAAGGCATTGTGATATTTGTCTTTAGAAGAATATGGGAGTGGAAAGTATCTGAAGAACTAAACATGAATTGCTTCATTAAATGTTTTTCCCTCCCTGTTTCTTCATGCAGAATAAATGTTTCCACAATAGAAAACATGCTTTATGATTTTGTTTTGTTCCCAGCCTTTTAATTCCCTTGCTTGCATCTCATGGGAGATACCGCAGTACCTACAGCTTCAGTTTACCCTTCGAAGAGGGAAGACAATTCGACATAATGATCCTGGGAACTATTAAAAAATCTTACCCACCCATAACTTCTGGGTCATGGTTTGTTCAAACTGGAAGACATAATTTGCCACACTGCTGGGCCTAACGAAGGTTTGGCTGATGCCACTGGGGTTCCCTCCCCCCCAAAAAAAGCAAATCAAAGCAGAAAACAAGCAAACAAATCCAGGAAGAAGAAGGAAATGAGACTTTGGATCAATATTACCCTTTGATGACCATGCAGCGAGCAGAGGAACAAAATGAAATACATAATTGTCATTATGTACTCCTGAAAGGAGCTTGTTCGCTTGCTAGGATCTCTGCGGACTATGCAAACACTCACATTCAGCGACCGGTGCAAAACATTTTATTTTAGCTACAGGCCTCCTCATCGAAGTCTGAATCAAAATGGGCTCAAACAAAGGAAATTATTTTTAAGAATGCTCTGTGAACTATTGGAAATGATTTTAGCTCGAGCCCATTCTGAATCAACCACCATCATGTCCCCTTCCTCAACATCTAAATACTACCTGAATGGTCTATGCCATCAATCAAAATCCTCCTGCACTGCAATTTCCCCTTTCACCCAAATATACCTAGGAAAGAGCTTACAGGAGATAGAGGGAATGCTCACAATGCCCAGTTGCTGCGGCTACAAATTTTTGTGGTTGCGCTCAGTCCACTATTCTGTTCTAACTGTTCAAAGAAGCCCCACTGGTAGGGTTGGAATCAACACCTTGATCCCCATTTTGTAGATGAGATGAGGGGTTGAAGCTAAGAGACAGGCCACATTTACTCTTAAAGCACTATACCACTTTGAATAGTCATGGCTTCCCCCTTTAGATAGCTGCCTTCAAATATCTAAAGGGCTATGAAACGAAGGATGGAGCAAGCTTGCTTTTTTCCTGCTCCCGAGGGTAGAACCCAAGCCAAGCTACAAGGAAGGAGATTCCAACTGAACAAGGACACCCTTGAAAGTTGATGGACTCTCCTTCCTGGGAGGTTTCTAAGCAGAGGTTGGATGGCCATCTGCCAAGGATGCTTTAGCTGAGATTCTAGAATTACAGAGGGTTGGAACTCTACAGTTCTATGATTCTATAAAGACTGCTGGGAACTATAGTTTCTTAAGGCTGCTGAGAGTTCCTGGGGGACCCTGTTCCTCTCCCAGGGCTACAACTTCCAGACTGATTTAACAATCAATCCTTCTTGTACCCTACAAGTATGAGCAACCCCGCAGATTGAAACCGTGCATTTTTTATTTTTTTAAAAAAATAGAAATAGGAATTTAAAAATGCAATGGTGTGAATGAGTGAACAATCACATCAGAGAAAAAGACGAAGAAAGGCATGAGGGCAGATGGGGAAGGGATGCACATTCCCACATGCATCAAACAACCCACCTAGCAGATTACGCTGGATGTGGGTAGATATGTGCATTTCTATGGGGAGCTACAGCTGTCTCTCCCCCCTCCCCCCCAAAAAATGTCAATGCACATGTTTGCTCATGCAGATGACCTACAGGGAAGAAGGGAGGACAAGTGGAGGGATGGAAAACTGAAAGAAGAATAAATTGCTCCTGCACCGCAGTTCTTGATCAGAAATCCAAACAAATGGTGGATAACTCCTAACTGCCATGGTGTTAGGGTGGCAGGAGAGAATGTGGAGTGCTGCTCACTGCTACAGGAGAGGCAGGAACATAGGCAGAACAGCAAGGGAGGAAACTGTAGGAGAAAGTAGATTGTTGCCCTGCATAATGGCATCATTAAAAACATGTTCTTCTGGCAACTAGGGTTGCCAGACTCAATAGAGGAGAAGACTTCTGTGCCTTTAATTGCCCTGCTCTCTTTTGAGTCTGGAAACCTTAAAGAGAAACCAGCAGGCCCTTTGTTTAATTTCCAAGCAAAGGGTCTGCTGGTTTCTCTTTAAGGTTTCCAGACTCAAACGAGAGCAGGGCAATTAAAGGCACAGAAGTCCTGTCCTCTATTGAGTCTGGCAACCCTACTGGCAACTTTACAGGGGCACGGAGTTAAAAGGTGCATGCTCTTGTATCCTGCTCATAGCAGCTTGGTGGGTGGAGGATTTTCAGTAGGAAAACTGCAGGAGAAAAAGAGGGGGGGGAACATTTCACCCCAGCCCCACAGCTGCTGTTAGTTCAAATGAGGAGTTTACTTAGGACATTTGGATTAGCATGTTGTCCAAACTTGATGCCATTGTTAACACCTCTCTCATACCCTCCAACCTTTTCTCCAATGAAAATAGGGACACCCTAAGGAAAAGTAGGACATTCCAGGATCAAATCAGAAACCAGGACAGCTTCTGTAAATCTGGGACTGTCCCTGGAAAATAAAGAGACTTGGAGGGTCTGCTCTCTTCTTGATATCCCTGCAGGTACACCCAGAATTTTACAACACATGTATGATGTGAGGACTAGGCTGGAATGTGCCTCCACTCTACATAGAGTATCATTATTATGCTGTAGGTCCAGAATGGAGAACCTTGGGCATGAGAGCTGAATGTGGCCCTTCATGCAGGACCAGCCCAAGATATTTTGCCACCTGAGGCAAACGGGAAATTGGTGCCTCCCTCCCTCCCTGCCAGGGAAGAAGGGGTGAGTGAATAAGGAACATAAGGAACAGGGGGGGGGGATGAAGTTCTACATTGGGATCTGCAAGCTCTGTGGATCTTGCAACCTGAGCTGGTTGTCTCATCTTGCCTCATGGTTGGGTCAGCCCTGCCTGGCCCATGGGGCTTTACTCAGGCCATGCCTCCCTCACCATCCCTTGAGGGTTTGGGGCCATCAGGAATGTGAGCAAGGAGAATCTAGGCTACTAGGCAAAGGCAGAATAAACATTTGCGGCTTTGCTCACTTTTACCTCTGGCCCCTATAAAGGTTTCCAGAAATGGGTAGGGCTCTCAGATGAAAATCTTCCCCATCCCTGCTTGGTATCCACCGCCTTTCTGAGGTCAGGAGAATAGCAGCTGCAGACCAGCCAACTTTCCAGCAAGAGGATGAATACGTAATTTCACATCTCCCCCACTGCAAACCAGGAAAGGAGTGAAATAGAAAGCCATTTTGGCTTCTCACAGCCAAAGGTAACACAAGCCTTTCATCTCACAGCCAAACCAACCCATTTATTATCAGCCTGATTCCCCAAATTTGACAATTTGCTCCTTTTGAACAGAGTATAGAAATTGGGTGGGTGGGTGGGTGGGTGGGTGGGTGGGTAGCAGAGACATTGCACCACAAGTAAGTGGAGTCCTTGAAAAGAAAGCATGGATTGCGTTTAAAAAGTCTTCCTGTCACTGGATATATTGTGTGCACCCAGGCCCATTTCCTATTAAATATATATATATAGAACTCATTACGTTGAAGAGGGAGACTGTCGAGCCGCCTTCAGAAAGGGCATTCTGCATCTCACAAACACTCTTGTAACTAATCATTTGGAGGGCTGAGAAAAGTTGAGATGGGATTTATACTACCCCTGCCACAGACTGTCAGGTTCATAGACAGGCTGGGGAGTGTCACAACTTTGGTGGAGACATAAAGCCACAGAATTGTAAATATGGCTCCCACTGCTACCAACAGATACGTTCTGGAGCATGTTGAAATGTGGGCACAGGGGCATACAAAGAGGGCGCAGGGGGCAGTCCGCTCTGGGTGCCACCCTGAGGGGGTGACAAGATGGCCCACTGCCTCCCCCCCCAGCTGTAGAGCGGCTGAGGGTACGGGCTCCACTTTTGCGCCGTCCGTACGGGTGCCGCTCGTGCGCCGCCGAATGGTTCGCCCCGCCCCTGGTGCCGAAGAGGCTTCTCCCGCCACTGTGTGGGCATTTAGAATATTCAAGCACACGAGAGACGGATCTCCCTTAATCTGTGGAGATTTGGTTTGGAAAGCCAGCTCCTAAATCTTGACTGTCTTCTTGAAGGAAATTGCTTTTAAATGACAGCTTTTAAAGCAATGCAAAATTAATTAATTTTTTGCAGTGCTCTCTGTGCATAGCTGCCAAGCATAGCTGCCAAGTTATCCCTTTTTTAAAGGGATTTTCCCTTATGCTGAATAGGCTTCCTCGCGAGAAAAGGGAAAACTTGGCAGCTATGCTGCCAAGTCTCCCGTATTCCCCGGGAAACCCCCATTTTTCCAGCCGAAAAATTGATTTTTTTGTTTCCCCCCGGTTTATTCTGGCGCGGCGGCCATTTTGGAACTGGGCAGAGCATGCTCAGAAGCGACTTTTGATGCTGCTTTGCTCAGTTCCAAAATGGCTGCAGTGCGACTTCTGGTGCGGTGGCCATTTTGGAACAGGGCAGAGCAGCATCAAAAGTCACTTCTGAGCATGCTCCACCCAGTTCCAAAATGGTGGCAGTGCTACTTCCGGTTGGTCTGCTACTTCCGGTCCAGTCCCTTATTTCTCAGGCCGGAACTTGGAAGGTATGCTCTCATGTGCGGCTGCTCTCGGGCCTGGTCTAGTGCAAAATGTTGTGGCTACACTGTTGATGGGGAGAGACTATTGCCAGCATATACATAACTCTGATGCTCAAAAGGTTGCACTAGGTCCAGGATGCCTAAAGGACTGACACGTCCCTTAAATTCCTGCCCAATCATGTGGAGGTCTTGCGGGGAGCCAGTGTTAGTGGTCTCCTGTGGCTTGGAAGCATAGTTTAAATCCACCTGTGTCTTCAGTACTGTATACCCTCCAGCATTCTTCAGCTGAAAATTGGGGCGTGCGTCTTTTGGTATGTGCCACTGAGTGAATCAGCTGGCTGCCTCCACTGCCACAGCCTTCACCTGGCAGCTGCTTCCTCCCTTCCCTCGTCGCTCACTTCTTCCTCTCACACCCCACCCCACGTCACCATGACAGCCGTGGTGGCTCTGGTGGCAGCAGAGAGGGGCTGGCAAGAGCATCAAACACGTCCACTGCCTCCGGTCTGGTGGCGAACTGCCTGCCCTGCGCACAAGGGTTTCACTTCACAAAGATGGAATGAGCAGATCCCGGCTCATTCTCCTCCCTGAGCTTGGCAGTGGTAGGGGTGGAGAGGGAAAATGGGACATTCTGGGATCAAATCAGAAGTTGGGGTGTCTTCTGTAATTTTGGGATGTCCCGGGAACATAGGGACCCTTGAAGGGTATGGTATTGTGGGCTCAATTTTATGGAAATCTCAGCTGAAGTCATACAAGCTCATTCCTTGTTGAATTTCCAGAGCCTACTACAGTAAAGACTTTCTGTTCAATTTTAATTAAGTTCAATTTCAATTATTCTGGGTGGCTTCCAACAGAATATACAAAAACATAACAGGCTTTAAATTGAATTCTGCTTGTATAGTTCCAACTCATTTTAGTTCCATTGTATTGGGGCTCCTATACACCTGTTACAGATTGCCGCAATTAAATGGTATATAAAATGTTGACTGCCTCTCAGCCAACTGTAAGACCCCTCTGCTGCTGTAAGAATGAAATGCAGAGAGGGAGAAGCAGTTACACAACCTTGAGTTCCTTGGAGGAAAGGTGGGGTATAAACGAAGCAAACAACTAAACAAACAAACAAACAAACAAACCTACAGCTGACTCCATCCATTCAGAGACATCCCTGCCAGCTGGAAGCTGCTGCAACAACTTACCCCCGAGAAGAGGACCCTGATCCTTGAGCAACTTACCCCCTTGAATAGCCTCAAAGAAGAAGCAAATTATCAAAGGGTTTTGTTTTGTTTGTTTTGCGGGGAATGGAGAGATACCAAACATGGATAGGATTCTGTTAACTTTCTCATTGCGCTGTATTTCCTTACAAATACAGAAGGATCTTGGGGATCAAAATAAAAGGATATTAATGTCGACTGTACTTCTTGATGTCTTTTAAAGCCATCTGGTTTCTGCTGGCTGGGGGGTGAAATCACTGCTCCAGCCACACTGCTGCTTTAAGGTTTCCATATGCGTTTGTTGGCTGGCTCTTCGGTCTACGCAACCACAGCAGAGCTTTGGCAGAGAGCAAAAGACCCCCTGCAAGGCCACAGGATTCAAACCACCTTTTCTTCCCCCTCACCTCATAGTGTTACGGGCAGCTGGCCTGGACTGCCCAGTAAAGCGACTGGCTGGGAAACGAGGAGTCGGCATTACGGCCTTGAAAATATCCCAAGACTGCTACAAAGCATTTGGAATATCAACATGAGCAAGCAGGTATATTCGTGCTGCAGCCAGATCTCCTGGGGAGGGCATTCTGTTTAAAAAATAATTAGAGCATCTGGACAAGTGTAAATAAAACATCTTCATTTATTTGAATTAAGTGGACCATCTCAAATAGGATTTCGTCTTCTGTGAGGACAGGGCAGAAAAGCAGAAATTCCCCTGTGCTCTCAAATATTCTTTTTTTCTTTCCCCATTCCAGCATGCCAACGTGGGGTTGATTTCAGTGCCCCATTCCCTTGGTGGCATCCCATTTATTATTATTATTTTTTAGAACATGAAAACAGAAGGGAGCACTGAATGAAACCCTCGTCAGAGTAGTGCAGTGATCAGAAAAGCCAAGGGCCAGCTGGTTATTTTAATACTGTCTTTTCTTTTTAAGCACCAGAGGATATGACAACAAACCATCCTGCAACAGAGGGGAAATAGTCTTAAATTATTGATACGTGTCCTTTGACAAGGGCACACAATGTGGACATGTGCAGCAGCTGATCAAATGTATAAAAAGGAATAAGGATGGCAAGAAAGTTGTCCGTAGCAACACCTACATCTCTGAACTCACGTGGGTCTTGTTGAGATGTCATCGCTGTTGTCAACTCAATAGGTGGCCTTTGGAAATGACTAAAGAGCACTTCACAAGGTTCCTCCACTCATTCCACACACATGACTTGGAGGGAGAAGGTGAATGGCTCCCAATGGCTTTTATCAGGAACAGACAGCTCTCCAAATATTTTCTTATTAACAGCATTAACTGTAACTGATTAAAAGTTACAGTTTATTTTTCAAAATATTTTTATTAAATTTTCTGTTTCACAATTTAGAATACTTATTTAAATATCCTTAAGACAGGCGTCCCCAAACTAAGGCCCGGGGGCCAGATGCGGCCCAATCGCCTTTTAAATCCGGCCCAGGAATCAGCGTGTTTTTACATGAATAGAATGTGTCCTTTTATTTAAAATGCATCTCTGAGTTATTTGTGGGGCATAGGAATTCGTTCATTTCCCCCCCAAAAAATATAATCCGGCCCCCCACAAGCTCTGAGGGGCAGTGGACCGACCCCCTGTTGAAAAATTTGCTGACCCCTGCCTTAAAATATCAATGACTTCCCTTCTTCTCTTTTCATGGTTCATTTTGCATATCATAAATCCCTGCATATTTTACATAAACTAAACCATTCAGTGTTCCATTATTACATCCATCAAAATTCATTTACACTGTTGAATTTATCTTAATGCTGCCAACATTTTCAAGTGACAATTTCCCCCCGTATATTTAATAAACATTTTCCAATCTTCTCTAAACATATGTTCCTCTTCTTCTTCTTTAAAAAAAGTATTTTTATTGAAACAAATTACCAAAACAATTTAACAATCAATGTATCCAATTGCATTCCCCCCTTTTATTCCCATCCCTCCCTCTCCCACCTTCCAAAGACTTCCCTCAGCTCCCATCTCTGGTTTGCTTATACGTATTTTTCTCTGCATGTTGTAAAATTGTACATATCATTTCCTTATCTATCATCTCTGGGCTTTTTGGAGGGGGAAGTATTTTTTTAAAAAAAAATTCAGTTCATTATGGTTATTTCCCAATACTCTTTTACAGCTCCACCACATGTGAAAGAATGTTCCCTCAACCTCATCACATCTCCAGCCCTTATTCACTCTTCTGCATCTTAGCAAGCCTACTCGGAGTTAAATACCATCTGTAAATCATTTCCAAGTAGTTCTCCTTCAAAGAAGAGCATGCTGTAAACTTGAAATTGCTTTTCCAAATTTTTCCTGGGAGGTTACCTGCTCTTCATGGGGTTACACTCCCTCTGAAGGAGTGGGTACATAACCGGGGGGTACTTATGGGTCCTTTGCTGTCACTTGAGGCTCAGGCACTCAGTGGCACAGAGTGAGTTCAGCTGGTGGCCTAGCTGCACCCCTATCTGGACAGGGATAGCCTAACTTCTGTTGCTTATGCTCTGGTAAACTCTAGGTTAGATCACAGCATTGTGTTATATGTAGGGCTCATAGGCTCCCTTGGGCCCTGGGTGCCCAAGCACCCACAAAATTCCCCATGTACTGGTAGAGGCTGGGCACCAACAAATTTCAGTTCCAGGGTCATGCATGCTGCATGGCACCCACGGCCCTGGGCACCCACGGTTGCGGGGCCAAGCTGGCACTCCTGGTAGGGCTGCCTCTGAAGACGGTTCAAAAAACTCTGGCTGCTGCAGAATTTGGTGGTCATGTTGCTCCCCGAGGGAAGACAGTTTGAGCAAATTACACTAATACTGCCCAGCTGCACTGGCTGCCGATTAGTTTCCAGCCCCAATTCAAAGTGCTGTTTTTGACCTATAAAGTCTTAAATGGCTCAGGACCGTAATATGTCAAGGACCCGCTCTCCCCATATGAACCAACCGGAACCCTGTGATTCCCATCTGAGGCTCTTATTCATGTGCCCCCTCCACAAAAGGTCCCAAGGGCGATAACACGAGAATTTGTTTTATTATGCATGTTGTGTTCTCATTTTGTATCTTTATGTCGTGAACCACCCTGTAATCTTCAGATGAAGGACAGTCTGCAAATTCAATAAGTCGTAATAATAGTAATACAGTAATGAGGAGGAGGAGGAGGAGGCCTGCTAAACATAACCCCACCAGAATTTTAGGAAGATGATACAGTACATAAGACTGGGAGGGATGACCTTTTTGTTGTTATGTTGAGTATAGTGTTTTGGGATTTTGTTGGCAAGTGCACTATTTAAATTTAGCTTTGTTGATGCCGTGTTTTGATCGTTGTGGTTTTTTCATGAGTTTTATTCTGTTTTCTATTTGATATGTATTGAAAGCAGCCTTGGGGGCCTTGTGAAAGGTCAAAATGGTGAGACATAAAATACACAAATAACTAAGTAATAAACAGAATTAATGCTCATCAAAGGTTATATACAATTTTCGTGACTGAAGTGAGGCTGTTTCATGGGGGATGAAACATATAATGGAAGAATCATTGTTTCACCTTTCAACAATCCCCTGTTCTTTTTACATCTTTCTTCAATAAAAAAACCACACACCTTTTCCTAGATGTGTGGGTTTCATTGTTTGTTGAAATGTATTTCTCTAGAACATCAAAAAAACCAAGATCATGGCCACTGGTCCCATCACCTCCTGGCAAATAGAAGGGGAAGAAATGGAGGCAGTGAGAGATTTTACTTTCTTGGGCTCCTTGATCACTGCAGATGGTGACAGCAGTCACGAAATTAAAAGACGCCTGCTTCTTGGGAGAAAAGCAATGACAAACCTAGACAGCATCTTAAAAAGCAGAGACATCACCTTGCCGACAAAGGTCCGTATAGTTAAAGCTATGGTTTTCCCAGTAGTGATGTATGGAAGTGAGAGCTGGACCATCAAGAAGGCTGATCGCCGAAGAATTGATGCTTTTGAATTATGGTGCTGGAGGAGACTCTTGAGAGTCCCATGGACTGCTAGAAGATCAAACCTATCCATTCTTAAGGAAATGAGTGCTCCCTGGAAGGACAGATCGTGAAGCTGAGGCTCCAATACTTTGGCCACCTCATGAGAAGAGAAGAATCCTTGGAAAAGACCCTGATGTTGGGAAAGATTGAGGGCACTAGGAGAAGGGGACAACAGAGGACAAGATGGTTGGACAGTGTTCTCGAAGCTACGAACATGAGTTTGACCAAACTGCGGGAGGCAGTGCAGGACAGGAGTGCCTGGCGTGCTGTGGTCCATGGGGTCGCGAAGAGTCGGACACGACTAAACGACTAAACAACAACATTTCTCTAGATGCACTGGGAGGGATTAAACATTATGCTATTATGACCATGACACCAGCTTGCCAGACAGTACAATCTCCTTTGCTATGCACTTTTTTTGGGTTCTCCTGAACCCCGTGAGCCAATTGAGGGGGGCACCCAGGGGAAAGAGTGTGGCTAAAACCCTGTGGCACTGGCAGGACTCATTGTGCTGGCTCCCATTAGCATAAACATTTAGCTTGACCCACTTCTCAACGTTCAGTTCTCTTGGGTCGGTTCATTCAAAAGACCCACTGCAGTATCAACTCGCCTCTTGTCCTCTTGTCTAGTCTTTTAGTGCAGGAGATAGCCCACATGGCATCTTCCTGACATTCTAGACTACGGATCCCATCATCCCTAACAATTGGTGGTTCTGACTGAGGCCTATGGAAGTTGTAGTCCAACAACAGTTACAAGGCCACAGGTTTGCCACCCCTGGGAGTGGTGTGAAGCTCAACATTTTTGGGAGCTCCTTGATTGCTTCCAATACACCAGTGTGATGTAGTGGTTAAGAGAGGTAGACTCGTAATCTGGGGAACCGGGTTCGCGTCTCCGCTCCTCCACATGCAGCTGCTGGGTGACCTTGGGCTAGTCACAGTTCTTTGAAGTCTCTCAGCCCCACTCACCTCACAGAGTGTTTGTTGTGGGGGAGGAAGGGAAAGGAGAATGTTAGCCGCTTTGAGACTCCTTACGGTAGTGATAAAGCGGGATATCAAATCCAAACTCCTCCTCCTCCTCCCCCTCCTCCTCCCCCCTCCTCCTCCTCCTTCTTCTTCTTCTTCTTCTTCTTCTTCTTCTTCTTCTTCTTCTTCTTCTTCTTCTTCTTCTTCTTCCTCTTCCTCTTCCTCTTCCTCTTCCTCTTCCTCTTCCTCTTCTTTCTCTTCTTCCTCTTCTTCCTCCTCCTTTTCCTCTATGTTGATATACTGAATAAAGGGCAAAGCTGCACTACTGATTCCTCCTCTAAGTGAGATACCCCTAAGCAAAGATGCCTTTCTGAGCTCATTAGAGGTAAGGGAACACTCTCCAAACCATAAATGACAAAATGTCTCCGTTGAAAGGCATGAAAGAAGAACCAGTCAATACAGGTGTTCATGTTAATTAAGGCAAACATTTGCACCTGTGTTGGCGTGCCATTTATCAATAGCCACTAAACTAAATGTTATTTAATCAGGTAATTTTGAATCCTTCACCACCACAAACATGACTTCGCAGGTCTTCCACAAATATCTGAAGTCTCCAGCTTCTGAGAGTTATTGATCTTTCCCTCTTCTCTTAAAGAAATCAATGTGAAAGTGCCATGGAGACTGTCAGAATGCTGGAAGCAATGATCTAATGCTTTGTCTTTCACTTGGCTGGTCATTCCACCAGGGAGAATTCTTGGAGGTAAAAAGCTCCCAATAACTGCCTCGCTTGTTTACAGCACATGCTCATTGCATTAGTAACCTCCAATAATAAGAGGGCGCAAAATCTCCCCTCTGGCCTCCTTTTTCCAGTCCAAAGCGCAGCCAGGAAGAGAGCTCAGCTCTCTTTGTCATTTGAAGACTGTTTGAGCTGACAAAGTTTGATGAGCTCTACATTGCTCAGATATACCTGTGGTCAGAATTCACTTCCACACCACCTTGTTCATCACCCAAGTGAGGAACCACCTTTTAAATAAACCACAGAACCAAAGAAACTATTTTCGAGTCCAGCATCCAGATTAGGGACCCCACGTTTATTGTAGCTATCGCAATAGGACAAAGCTCGCTCAACACGCCAGTTAAGAAGGTCTGCCCCGAGGCACTATATAAGCAAACAAAGAGTCATAAAACATCTTCACATACGCCAGGAAAGATTACAGGTCATGAAACAGAAAAGAAGTTTGGCATCTTCTTGCTATCTACTCACCCCACAATCGCCTTGGGGTTGACCAGAAGCAACTAGGCCTTTTGCCCATTTTAGGTATAGGGTGCCCCACATTGCGCTGGCAACCTAGTCTATGAGCAGTCTTCATTGACATTTCTCTACCTATCTTTCAGGAAACTTCCAAGGATTTCTGATTAACACCCTGGTACTGTACTAACTCAAAGGAAAACATCCTGCCATTTGGGCCACTTTCAGGGTCAGGTAAGGAGAGGTGGAATGCAGCCTAAGAGGAAGAGACTCACAAATGAGAACACACAAAACTCAAGCCGAATAGATTCTATCTAAGAGTTAAATGCAATTAAAATGAAACAATGCTAAAATAATAAAAATGTACACCTTGGGATGCTAATTCTTTTATCACACCTCAAACTGTGGCTCAGCAAGACTTTGCCTACTTAGCCTTCCCAAACATACATTTTGTGTCTTTGTGTATGAGGCGTGTTGCAAAGACTTCATGCCATGCAAATTAACATCCCACTGGGCTAATTTGATCCCTTTCCCTCTTAATTTATCCACAGGTATAGTTTTATGATTAAAATAAATCATGGAGCATAATGCTTGACCGAGAAACTTAATGTGCTTGGATCCCTGATGATCTATTCATTTCTAAAATTGCAAAATTATCCTATGGAAATGTACATATTATACCTTCAACTCTGTTTATTGCAATATTGACAAAATAAGGCCACCACTGAGGAAGAGTCAGAAGACCCCCCCCCTGCTTTCATTACACTGCCCTGCATTCCACTCTGATTTATTTGCTTCAATTTGGAAAAAAATTCTAAAGGTAATTCCCAAACTGTGCCACCTATAGTTCACTTTCACCTTCCCCTGCTCTGTGTTACAAATACCCATGTGTGCATTGAAAAATAATTGCAATTTTGGTGTGATTGTACGTGTGACTCTTCTTATGCCATATTTTATTGAATCGAACTGCTGACTCCAGGGTAAATCTACACAGATATGACAAGTTTGGGGTGATTTCCAGTTTTCCAGAAGTTGGTGTGACCTTTAAGACACCAGCAAAGAAGGGCTCCTATATTCCAATCCCCTCCGGCTTTCGGTACCCCAGCTGGGAGGTCAATTAGCTTTGATGTGGCTTTAGACTTGAAATGCTTTAAATAATGCAAAATGCTAAGCATTACATGAAGCTCCCTTATCAGCTAAAAGATTGATTCCCTCAGCTTTTTTTCCTCTGGGTTGGAAGTTTCCTCCCTCCCTCCCACCCACCCCTCTCTAGAAACCAAGGTCATCCAACAATGTTGAAAGCTGGGAGATTCAGGGCAGACAAAAGGAAGCACTTTTTCACATAGCTTGCAGCTAAACTATGAAATTCGTTATCAGAAGATGTAGTGATCACTGCTGACTGAAATGGCTTTAAAAGATGTTTCAATGCATTTTGGAGAAAAATGGCTACTACTAGGGGTGGACATATCTGTCAAGTTTGGTTCTCCAACTTTCTTATTTTCCCTTTGTTTATGGAAGATCTCACATCCTTCTTCACAGTACCGGCCCACCGAGTTAACCGGACCCAATACAAGATTGGTGCTCCCCGGTTTAACTCGCAATGCAAACAAGCTAGACAGCACCTCTGCACTATCTACAATGAGTATAAATTCTCTGGCGCCCTAGTATTACCCCCGAATTATCAACAAGCCAAAACTGCATACAAGCAGGCTCAGAAAATAGCCAAGCATAAGTGGCAGCAAAATCGCTGGCAAGTGCTAATAGTCGCCTCCAGATCCCAAAACTCATGACAATTCTGGCACCTCGTTAATAGAAGATCTAAAAAGTACCCCTTAACAGTCATCCCTGCCCCAGTTTGGGAACTATTTTTAAGGAAATATTTTGCGCTAACAGAAACCAAGACCTATACCTTTGATGATCTGTTTGAACACCTCCCTATTTGGCCTGCCACTGAGCCGGATGAAATTTTGGATTTAATCGCTAAACTTAAGATCGGTAAAGCCCCCGGGCCCGATCTGGTCCCGGCGGAAGCCATAAAACTCCATCCTGCTTGGTGGGCAAAAATCCTTGCTATTACTTTTGATGCCATCAACGCAACTGGACTTGTACCCAAAACATGGAAGGATGCAATTATAATTCCAATTTACAAAAAAGGTTCCCCAGCTGATCCGGGGAACTATAGAAACATCAGTCTTTTGTCAATAATTGGGAAAATATATGCACGCTTCCTGTTAACCAGACTTGTCCAATGGTCTGACGAAAAACAACTGATAGGCCCTGAACAAGCAGGATTTAGACCAAATCACTCAACTACCGACCATGTATTAGTTTTGTACCATCTAGCTCAAAAAATACTTTTCCAACTCGAGGCCAACTTTGCGCGGCCTTTATAGATCTCAAAGCCGCGTTTGATAGTATTCCCAGAAGGCTACTTTGGGAAAAATTGGCACGCTGGGGAATTGATAGGAGGTTATTATGGCTAATGATTCAACTTCACGAAGGGTCGGCTGCCAGGGTGAGAATAACCCCTGCCGGCGACCTCACAAATACTGTACCCATCAACAGAGGAGTCCGGCAAGGGTGTATCTTAGCCCCTCTTCTTTTCAATTTATTCATTAGCGATATGAGGGCACCCTTAGCTGAATCCCAAATAACCATCCACGCCCCACGCCTTGCAAACTACCGCTGCCCACTATTACTTTACGCAGACGATGCAGTTCTCCTCTCTTTTTCGAGAATTGGCCTTAGGAGGGCACTCAAAGTTTTTGCTTCATATTGTAAATCCAATTTTCTCACCATAAACCAATCTAAATCCAAAGTTCTAATTTTTTCCAAAAGTCAAAAATCATATAAGTGGGAACTAGACGGGAAACCTATCGAACAGGTTTTTAAATTTCAATACCTAGGAGTTTATCTCCAACACAATATGGGTTGGAAAGCACATATTGCATATACCCTAAATAAGGCCAAAGCCCTTTCTTTCGCGCTTTTGTGCTTTTTCTTCTCTGACGGGGCTCTCCACGTTCCATCCGCCTTGAAGGTATTTAACAACAAAGTGATCGCGACAATGACCTATGCCGCCCCACTATGGGGGGCCACAGTAAATTTAAGGCCTTTGGAGGTAATCCAAAATCAATTCATGAGACGTCTATTAAAACTGCCTCAGTGTGTCAGTAATTCAGCCATTCGCTTAGAATTAAAAATCTCCTCTCTAGAAACTATTTTCTGGAGGCGTATTCTATGCTATTGGCTGTCTCTGTGGTACAGGCTTCCGAATCGTTATTTGATTCAATGTCTTTGGCGAGACGAGTTTCCTAGTCCCTGGGCAAAAACGATCCATACTAAAATTGTGTCCTATGGACTGTCCCCTTCGGACTTGTTGAAACTAGACCTTGCCACAGCTAAAAGAACCCTCAAGCAAAAACTAGAGGAGATGGACCTCCAGCAAAATGTCATAATGGGAAGTGGTACCTGTTCACCATCGAACCTCGGCATAGTGTCCTCCCCGCAGATTCCATCTTATTTGACATCCCTATCAGTCGCGGCCCATAGGTTTGCCTTTATTAAGGCAAGATTTAATGTCTTTCCTTGCAATGTTGTGAATAATAGGTTCTCGAAAGGCCAGAGTTCAGTTCTGTGTGCATGTGACAACAGATCCATAGAATCCCTCCATCATATATTATTCTGTTGCCCCTTGCACATGGTCCCTCGGACCAGATTTTTATCCCCCTTAATATCTGAAACTTTGGATAAGACTTCGGAATCCCAGTTAACATATCTGTTACAGGATAATGAGCCAAGTAGATCACTCCTTGTAGCTAGATACCTGATTGCAGTTCTATCCTACAAGAGGAAAAATGGGTTACTTTATGATTATTGATTTTTTGCCCTAATGTTTGATTTATAGTGGTGACCAGATGATCTAAGTGATATTTTTTACCTTGTAATTGTAATTTTATAATATTTATAGGGATAGGATTTTTATGAATGGAATTGATTTTGTTTACTTTTGTTTTGTTTTGTTCTGTTGTACGATGTACATTGTTTTGTGTTGATATCTTGATATGGGCCTATGGCCGTAATAAAGTACTGATTACTCATTTTCCCAATCTTAAATTCAATTTTGCATTTGAAAAATAAAATCCTCATGAAAATTCACCAGCATTTTAGTGCAAATTTCTCCTAATAAACATATTTTGGGGTATGCAGTTTTGACTAATATATATATACATTTTGCAAACAATTTCCCTTAATAGGATGACTCTGTTGATTTTCATTTGATTTGATTTATTGTATTTCTGTGCCACTTTCCATTCCAATGAATCCCAAAGTGGCTTACAAACAATTAGTAGTAACAACATGGTATAACATCATAAGAACAGAACAGCATCAACCCCATAATGAACAAATCAACAGTAAAACATTTACAATCTATAAAACACTTTTAACAAGCCAGCAAATAAAAAATAAGATAAACATCACAATCACAATTGCAGCACATCTTATTATATAATTAACAAATTAATAAGGCAATTATAATCTACACAACAATATTAGCTAGGGTTGCCATACGTCCAGAATTTTCTGGACGTAGCTGGAATGCGGCAGTAGTTAGCAGTGTCCGGGAAGAAACCAACAACTTTGTCCCTCCCCCCCCAACAGAAAAAATTATGGGATGCGGCGCTCATCTCACTTTCAGGCCGAGGGACCCGGGGTTTGTCCACAGACAGCTTTTCCAGGTCATGTGGCCAGCATGACTAAACCGCTTCTGGCACAACAGGACCCAGGGATGGAAACCAGAGCGCATTGAAATGCCATTTACCTTCCTGCTGCAGCAGTACCTATTTATCTACTTGCACGGGCGTGCTTTCAAACTGCTAGCTTGGCAGGAGCTGGGACAGAGCAACGGGAGCTCACCACATTGCATGGATTCAAACTGCTGACCTTCCAATCGACAAGCCCAAGAGGCTTGGTGGTTTAGACCACAGCTCCACCCATTAGTTATTAGGTTAAACTTGTGATCTGTCCTTCCGACAAGTCATGTTAAAGGTCGTCACCAACGATAGCAAAATGGCAACATCTCCAGGTCCTTGGGCTTTTTCAGCAGCTGCCCACAGGGCCCGTGCTGCTCTTATCGATGGTAGTTCATGTTGGGCACCCACCAAGACCTTCACCCATCCAGGTGGGTCACTGCCAATCCCCAGATTCTCTGTTGCTGCTCTTCTTTGCCACCCTATCATTGCCTGTTCACCTGCCTTATCTAAGCATTCAAGTGGTAGCAAGTGAGGAGCTATGTCCTTCATTGGACTTGTGCTGATCTTGGATTGGGTCTAAGAAAAGAGGTCAAGTGAATGGGCAGTAGAAGGTGTCAGTGAGAAGGAGATGGAGCCACTCAAGGAGATGGGCACTGAAAGCATATTCCTTGAGGGCCCTGCAAAAGCTAGAGCTGGCAATGCAGCTAACACACACACACACACACACACACACACACACACACACACACACACACACATGATAAAATCACAAAATACATAACCAAAATAAAAACAAAAACACCCCCTTAACATATTTTAAAAGGGCATTGGATATCACTTAGCTGAAGGCCTGGTTAAAAAGGAATGTTTTTGCCTGGCGCCTAAAGGTGTATAATGAAGGCGCCAGGCGAACTTCTCTGGGGAGAGCATTCCACAAACAGGGAGCCACTGCAGAAAAGGCCCCTTCTTGTGTTGCCAACCTCCAGACCTCTCACGGACGAGACACACGAAGAAGGGCCTCAGAAAATGATCTCAGGGTCCGGGTAGGTTCATATGGGAAGAGGCAATCCTTGAGGTGTTGCAGTCCTTAGCCATTTGAGGCTTAAAGGTCAAAAACAGTACTTTGAATTGGGCCCGGAAACCATAGCTGCCAAGTCTCCCGTATTCTCTGGGAAACCCCCGTTTTTCCAGCTGTCCCCAGCCAAAAAACCGGATTTTCTTTTGTTTTTTCCCGGTTTATTCTGGCACGGTGGCCATTTTGGAACTGGGCGGAGCATGCTCAGAAGCGACTTTTGATGCTGTTGTGCCCAGTTCCAAAATGGCTGCAGCGCGACTTCTGGTGCGGCAGCCATTTTGGAACTGGGCACAGCAGCATCAAAAGTCACTTCTAAGCATGCTTCCGCCCAGTTCCAAAATGGCGGCAGCGCTACTTCCGGTATGCTACTTCCGGTCTGATCCCTTATTTTTCAGAGAGGAACTTGGCAGGTATGCCCGGAAACTAATTGGTATCCAGTGCCATCGGATGAGCATTGGTGTAATATGCTGAAACCGTCTACTAAGGCCACAGCATTTCTTTTTCTCTCTCCCCCCCCCCCCCAAATGTCTTGTTCCTTTTGCATCTTCTTTTCTCTTGTTCCTTGTCTTCAATGAAAACAAAATTTTCAGTCACTCTCCAGGGGCCCAAGGCTGTAACAACAGGGACATAATTAAATGATTAGAAAAACTTCTTTCTCTCCAATACTTTTGTACTACACAGAAGGGAGTATATCTGTTTTTCAAAACTTCAAGTATTTGTTTTAATCGTGTGCTGTTGTTTTTTAAAAAAGGATTTCTCCCTGTCATTTGTATTACACTTTGTTGTCATTATGAAGATTTTTCATTATAAATGATTGATATCAGACACTGTAGATAATTATAAAAGTTTTGTATCCTGATCAATACTTTATAATTACAATAAAAGAATACAATTAACCTCACTACCTTTGTCTAATAGTTTACTGTGTATGTGTATATCTATGTAAAAGGTAAAGGTACCCCTGACCATTAGGTCCGACTCTGGGGTTGCGCGCTCATCTCACATTATTGGCCGAGGGAGACGGCGTATAGTTTCCAGGTTATGTGGCCAGCATGACAAAGCCAGTTCTGGTGAACCAGAGCAGCACACGGAAACGCCGTTTACCTTCCCGCTGTAGTGGTTCCTATTTATCTACTTGCATTTTGACGTGCTTTCGAACTGCTAGGTTGGCAGGAGCTGGGACCAAGCAACGGGAGCTCACCCCGCCACAGGGATTCGAACCACTGACCTTCTGATCAGCAAGCCCTAGGCTCAGTGGTTTAACCCACAGAGCCACCTGGGTCCCTCTGGGTGATATTACTGGGACTTGTTTTTGTTTCTGATACTTTGCATAAACAAGTGGCAAAAAATACAGTAGATGGAATCTATTTTTCTACCTACTTTCGAAACCCTTCAAATAATCTAGCAAGATAGTATCTTGGGCTCAAAGGGCAAATTATTCTTTAGTATATCATTAATAATTAGGGATGGATTGGTTTATCGCCAGACTGTGTTAATTTTGCATGCATTTCCCCCCCTACATTACTCTGTGAATCTGTGTGAAAATCTGTAATATTGAAATACTTTTTTTATCACACAATACATATTCAAACATATAATGTATCCCAATGCACACATTTCTAAACTTTTATCTCAAGAGGCATATTTTTTTATATCTTTGCACATCTCTCCCCAGCCCCAGCCCCCAAGAACTGCAGCACAAATTTTGTAGAAGTGCAAAGTTTGAAGAGCAATTCTATTTCAAACAGTGTATAAGTCCAGGAAGTGTGAATTAAGTCAGTTTGCTTTAAATGTGTGTGTGGGGGGGCAAATTCTCCTCAATCCCTGTTCATCATTTGGTTGGATACAAGTAGGGAAATCAGAGAATTCTGACAAACAAGAGCAAAAATTGCCAGTGTTCCCTTATATGTGCCTTGTCTGGAATAGAAATCAAATGAAGGAAACGACAAAGCTGGCATATGAAGCCTCTCAGAGCCGTCTTCCCTATTGGGCTTACTGGCACATTGCACCAGGGCGTTGGCCTCTCAGGGGCACCCCAGTGAGTGGGGGAGCTGCACGGCTTTGCCGGTGGCCTCCCCTTTCCCTGCACAACCGCTAGCTGTGCCCTGTCAACTATATGGCTGGTCGGCTTGCAGCTTGCCTCCCAAGCCGCCGTGGGAGGAGAGCGATCCCTGCAGAGGCTTAGGATGAAAGCTGCACCCCACCAACTATATGGCTGGCGGGCCGTGCAGCTTCCCCCCCAAGCCTCCACAGGAGGAGAGGCTTGGGGAAAAGTCAACAACTCTGGGAAATGGAGGGGGGGCGGCACCGGAGGGATGTTTGAACCACGGCACCAGATATGCTTAAGACAGCCCTGAAGCCCCTTCTATAATTTTGAAGGGAAAAATGTAACCAATCCACTTTAATTTCTTTTAATTGCTATGCTTCAGCAGCCAGCCATTTTTTTGGGGGGGGGATGTAGAATGTTTATTCCTTTATTTTAAACGGACTCTTACATTGCAAGGCTTTATATGTCTACCGAGACGTAAGTTCCACTGAATTCAATGGAGCTGACTCCCAGGCAACTGGGTAAAGATTGGACAGCCTTACACTGCAACTCTAAGCATTTTTGCTCAGAAGTATGTCCCATTGAGTTCAATAGGATATACTCTCTGGTATGTTCGGGATCATTCTCCCAATTTCTATTATTATTATTATTATTATTATTATTATTATTATTATTATTATATCCCACCTATTTCCCTAACAGGGACACAATATTTCTGCTGCCTGGAAGTGTGTGGAGGAACTTTTGGATCTGGTTTACACTACCATGTTCACTACTTGATGGCTGCATTTGCAGGGTGATTAGCCAACCATCTTGCTTGTGAGACCTGGAAGATCTGCTCCCTGCCTTGCAAGGCCTTTCCCCACCTGTTGTTGTTGCTACTGCTGCTGGTGTTTTGCATCTTGATTTTGTATGCTGTGATTTATGTGGAAATTGTTCAGTTTGGTTGTGTATTTTTAATTTTCTATTTATGACTACTTTTGTTATGTTGTAGTTGTGTATTTTTTTCATGTTGCAAGCCACCTTGAGTATGGTTTGAACTGTGGAAAGGTGGCATACAAACAAAACTATGGATGTATGTATTGTGCCTGGTTCAGAAGCTCCACTGGTACAAAATTCTGCAACTAGACCATTGCTTGGGGCAGACGTGCCACAACCAACCCTCGTGCTTAAAAGCTCACACATTTTGCTCATATGTCACTGGGCCAGGACCAAGCTACCTGTGTTAATTTACTATGCCCTTAACAACATGGGCCTGGGATAGCTAAAGAATCATGTGGCTTGGGACCCTCGTACCTACGGGACCACCTCTCCTGGTATGCCCCACGGAGGAGCTTAAGGTCCACAAACAACAATACTCTGGAGATCCCGAGCCATAAGGTGGCTAGATTGGCCTCTACTAGAACCAGGGCCTTTTCAGTATTGGCCCCAACTTGGTGGAACACTCTTTCCCAGGAGACCAGGGCCCTGCGGGATTTGTCATCTTTCCGGAGGGCCTGCAAGACAGAGCTGTTCCGCCTGGCCTTTGGGTTGGACTTAGCCTGACCCCTGTGTTTTCCTCCCTCATGACCTGGACTTATGGACTACTTGAAATGAGGCTGCATTTTAAATTTTAAATTTTAATACTGTATTTTAATCTGTATTTTAATTAATTGTTTTTATGTTTTATTGTGGTTTTGTTGGTGTGAGCCGCCCTGAGCCCGGTTTTTGACCGGGGAGGGCGGGGTATAAATAAAATTTTATTATTATTATTAGTATTAGTATTAGTATTAGTATTATTTGGTCTCTTCTATCCCAGCCCAGCCACCGAGATCTTGGAGTTTCTATATGTGGTCCTTCATAGCATTCAGTGTAGGGGCGCCAAGACTGGGTCCCCCCAGCTGAGATTAGACAGACACTCTCCTCACTGAACTTTAGGTGCATAGCTAAGATTTCCTTGTTCCAGCAGGCATTATAAGTTAGTGTTTGGTTTGATGATACATTTTATTGTTGCATTCTCCTGTTTTCTGCTAGTAGTTTTCAGGTACACCACTTAGAAAGGTGAAAGATAAAGGTAACCTTGGAGGAGACAACTCAATGTCCTTACCTGTGTTAACCAGTTTGCTGTAGTTCGGCTTCCTGTTAGTTTAGGCTGAATAATAATAATAATAATAATAATAATAATAATAATAATAATAATAATGGTAAAGGACCCCTGGACGGTAAAATCAAAGGCGACTATGGGGTTGTGGCACTCATCTCGCTTTCAGGCTGAGGGAGCCAGTGTTTGTCCACAGACAACTTTCTGGGTCATGTGGCCAGCATGACTGAACTGCTTCTGATGCAACAGAACACTGTGATGGGAGCCACAACACATAGAAATGTTGTTTACCTTCCTGCCACAGCAGTACCTATTTATGTACTTGCACTGGTGTGTTTTCAAACTGGTAGGCTGACGGGAGCTGGGGCAGAGCAATGGAAGCTCACCCCATCATGGGGATTTGAACTGCTGACCTTCTGATTGGCAAGCCCAAGAGGCTCAGTGGTTTAGATCACTAAGTGGTGGTACTGTGGGTTAAACCACAGAGTCTAGAGCTTGCTGATCAGAAGGTTGGCGGTTCGAATCCCTGCAATGGGGTGAGCTCCTGTTGCTCGGTCCCAGCTCCTGCCCACCTAGCAGTTCAAAAGCACATCAAAGTGCAAGTAGATAAATAGGGACCACTCCGGCGGGAAGGTAAACGGCGTTTCCATGCGCTGCTCTGGTTCGCCAGAAACAGCTTTGTCATGCTGGCCACATGACCTTGTCTGCGGACAAACGCCAGCTCCCTCGGCCTATAGAGCGAGATGAGCAGTGCAACCCCAGAGTCGGACACGACTGGACCTGATGGTCAGGGGCGCCTTTACCTTTACCTTTTACGTAATAATTAAACAAATAAAATAGAGTGTTGTCAAAGTGTACACGTTTATAGTAAAGAAATATTATGATTAGTTATAATTTCAGCAGCAACAGGGGGTGGGAGCTATGGCACAATGACTTCTTTAGGGTTGTGCTTTTTCTTTTTCTTTTCCAAATTATGGTCCATGTTATCTGATATGCTAGAAGAGAAGAGCAACTGCTAAATAAAGAGATCAGTCCTGTAATGGGCAATTTCATAGCTCCATCTCTTGAATGCATCATAATCTTCATATCTGCACTTTGCTGTCAGATAGGGCCTCATTAACCACAGAGACATTGCTCAGATAAGTTGAAAAATTTATAGTGTGAAATAGTTTCTCTCCCTTTCTCTTTCTCTCTACCCGACAGCTCCAGGCACGAACATATATGGTACTGGTACTTTGACTTTTCAGTGTCGCATGATTAAAAGAGCCTTAGCATTTTACGAGGAGAGCCAAGACTTGTAACACTTTTTTGATGCCAGCTGAGCACTAATCACGATCCTCTACTTCCATGTATACCTGGATCACAGTAGGGGTCAGTAAAAAAGGAACCACTATTCCCATTGCACCATTAAGGGCATGCTGGGGTCTCTCACATTACGATTTAGTAGGACTAAATCGCAAACCAAGTCATAAGGAAGTCTTCTTTAAACGCCATGCAAACAGAATTTTAAACGAGAAAGCAAAATCCATCCCAAGGGATGCATGTGCCAATTGTGTTACCTACCAATAGACTGTTAGGACGCGGGTGGCAGTTAGGACGCAGGTGGCTCTGTGGTGTAAACCACTGAGCCTTGAGTCTGCTGATTAGAAGGTCGGCGGTTCGAATCCCCGCAATGGGGTGCGCTCCCGTTGCTCGGTCCCAGCTCCTGCCAACCTAGAAGTTCGAAAGCACATCAAAGTGCAAGTAGATAAATAGGTACTGCTCTGGTGGGAAGGTAAACGGCGTTTCCATGCGCTGCTCTGGTTTCACCAGAAGTGGCTTAGTCATGCTGGCCACATAACCCGGAAAAACTGTATGCGGACAAACGTCGGCTCCCTTGGCCTATAAAGTGAAATGAGTGCCGCAACCACAGAGTCATTCGCGACTGGACTTAACTGTCAGGGGGCCTTTACCTTTTTTTTACCAACAGACTTCTGGACCAAATTCAAGGTGCAGGATCTTAGCTAGAAAGTCCTGCTTGGTCTTGGGTCACATAACCAGGAGGCCATCTCTTCCAATATCAGTTTACAAGCCACCTGTGGTCAGGTGTTCAAGGTGTGTCTCATACACCCTTGCTGACCTTTTGCATATATCCTTCATTTGTGGTATGTATGTGGGCATGCATGCCATTTAATGGTATGTATGCCATTTTATTCATTTCTTTATTAAAAATTACAATTGTAGGCAAAAACAACAACAACCCAATTTCATATTTAAGGGTAAGGTCACAGCCATCTGAAAGTGTTCAAGTCCCCCTTCTCCAACAATCAATCCAATCTTTGAGGAGGGGCTCATCCAGCCTCTGGAATCACACACACACACACACACTCACACACTCACACACACTGGGGTGAATACATCGGTCCAGCACAAATTACATCCAATGCTAAATTATGCTTCGGGGATTCCAGTTTTGCTGATAATTTTAATAAGCACATAATATGTTCACATCCTCAGTCTCTGTAACTAGATGCCCTTCCTGCAAGGGACAGCCATTTTCTCAGCAAGAGAACGATGAGAGAGCCATATTTTGCAAGATTAAACCTCCATGCTGGAATGATTTATGCATCAATAAAACCAAACAAAAACTAATTGGGTAGGGTGAGACTACCAAAAATTATGTTTGCAGTGGGGGGGGGAACCCCAGAAGTAGAAATAATTACCCTAGTTCAGTGTTCCGTTTAGCTATAATTCTACAGTCAATTAGTATTCTGCTTAATTGTACAATTAATGAACATATAAATTAAATTCATAGTTTATTTCTACCACTAAATTAGTTATTTGAATTGCCTCTGTAAAAAATAGGAAGCCAAAACACATGCGATTCAGTGAACACATTATTAAAATGACTCCAGCAAAGTCACTTCTAGACATTGCTTAATTGTTAAACAATTACCCTCCGATTATTGTTAGATCTTGGCTCATGTTATTGGGAAATAATTTAATTTCCCCCTTTCCCAAGGAACAAACAGCTACCAATTCTACAAAAATTAAATCCCTTCCTTCCTTTTTCTTGGGTCTCTAAGATTTAAACATCTTCTGGTGGTCCCTAAAAGTAGATTTCTTCATATCCCCCCCCCAAGTTGTTATTTTTGCACTTGCTTTGCTATCTTGGGACAGATGTGGAGAACCCTTGGTGCTCCAGATGTTGGCCATGATTGCTGGGGCTGATGGGAGCTGTAGTTTACCAACAACTTTAAGGCCAGAGTTTCCCCACACCCGTGTTAAAAGGCACACCAAACTACAGGAATTACGAAGGATCTGCAAAAGGCTGGTATTCTCAATAACCAAACTAATTATTGGTTATTCACAAAGGCATTGACACCAGTCCGTATTTTGTCACAATGGCTCAAGAGAAGCACCCTAGAACCTGAGCTTGCCACTGAGACTGGCATCCTCGCAGTGAGTTTCCAAACCCACTTGAGGCATATAAATCAGAGATCAGCTCAAATCTGAATTTAAGTCAAAAATCTGCATGCTTGAATTAGCTATTGCAGTCAATTGCATGATGGATAAGGTTATGAATGACTGGCTACTAGTCATGATGTTTATGTTTTTCTGCCTCCACAGTCAGAGGCAGAAATACTTCTGAATACTAGTTGCTGGAAAGCACAGGAGGAGAAAACAGAGGCAGGTTTAGGGGACCATTTCGGTTGAACTGGGCACAGAGCCTTGGGGGCCACCACAACTGATTTAGAATAGAGCATGAGAAGAGGGGGTACAAATTTTTGCATTGCACAGGTCGCCACTGAAATTTGAAACCCCAAAATCCACCACTGGGAGAAAGTGATCTTGTGCTGCGGTCCTGGCATCTGGTTGGCCACTGTGAGAACAGGATGCTGGACAAGATAAACAATTTGTCCAACCCAACAGGTTCTTCTTATGCTCATATGTTATTTTCTCCCCACTGGAATGAAGACACAAGATCGTAGATTGAGATTAAGGGTCACAGGTGTATTAATATTGGATTAATGCAGTGCAGGCAAGCAACAGTTGTAGGAATTTTAGGTTAAAAAACCTCCCACCAGCTGGATGACCTAAGAACTTTCTTCCTCTGCCCCACCTCCAGAGATAGCCCAGTGCTTCTGGCCTGAGTTTGGTGGGCTTGATCTTCTCAGATTCGACATTCTTTTGAGCCAGTCAACAAGAACAAGTAGGCAGACAATCTGATTACCTTGCTTGCTTTGCCTACAGCCAAAGGAAAAGCAAATCCACTTAAATTGGTAATTTCAGACCCAGAACTCTCAGACATTAGGTGAAGAGGGAAGGACCCAAGCCCATTTGACGCCGTCTTACTCTAAATTCAGTGACATCCCAGCACAAGCTGCTTCCATTAGAGTTTTTAATCCAAGCAGACACACGGAACCCAGAGCCATCCTTTGGCTTAGCAATGGGGACAGGATACAGGAGACAATGTATGGGATAAAAAAAGTCCAGATGGGAGAAGGGCCATTCTGAGCTATGTTTGTAAATTAGAAGTCTGGTTCTGCTGAGCAACAGCAGAATCGGTGAGCATACTTTGCTGAAGCACACAACTAACGTTCAAGAATCGGTAACTATTAGAAGCAAGCCTCAACTTCCATTTTGAATTGTTGAAAGCGGTTTGGGGCATTCAGGTGATGTTTGAAGAGCTTTTTATTCATCATGAACAATAAATATTCAAGGGGTAAAAAAAAACCTTTACATTCTGCTATAGATTTTGTTTCTGTGGTGTGTGCATGTTCCCACCCCAAGTGCACCACAGTAGCGGCATATCTTGGAGAACATCTGAGGGAGACCTCTAGTAGCAAGCATGTTTGTGCTGCTGAAAGGATAGCTTTTATCTATTGACTTCAGAAAGCAAAGACCTCTTTCGCTGAAGATGTACTGCTTCAAAACATAATACCCGTACTTCTTTTCCTTTGAGCTTTCTACTGTTTCTTGCCTTGATTGTGAACCGAGACCCAGCGTTAGAACAGTGTGGTTAAGACAAGAGTATTGTTGTTGTTGTTGTTTGAAAGGGAAGGGGGGGAGAAAAGTTGTTTGTGTATCGCATCCAAACAAACCTTTTCGCTTTAGAATGTGTTCCCAAGGATCACGGACACTCTTCAGCAAATAAATCCGAGCAATCAATGCTTGAAATGAAGTGACAGAGAAGCAGGGCTAAGTAAAGGGGAACGGAGAAAAATAATAATAAACAAGGTTGTTGGAAGAAGCAGATAAATCATAGGTTAAAGGTGGGAGGAGACATTCAGATATTGAAATAAGAGAGCGTCCAGCATAGTCAAAGTAAGCATAGATGAAGAAACAACTTGTGTTCTTTCACCCTGCTCAACCTTCCTTTCCTAACAGACTTTGCAGTTGTCCCCAAAGATTCCATATTCTGTTTCTACTTATCTCCAGTGAATACCTTACATTAACTTTTAAAGCAGGGATGGGGAATGTTTATCAGCAAAAGGCGACATTCTCTTGTGGACAAACTGATGCAGGCCACTTACCAGTGGCGGCAGACACCAGAGGCGAATGTGGGTGGAACAATGAATATGAATTTGTGTAGCTTTCTTTCTTTCTTTCTTTCTTTCTTTCTTTCTTTCTTTCTTTCTTTCTTTCTTTCTTTCTTTCTGGCATTTGTGCTCCACACACTTCAGCCAAAAAGCCTCCCAGAGCAGCTTACATACAATCAATTTAAACAAGACTGGTTTTTTAAATCTTAAATTCAGTTTTTCACTTAAAATAAAAAATAAATATAAAGTCCTCATGAAAATGAGCCAGCGCTTTGGTAACAATTTATCCTAATAAATGCACCTGTGTATGCAAAAGCATAATTTAGCCGTTAAATGTGAGCTGAATCAATTTTTTCTCTTTTATCCCAAATCAATTGAGGAATTGGACACTCCTGCTTAACACCACACCTCCTTGCTCCTTCCGCAGCTTACCACCTCCACCTGGGGGAGAGGGGGGGGGTTTCTACACTGCCTCTCCAATCCAGAGATGGCTTGAGAGAGCAGATGGAGGCAAGCAATACCTGCATTAGCAGGAGGCGGTTCTCAGTGAGCACACCTCAGTGAAGCGATGCACATTGCCATCTCAAGCAGGGTATAGAACATAGCCAGTTGCCAGGGGTGATGGGAACTGTAGCCCAAGAACTTCCAGAGGACGCCACATTGACCACCCTTATTCCAGTAGTGGTTGGTGCCCAGCGGGAGGGCAGAGAGACGAACAGAAGCTGGAGGCAAAACCAATGACAGGCAGGGTCATCTTCCTCCCTGCAGGGTTCCACAAAAACAACCCTGATGCTTTAAGGAAGAGAAAGGTAGCAGGTAATGCATCTCCCTGGACCAGTTATAAGGAGGAGAGCAGACAGGTGATGATGGCTGCTTAAGGGCAGACTGAGGTTGGTGGTGTCAGGAAAAGGGCCTACTCACAAGGAGACCCCTGGCAGAGACACATGCCCGACTGGCATGTTCCCTGTTTCCTGGGCGATCGTTCGGGAGCTTCCGAGCCTTCCTCAGCCCCCGGACTTCCAGTGATTGATGTGGGAGTACATCAACACACTCTTAGCATCTGTAGATACTTGCACAGTTGCGTAACTGACCACAGCAACTCAGCATTCTGGCTAAGCTAGTTTATTTACACATAAACAGACATGGAGCATGGAACATGGCTCCCTCTCTCTAGTATCATCCAGCAGAGAAAAAGAACAAAGGGACAACAGTCCCACTTAGGAAGACAGTAAGACAAACATCCCGTCTACGTCACTTCCACTCTGTGGAATGAAAACACATACAGTCATATGATACACAATAAACCTATGACTGCACACGGGGAATGAATCTCCCAAAAACCGGAGCATTGCCCCATTTGACCCAATGGGCCAGCTTCTACTGCCTTGATCTACAGAGAGGATGGCATTAAGCCCCAAGTCTAAAATTGCCTACCTGCAGCACATTGTACCTCACTGGTACGCCTCACTGGTCTCATTTTTTAGTTTGGTGTGTGTGTGTGTATCTCCTTTTTGTTTTAAACTTTTTTCCTGTTGTATTGTACATTTTCTTGAGGGGGCAATTAATAAATTAATAAGAAGAATATGTCCAATTCAGTAAACATTATGTTCCTTATCTCTCCCAACTTATCAAAAAGGTAATGGATGCTAGCATGTCAGCAGGGCAGGCCCCTGTTTCAGCCGGTCACAAGCCAGGTACCTCTGAGCCCTATTCACAGAATGAGTCCATCTGCTTACACTGGTCTGCGGCGCTAATGATAAGGCCTCTGGACGAAGATGCCATCTAAGGAACAGTTTTTAATCTTTGATCTGATTTCCATCCATATGGATTTTTCCAATGCAAAAAACAAAAAACAAACACAGCCCAAGGTTTGGCTTTAATCATTCAGTAGCCTGGGAAGAGAGAGAGAGAGAGAGAGAGAGAGAGAGAGAGAGAGAGAGAGAGAGAGAGAGAGGCTTGTGGGAATTTGCTGATGATAACAAAACTACAGGTCAATAAAATGAAGAGAGAATAATATAAATTCACAGAGAATGGGATAGTGAAAGAAGGAACTTAGAAGAGGGGGATTTGTGATACAGTGCAGCTTATTGTAAAATAATGCATCAAGGGAGGTAAAACTGGAAGAGGAAATATCCTCTCAATTCAGAGTGTAATATGCCTTCTATGAAGAAGAAGAAAAGACGGAGAAGCATCAGCTATCAGGACCGGGTGTTAACCCCAGCAAAGTCTGGCAACCAGCTAAGTGCCAGGTGTCATAGATAGGGAAAGGTACAAGGAGAAAGGGAGGCAGGTATGGAGAGAACTTGGAGGCAGAAATTAATGAAGACTTGCTTAAGAATTCTGTCTAGGGTTCTGCAATCCCGGTAATTAGGGGAGAGGAGGTGCAGCAGAGGGCTCCAAAAGTGCTTGTTGGAGAACAAGGTTGCAGATTAATTAAGTGAGGTTTTAAGACTGTAGGGTGAACTCTGCCATCATTTACATCAGAATGAACCCAGAGATATCATCCCAGAGCTTCTGGACGCACTGCCTGAAAACGTAACTAGCCATTCAGAAATATCACATAGTACAAGCTTCCTAGGGCTGCATTACTTCAGAATGCAAATGCAGAATCACATTTCCTCTGAACAGGCTCTTGACCCCCTCCTGCCACCCCAAAACCCACACAATCTGAATATAGGTAGGTAGCCGTGTTGGTCTGGATCGAAGTAAAATAAAAAAAATTCCTTCAGTAGCACCTTAAAGACCAACTAAGTTTTTATTTTGGTATGAGCTTTCGTGTGCATGCACACGTATCTGAAGAGGTGTGCATGCACACGAAAGCTCATACCAAAATAAAAACTTAGTTGGTCTTTAAGGTGCTACTGAAGGAATTTTTTTTATTTTACTACAATCTGAATATGAAAGCTAGGGTGTCCACAGCATGGGGAGGGGAGGGGCTTCCTCCCTGATAGGCTCCATTTATTCACACAGAAAGTATGTTGTACAGCAAGTATGGGGAAAATTGGTATCTACCGACTAATTTGAGGTAGAATCCTAATTGTTTAGCAATGGAGCCACCCCCTTCCAACAAGCTGGAATGTATGCCGAGGAGGGTGACCAAGGTGATCAAGGGTCTGGAAACCCAGCCTTATGAGGAACAGTTGAGGGAGTTAGGGATGTTTAGCTTGGAGAAGAGGTGACTGAGGGGAGATACAGTAGCCATCTTCACTGTCCCATGGAAGATGGAGCGAGCTTGTTTTCTCCTGCTCTGGGGGATAGGGCTCAAACCAATGGCTTCAAGTTACAAGGAAGGAGATTCTGGCTAAACATCAGGAAGAACTTTCTGACAGGAAGAGCAGTTCGACAGTGGAATGGACTCCCTCAGAAGGTGGTGGACTCTCCTTCCTTGGAGGTTTTAAAGCTAGAGGTTGGGTGGTCATTTACCATGGATATTTTAGTTAAGATTACAGTATTGCAAAAAGATATTTAAGTATACCTTCCCTAAAAAAAAACCAGAAGCCTTTTTGCTGGGGCTGATGGGTAAGGAAATTTTAAAATCAGACCGAAGACTGTTTATTTATGCCACTGTGGTGGCAAGAACATTAATAGCCCAAAAGTGGAAATCACAAGAGATACCTTTGATAGCGGAGTGGCAAACGGAAATGCTAGACTGTATGGAAATGACCAAACTGACCTACAGAATCCGAGACCAGGACGATATGAGATTTCGAAAAGAGTGGAGTAAATTTGTAGAATACGTAAAAGATAACTACAAAGATATGAAGACAGTAGCGGGTTTGAAATAAACCTTACCTCATTGATGCTAAGTAAAATTTAGGAAATACCCAAATGGAATGGAATAATTTACCTGCTGGGGGGGAGGTGGGAAGTCAAAGCTTGATAAAGCTATTTGCTGTACAGTTGTCAATCATGTTTTGTATGAAGCTGAAAAATTGGAAAAAGAAAATAATAAAAATTTATTGGCCAAAAAAAAAAAAAAGATTACAGCATTGCAGGGGATTGGACGAAATGACCCTTGGGGGTACATTGCAGCTCTACAATTCCATGATTCTATGTATTTCTAAATGTGTGGTTTGGATCTCTGTGTTCCTGGGTCCCTTGTGCACTGATACTCACTGGCGAAGGAAGAGGAGTGCAGGGGGAGCGCACCACCCCCGGCAGCGCAATCCCAGCAGGGTGCCATCGCTGCTGCCCTCCTGCCCACGCTGCGCACCACGCCCCCTCAGGTGGCGA
Source organism: Zootoca vivipara (assembly GCF_963506605.1). Taxonomy (NCBI): domain Eukaryota; kingdom Metazoa; phylum Chordata; class Lepidosauria; order Squamata; family Lacertidae; genus Zootoca; species Zootoca vivipara. Next base: position 84,859,573 of record NC_083282.1, on the reverse strand, counting down.
CCCCTGCCCCCAGGACACATGCCAGCCCCTCCCCCGCCTGCTCTCCACCCCCACCCCCCGTGCTGGAACATGAAGCTCTGCCACCACTGCTGATACTATAGAGATAAGATTAAGGTTGATCAAATCTGTCACTTTCATATTTTTTTCACCAATTATAACTTCAGTTTGTCGCCTTCCATATCCATTTGTGACTTGCATGCATTGTTTTATTAATGCACTTGTGTTATTTTGGGCAAGCAATTCCCCACAATTTAATGCTTCTTGTGCATCCTTCCCACTAATATATGCACTTTCATGCAGACTTTCCCTTATTTTTATGCATTTTGCAGCTGGAGAGCCTCATCACAAAATTCAGAGAAGGGCAGATGATTAAGGAAACTGTTTTTCAGTCCATGTATTAGTTCAGGAAGTGCTAATTGGGTACACTCACGTTAAAATGTGAACCAAATGACTTTCTCCCCATCCTCTAGGTGAGATATTCAATATTATTAAATGCATATTTGAAATGAGGGGTTGAGGCCAAAGAAAATTGTATAGTCTAAGAATGTGCAATGAGTTCATGGATGGTAAGATCTGAACCAAAGACTACTTACCTCCTATGCTCCACCAGCTCTCTACTTGCAGGGTCTGTTCAGATTTTATGATTCCGTGGAACTTTGATAAATATTTCATGAACTTCTGCAGAGTAACCTCTAGCTTCTGATTCAATGTCAGCAGCTACTGCTTTCCCTGCAATTCAGTATTCTGGTGCTTTGGGTTGTGCCTGTTTTATGTAATCAAACTTGATTAGCATGACTGACAAACATAATTATTAGCTCAAACTACATCTGTGTTTACTAGCGATATCTCTTCCAGTGTAGCCTTTGCTCATTCTCTTCTTGGTAGAATTCATCTGAGTTTCTTTTCATCATGCAGCTCCTGCGCTGTCGCCAATACCTTATGAAAGAAAACTCATTTCAAGTTAGTTAGTGCCAATAGTCCTCTGGAACATAATGGCATATTTGTTCATTGTACTGACACCAGAAAACATGTGTAGCTGCAGAACTGCAAGGCCAGCTCTTCAGAATTGCTGGAACATAGGAAAATTGCCTTATACCAAGTTAGACTATTGGCCTCTTGAACTCAATGTAGTTTACACCAGCAGTGGGGAACCTCCAGCCCACAGGGGCCATTTTGGAAAAGCCACATCCATTTATCAGTGACCTCACAGCATATGGTGTCACAAGCAGAGACCTGTTGTCTCTTTTTCTAAGCACTAAGTGCTAAGATTGAAAGTAAATTATCTATTATCTCTGATTTTAGTGCAAAAGACCACTGCGCAAAGATCAGCCTTAGATCTCTGCCTACTATTTAACAGTAAAAGGCAGCAGGCAGAGGCTTCTATTTGATCTTAGCGACAGCAGCTCTCTGGTGTTCCAAACAGGACATTCCCAGCAACTACCTGCAATAGTTGGCTACTGAACCTGGGACCATCTGCAAGCAAAACAGATGTTCTACAACTGCGCTACAGTCCGCTTTATAGGGTCTAGTTTCTTGTGTTACTTGTCACCTGCTGAACTGGTAGTATCATTCTGTATCCATTCTTCAGGAAATCAGCCCTGAGTGCTCACTGGAAGGACAGATCCTGAAGCTGAGGCTCCAATACTTTGGCCACCTCATGAGAAGAGAAGAATCCTTGGAAAAGACCTTGATGTTGGGAAAGATGGAGGGCACTAGGAGAAGGGGATGACAGAGGACGAGATGGTTGGACAGTGTTCTCGAAGCTACAAGCATGAGTTTGACCAAACTGCGGGAGGCAGTGGAAGACAGGAGTGCCTGGCGTGCTATGGTCCATGGGGTCACAAAGAGTCGGACACGACTAAACGACTAAACAACAACATGAAACAACTATATCTGGAGGACCGCAGGTTCCTCTTCCTGTGCAAAACTGTAGCAATGATCAATGCTGCTATGCCTACTCCTGAGGAGACCTGCCAAGGGTGCTGAAGTGTGGGTGCAACTCATGCACCCAACAAGAAGGTGGGCTGCTGAGGAGAAACTGCTGAGGAGAGGCATCTGGCTAGCAAGGAAGTCTCCACAATCCGAGGCCAGGAAAAGGGGCTTCTTTAATCTAATTTATTTTTCTTTACTTTAAGGGTGGGAGGCAAGCAGTAAAGGGGGGGGACCCCAAGTTGTGTGAAAACTGGATGGAGGAGGGTGGTTGAGGGGAAGATTAGGAAGGACCAGCAAGCCATACTTTTAAAGTGAAACAAGGGAAGAGGATAGCTAGAAGCAGTATGAGGAAGGCGAATGTGGGAAGAAGAGAAGCGCAAACTAAGGAAAGACCAGAGAAGAGAGAAAAATGAGAGCGCAGAAGTGCCGTGACTGTGGTGTGAATGACATTTAGCACAACATGTAGTGGCCAAAAAGCAGTTCACTGCAGAATAAAAGTGACATTAGGAATCTAAACAGAAGCACGACCATTAAAATTCATACAATTAACACAATACCTAACACTTCTTATAACACACCATGAATTCAAGTCATACAATTCCTGCGGCACATTCTCTCCCAAAACCTTTCCCAAATTCAGTTTTGTTGTCGTTTTACAAATGTGTATCTTTCAGCAAAAACTTCCTCAAATGCAATGGCCATCTTGTCAGCTAGACTAAATTAGCACAGCTCCATTGATTTTGCTTAATCCATGTTTGCTGGTGTGTTTAGACATCAGTGCAGCTGCAGCCATTTACTTCATTAGAGATTGTTTGCAGGTAAACAGCCTTCTTTGTTAAAGGACTGAAGAAGGTGGGGGAAGAGAGATCAGATGGACATTTTGATATTTATTTAATGTATTTTACATTTAAAGGGTCATTCTGGACCATGTTCTGCAGTAGCTTTGATCCTACTTCCACTCTCCTGCAAAATTGCAATGACAAATTTTTTATTTTTTTTATCGCCAGGAAACTTTTAAGCATACAGATACTCAGTAGTGGTGGCATTAAATGAAGTGAAGTGAATGCCATTTACATACCTAAAATTAAGGAATAGACTTTGTAAGGAAAGAGAACTATGGTGATAATCCCACTAATGTAAATCTGAGTTTAGATGCTGAGATTTGAAAGACATATTGTGACGATTTGTCCTTATTAGTTGATTGTCCACCTACAAATGTGCTTATCACTCATTTATGAAACCACAGTGAGCCAAAGGTTACCATACATTAAAGGAAGAATCAACGAGGCAAGTAATCATATTTTATTCTGCACTTTCTTGGCTACGAAATAAATGCTGTTAAGCAACTCTAATACAGTAAACACAATTGAAATAGGATGGTGCAAAATGGGCCTTGGCCTTGGATAGGAAGATTTCCTCTTCTCTGTTCCTTTATCGCAGGGAGGAGGACTTGTGGCTCTCCAGATATCATTGGATTCCAACTCCCATGAGCCCTGGCCAGTAGCACCAACAGCCAGGAATGATGGAATTTGTAGTCCAACAACATCTGGAGGGCCGCAGCTTCTCCATTCCTGCTTTACTGTTTCACTAATTCACTCTGCACACTCTTCTAAACCATCTGAATTCCAGTGTAGCTGGGGGGGGGGGGAATCTAAAATGAAATGCAAAATTGGAACATGTATACTTTGTCAGAACTTTGAGTTGCTTTGAATTTTTCCTTAGTCAATATAACCAACACAAACCCATGGGTGCACAGATTAAAGACTGCCAATATTTTTATTATTGTATGCATGTTTGCATCAATATTCTTTTCATGCAGTGTTTTACTGAAAAAGCACACACACACACACACACAATCTTGATACAACATTGCATACAATCACATCATTTCCATTTATAATGTATTTTATAACAGGGCTGTTGTCAGGATAGAATAGGGAGGACCATATATAGAACCCCATGCTCCTTGGAAGAGGGGTGGAAGAAAATCGTAATAATAAATAATTCTCTCTCTCTCTCTCTCCCCCAGAGGACTTTGAAATAATGAATAAGGACTTAAAAGATCATTCCCACTAAAAGTGTAAATAAAAATTTTGTGCAAATGATTAAAACCATAATTCAAAATGTAGTGACTAAAGTTCATGTAAATTATCTTTACACCTATAAAGTGGGGCCCTGATTGACAAATATTTTGATTCAGCTCAGTTCAAGTGATAATTTTTATTCAATTTTACACTGTACCAACAACTGTCTTTGCTTTGGAAGTCCCAGAGAGCTTGATTCTCTCTGGAAGCTCATAAATACATATTTTCCCCACCCCTACAAAGAACAGGGCCTCCGTGTACTTATGATTTATTATTTCATACTGCAGTGGTATTAGTTTTCTGGGTTAATCTGATTCCTTTTGCTGCTGCTGTTCCCCCTTTCCCTTCATTTAGATGTGGTCTAAGAGGATAAAATGGGTTCATCTCATTTAGCACGTGGAAAACAAGATAAGAAGAAAAACTCCAAACTTTCTTGAGGTTTTCTTTTAATGAAAGACGAGGGTGCCTCATACAATGCTACAAGTTGTTATCTTTGTGGGAAACAAATCTGTATGAGCTCATATGAGATCATTTTGGTATGATCACTTTCAAAGTTTTTATTATTCTCATAATTCATCTGTCATAATATATATATATACCCCCCCCAAAAAAAATATTCAGGGGTTGAAGATTGTTTGGAATACACATTCCTTTCTGTTTGGGTTCTGAGGTATATCCAACAGCAAAATATATCTTAGACTTCTTTGTATTTATCCTTTCCATTGTTCCTTGCCCACGCTGCAGTTTTGCGATGTAGCTGGCTACAGTATTGGATTACGTAGTTGCACTCAGACAACTTTAAAAGAGTATAAATAAAGCATACTTGATACATGATGGTCCCAAGTTCCACATCTTTTTAAAAACTTGCTAGTACTAAGAACATAAGAAGAATTGGATCAGACCAAAGGGTCATCCATCTAGTCCTGCATTCTGCTCTCACAGTGGCCAACCAGAGACCCATGGCAAACCTGTGAGCTAGACTTAAGTGTGATAGCTATTATTCATCCACTCATGTTCTCTTTCAACAGGTATTCAGAGACATACTGCCTTTGGCTAGTGCGGGTATTTAGCCATCAAGACGAGCAGCAGTTCTTAGATTTATCCTCCTTGAATTTGTTTAATCAATACAGGACCATCAAACCATTCATCCATGTTTGTTGACCACATTTACAATGGGACTTTAACTTGTATGACAAAATCCACAAGGCACTCGTAGCAGATCACAGAAAGCCATTGAAACATATATGGAGGAAATCACAGTCAGGAGCAGTGGAATGCCGGTAATATAAAAGTCGGGTTCCTGTTCTTTGGATCTAGAAGCTTAGAAGGTACATCAATGGTTATCTAGCCCAACCTGCTGCTGATGCAGAGGAAAAAACTGCTGCTACAGCATCCAGGGACAGCTAAAAAAAAATGTTGCTATCTGAGCAGACAAGATGGTGCAGCTACTAATCCATCTACCAAAGTTAGCTCCAGAGTTGATGGAAGAGCTTCTTCCATCACAAGTGAGGGTAGCAGCACCTCACAGCTGCTCCTTAGGCCAGTCTGCATTGCTTAGTACAGAAAATATTGATCTGATTTTTAGAGTTAGGGTGATGACTTTTTTACAACCTCATTTCCCTGTATCATATGGAAAGTTCTGGGGACCAATTGTGGCCCTTCAAACCTTATTTTCTGGCCTTTAGGACTATGCCCAGATCATGCCCCTCCAAAGGTCATACCCTTCCCTGACCCTGCAACTTGCTTGAGTGCATTTGCCTGGCTGGACTCTGCCCTTAAACTGTGGTCACATTTTTGCTTGCTTGTTCTGGAGGATGTAGAGGAGTGTCAGTGTATATGTGTATACATTAGGGTGATGACTTTTTTACAACCTCATTTCCCTGTATCATACTTTCATGAGCTTTCATTCAAGATTAGATAAAATCTTGCTTTCAAAGAGATTTTATTTAAAAAAACCTCACACACAAAATTATTTTTAAAAAATTATTTTTCAGTTTTTTGACCATTTTTGAAGTCACTGTAAGCAGATATAAAATTGAACCCAAGCTTTAGTGTCACATATATACAACATTATATAGGGTCATCAAACACACAAGGAAGCTTTTTTTAGCTGCAGTAACAGTATAGACGCCGCTAGAGAACGATGTTTTGCTACCTCTCCTGTAGGTTCTTTTCCCAGCGTGCCCGGCAGGGTCTGCTGGCTGCGTTTTGAGGTCCCAAAAAGGGGCTTTTACCTTGCGCAGGTGTGATATTTGTATACCCTATATTGCTAAGAACACTCCCCATTGTGGAATGTGGTGTTGTGTCCAAATTTGATACGAAATATATATAGAACTGTTAATACAATTTTATGAAATGGTAAAACGGCATACAAAAAAACGGTTTGTGCATGACCTTTTTAAATATATCAATGGAATATACCTCATTTTAGCCATTAAGAGGTAAAAGTCCATCCATTTGTGCTACAGGATATAATTTTTGAGGAAAAAAGAAAAAGTCACCACCCTAGTAGAGATCTTTCCAGTGTTCTGGAAGCTTCTCTGTGTGAAAGAAACAAGCAGAAGGTTCATGATGTTTGGGTGATTCCTTCAGAGAAGCTGAGTACAGCTGGTTTAAACTGGTTTTGTTACCTCTTTCTATCAAAGTCATGCTGACTATAAAAGTAAGGCTAGAAGGAGCCTGGGATTCACTTTCTCTTTCCATCTCTTTTCCTTCTGGTGTGGTGTTCCGTACATACAGTAGTATGCTTAGTGTTAAGGTTTAGATTTATTATAAGTTATTGTAAGTTTAAGTTAAGTCTGCTGCAACTGGATTTCTTATGGACAGTGTAATCCTGAATGTACAGGATTTGTGACCTTTATGCACATTTGCTTTCAGTAGCAGTAAAGTTCTGCTGCATGAAAAATTAATTGCCTCTGGTTTACTTTTTGAGAATCCTGCAACATGTTTAAGTTTTTACTCTGCTAACTATACATTGGAGTTCTACTCCGGATCAATATTGAGTAGAATTCCATAACACCTTATCCCCCAGATCTGCCATCTAAGGTGGCTGACTCACTCTGCCTAATGGTAGGACTGGCCTTCCTTGACCGTGGATGCCAGCAAAATTTGCATTTCAGATTCGATGAGTACAAGAAAATAAGGAGGACTATGCCAGCTCTACGCACATCCGTAATTCATGCCATTCATTCTTACAATGTTTCTTTTAGGTTCCTTCATCTTTAGCAGCAGCTGGATACACAGAAATCTGGTGATTATTTTGTGAGCACATTTTGTACCACACCATTTACAGTATAAGTATTTTATTGTAATGTCCAAGTTGTTTTCCTTTTGAATAACTTTTCCTTAAAAAGAAAAAGAAGAAGAATCAATAAAAGTCCTCCAGGAGCTATGTGCCAAATTGATATTCATTCTTACTGGTCATTAATTTGACCTGAGATGAAAACAACAGATTTATGAGAAACTCATTAGAGAACCAGGTTATAACTCTTGTGATTCATTCTGGCTCATAATTAACAGTATAAACTGAAAGACTGTGGAATGTGCTACAGGATGAACTAGACTTCATGGAGACAAGATATTTTGAGGTTATTATTAATCATTTTAATTATTAGGAAAGGAAGAAGCTTGAGTCATTAGCATCTTTTGAAAGCTTTTCCCCTTATCCCTTCCCACCATCTCCCTGTGCATTGGCAACTTGTTTTAACTTTGCTTGACCACAAAGACACAAAGGCTGTCCAAACATAAGACCAGCCTGGCTGAAACAGGCCAAACACACATCTAATCCAACTTTTTTTTAATTCTAGTGGGCAGCCAGATGCTGGAGGGAAGCCTGCAAGCAGCGTATGAATGCTTTTCTCTGAATGCAGATGCAAGAGACGCCCTAATCCTGGCCCCACTAATGGAAGAAGCAAAGATCACCCGTGTTGAAGCAATGATTCTTCAACATCAACTTCATTGGACTGGTCATGTTGTGTGGATGCCTGATCTATTCCAAACTTAGAAATGGAAAGCATAATGCTGGCGGTCAACAAAAGAGCTTCAAAGACTGTCTCAAGGCAAATTTTTAAAAATGTAGTATAAACACCAGCAATTGGGAAACACTTGCCTGCAAGTGATCCAATTGGAGAACAGCCTTTACCAAAGGTGTCATGGGCTTTGAAGACACTCAAACTCAGGGCACAAGGAAGAAACGTGCTAAGAGGACGGCACGCTTGGCAAATCCACACCACACCTGAATTTTGTTCTTTCTACACCTGAACTGCCTCTGTTTGGGATTAGTGCATTTCTGAAAAACCACTTCCGCATTTTACGGAGGTGGTGTTGTGGGCGTGGCCCGTCTCGACCCTTGCGAGGGGGCTGAGAGTTCAGCCCTCTCGCGAGATGGGGGTTCCCGCCTCCGTCATTCCCCGGCTGACCAATAGGGCCAGCCGGGCGGGGCTTTCCCCATGTTTAAATCAGGCTGGAGGCGGGAACTCTGCCTCTCCTTCGCCCGGCACCTTGAGCGATCGGATCCTTCTCCTTCGGTATCCCGACGGATCCTGTGAGAGCAAGGAGCAGCTGCTGTAGGGTATCGTATGTTTTCGGTGGTGTTTCATTTAGCCCTTCGTATTTCTCTCTGCCTCTAAAAAACAAAAAACAAAACCCTCCTCGTGAGCTACCTTTAAAGGCTACATTCCCCTTGACTAGTGTGTGCGTGTTTGTTTTGTATCAGGTTGCTGCTACATGTGCTTAATTCACCTCTGCTTTAATGTTGCAATGGAAGCCAGAGCGGCACGACCTATTTAGTTGCCTTTTGTTTAATTAGCAGCTTCGTGCTCCAGTAGCTTTGGCTTTGGGAGTGTTGCCGAGGGTTACTTTGTTGCTATCGTGGTTTAGTTGTCCACCCCACCCCCCTCATTCGCTGTCTGTCCCTTTGATAGCCAGTTCTAATCGCCGTTGCTATTTTCCCTCTGCTTGCTAATGTCACAAAGCTTAACGCTTAGAGGGAACGGTTGAATGTTTTTCCCTTTGCCGGGTTACTGAGGGTTGCCTAGACAACCGTGAAGCACGTGTGCCTTTCCTGCAGAGTGTCTGACTAGGCTGCTGAGATTTCAGCTTCTTTCCCTTCCCCCAAGCTCCCTTTAATTGCATGATTGTGCTTGAGTCTCTTTAATGCTTTGTTTATATTTCTTCAGCGTTACTGAGCGCTGCAGCTAGCTCCTGCCTGTGCTCCCTGCCCATAATGATCCGCTGCTGCCTTTCAGCCTCTTCGGGAACCCTCTTCCTAATCCCCCAATCGGTTCCTTTAATTCCTGCGTTCAATTTATTTATTCCCGGGCGCTGGAGCATGGTTCCTGGGGTTTGTATCGTTGTCATGGTTACAACTCCTTGCCTGTCTCCATTTTAAGTGTGGCCACGTGGTCTGGCAGCAGCGGCCATCTTAGGAGAGGCACTCACTGTCCCTCCAGTACTGCAGGGCTGTTTGGAATTACTTATAACAAATTGCAATTAAAGAAGCTGCAATCTGCAAGCAGGCTTTGCCTTCAGTCCATTTGCTTATTGGCAAGTTTTGTATGCTCGTTGGAAGTAAGATGGGATTTATTTTCAAGTTCCCCTTTACTTTCTTTCCACTTATCTCACAACCCCCACCCCCGCAATTTTGCAGCTATAACTTTAAGGCAGTGGGGTCGTTAGGACCGGCATTTTACACTCTGCCTTTCTGGTGGCTTCGTGAGCCTTTAATTGCTCTATTTACGAGGGCTGCAACCTTATTGCTGCACCAGAGGATGCCTTTTCTCTCTGGGCATTTTCCGAGCCAGCGGTAGTTGTAACAATGTTACATTGTCCCCGTAACTCAGCAGGCTACTTCATTGCTACTTTGTGTTTCTCCTATCTGTGACTGCTACAGGTGTTATATTGCTGAAAGTTTGCAAGCTGTGGTTGTGAAACGTAGACAGCAGGCTGCTATAGATTTATAGCTAGCATCCCTACGTATAACCATTCATTATCTTTAGATTTCCCTTGCATTAAAATAAAAAAGGGGGGTGAATACCTTCAAATTTACTTCATAAGATTTAAATATTACATTTATTGGTGCTGCTTTACCACGGTGACCTGCACATTTAGCCTAGATCTGCCTACCTTGAGATTAAACAAACATAATTTGATCTTACAATAACCAGGTTTATAATAGGTGTATTTAATTTATTGGATTGTCTTTATGTGGAAACTAAATAACTGTAACTGTGTCTTTAAGCAGGACACTCTGAAATCATTTCAGTCCTGATTATAGGGAATATAAACAATACTGAAATATGCTGTTGGTCTGTATTGTCCTCTTTGTAATTAAAGAAATAGACTTTTGGTGCAAGAATTTAAAGGTACAGGGTCGGCGTCTTTAATTTTGAACACTTAAGGGCTAGTCTAGCCAGCGCAGGAGGTGCGTGAGTTAAATATTCTATTCCTCTGGTGACCATGCCATTTAATATTGAGTCATCCTGTTCACCTGCTGCTTATCCGAACTCGTGACCTTGGATAAATACCTTTATTACTTCAATTATGTTTTGGCTAACTGGTGTTGCCTGTTCACACGGTGGGCATTATTCCGTTTAATTTTCCTGCAGTTACTATAAGTTAATAGACATTTTGAAAGGTGGAGCCAATTTTCCACAACTTAATTTACATGGAATTCATTACGTTCAGTTGAAGGCTATCTATCTGCTTTTTCAAAATAACTGAATTTAAGCTTTCCTTGCTTCGGTGGGATACATTTTCGGATCCACTACTACCTATATTGTTCCTGACATATAATAATAATAATAATAATAATAATAATAATAATAATAATAATAATAATATTAAATAAATTAATGAATACTTAAATAATACTCACTTTAGCTTAAATTGTCCTAATTGCAATAACTGTTTTGGCCTGTTTTAGCATTAAGCCTGACACTCTCATTGCCTTCATTTGTGTCATTTTCTTTAAAATAACTGAATTTATTTAAGCGTTCGTTGCTCCTGTGGGATACATTTTTCGGATCCACCACTATCTATATTGTCCTTGACATCTAATAATAATAATAATAATAATAATAATAATAATAATAATAATAATATAATAATAATAATAAAAAATGAATATTTAAATGAAATTCACTTTAGTTTAAATTGTCCAAATGGCAATAATTTTAATCATATGTTCTCTTTTGCTTATATATACTCTTCCCTATTTTCGGCTGTGGTTCAGTATAAACAATACTGAGCTAGGGCGCCACCCCTTTAATGCATTGTTATTGTGGTGATATTTGCATAATTTATATAATAATAATAATTTATTATTTACCCCGCCCATCTGTTCGGGTTTCCCCAGCCACTCTGGGCGGCTTCCGACCAAATATTAAAAACAGTACAGCATCAATCATTACAAACTTCCCTAGACAGGGCCGCCTTCAGTTGTCTTCCAAAAGTATAATAATTGCTTATTGCCCTGACATCTGCTGTGAGGGCGTTCGACAGGGCGGGTGCCACTACCGAGAAGGCCCTCAGTCGACAGGGCGGGTGCCACTACCGAGAAGGCCCTCAGTCAGGCTTGCCTAGGCCAGTGTACGCTGTACTGTACCAGACCCCCCTCCTGAATACCGCTGTTGCATGGTGCCTATAATGCCAAGGTTGCAATTTGATCCCCATGCGGGGCAGCTGCATATCCTAGGGGGTCTAATGGTTTTTTGTTTTTTCATTTCCAAGATATGCCATTGGTTTCTAAGTGCTTTCTAACAGTATATATTTGTAACTGGGACACCATATTTCGTGCTGCTTCCAAAGCTAGGTGACCAGAAACATCAGTTATAAAGGTTCCGGTACAGCTAGCAGCTTATTGAGGTATGAAATTTATCTTATATAGTTTGTCAGAATGTGCATGATTGCGAGGAGCGTTTAGGGAACCATCCAGCGTCCTCTTGTTTCAGGGGTAAGCAGTCCTTTCAAGGTGGCAGGGGGCTTTATTTCCCCCACACACAAATAATAGCAATAATAAGAATAATATATACAACAAGTATAATATTAACTATAATGATAATAACTGCAATAATAACTATAATAATACTTTAACTCTTAGGTATTTTCAATCTCTGGGGTTTCCTGAACTTCGCAAGTCAGGTATTGGCCTCAGTTATACGGTACGACCTCTCCAGCTTATCAGTATGAGATCTCTGATTAGGTTAGCATAGTAGGCTATTATGCATCATTCTTATGGCGCCCAGTTGATGGCTGGAATGCCTGTATGCCATTCATGCACATGCATACCAGATTAATCAGGAAACTTTTGAGTTCCAATAAATTAGAGCCTGGCTGCTACTACCATACGATGTTCCAAAACAATGAAGTGTTGATGGCTGGTATGGCTTCCTGGAGCATGTTCTGACCTTGCCCATTGCATGGCACACACTTTTTTTTGCCCAGAACATAATAGTCAGGGATTTACAGTTGGCTCTAGAGCCTGCACCGGTGGGTGTGCATCAGCTGGGCTTCAGTCCTCTTCTTAAGGTATGCTGGCAGGGCAATTTGAGATTGTTCCCACATTGTCTGGTTCAATCAGGTCTCTCTCACGGACACCTGCATTTGCATGATGCTAGCTTGGTTACTATTGCATGCTATTTAACCTTTTGAATTTTCTTTCATAGTAGTTCCAGTTCACCTTGGATGGAGGACTTGAGAGATCATCACGTTTGCCTTGGGTTGATAATCGAGCAGTCTTTGGTGGCCGTGCAAAGCAGTCCAAGAGCATGTCACTCCCGCTCCGCACAATTGGGCAGCTTCACCTTAAGTTTATCTTCACCTTCCCAACACATTTATTCCCGGGGTTACTAGAGGCATCGTGATGCCTGCCTCAATGGGCTGTGGGAGTAGCTAACCTTTCTAGAATTCTTCCCAATCGTGGTGGCGGCACACTTGTGGGGCTGAGGAATTCAGGAACCGCCGGGTCTGCTTTCAGACCGATAATCAAGTGGTGGTCTGCGTGATGTCTAGACAATCATCCCGTTCCACGAGAGTGTCTGCCCCTTCTGCGGGCCTTTGTGCTGCGCAGTCTAGAGCTAAACTTGCATTTCACCACCAAGTTCGTTCCTGGGGTCAATAATTATATCGCCGATGCGTTGTCTCGTTTCCAGATGGACCGCTTCCGCTCGCTGGTACCGGAGGCACAGCAGTGTCCAGAGCCGTTCTCGGAGTCCCTATGGAGCCTTGGGAGCGAGAAATCTTGAAGGGAGTATTCGCATCGGTTACCCCCTCGACACTGAGCTCTTACGAATGCGTTTGGACTGAATTTTCTAAATTCAGAAATAAGGGTCCCTCCCCTTCACCTTTGGGGCCCCCCACGGAGGGGGAGGTCATGCAATATGTGGTTCACCAAAGGGAGTTGGGCCGTGCGGCCAAGACACAACATACACATGGCAGCGATCTCTTCTACAATCCCTGTACTCCTCGGACCCTTGCGATAACTTTCACTTGCGCAGGGCCATGGAGGGTTGGCGCAGGCTGCAGCCGCCAGCCGGTGACCCCAGGAGACCCATTACATTTGACCTGCTGTGCAAGATTCACAGTCAATTGACGTCCCTTTGCTGGTCCCCTTATGAGGCGAGCCTGTTTTCCGCAGCCTTCTCTCTAGCATACTTTGGGGCCCTCAGAGTAGGAGAAGTAGTATGTGAGGACCACCCCGATGGATCCTCCCGAGGGATCAGGATGCAGGATGTATCCCTATCTAGTTTGTTAGCAGTAGTGCACATTTGCCGTTCTAAAATGGATCAGCGGGGGTTAGGGGCCACCATTCGCCTCCCTGCAGCAGGTGGCCAAGGCCCTTGTCCTGTAAGGGACCTCAGGCACTTCCTATATCTGAGACCGGCTGGCACAGATCCACTGTTGATCCACCATGACAGTTCTAAGCTCACGCGCTCCTGGTTCACACGGTTTTACGCAAGGCCCTCTCACTGTGTGGCGTTGACCCGAGCCAGTTCTCCACCCACTCCTTTCGTATCGGTGCAGCAACCTCCGCGATGCACTTGGGCCTTTCAGCTGAAAGGATTCAAGAACTGGGAAGGTGGAAGTCCAATGCTTATAAAGGATACCTGTGCCCCACCTCTTAGCCGCAAGCCCTCACTCCCCGGTCTGCCATCGACTGATCCCCTTTCTGCCATTGTTTCCTTTCCAGATGGGTGCCACATCAATGGGTGGATTGCGGGTCATAGCATTTTGCATTGGGCCAAAGAAAGGGCAATTGAAACCAGTTTTGGGAGTGATCTCGGCCTCCCAGAAACTGTCAAAGTATCGTGGATCGCCAGGCGCGGAATGCAGTGGAAAGAACTGCCTGCCTGCTGTCTTGGCAAGGGCTGCTTCAGTTGGGCCCCCCCATGCGCTGGTCATACAGCTGGGGGAGAATGATTTGGCGTATTGAAACGCAGTGGACTTGAAATGGAATATCTTTGAGAACTTTGACAAGCTGTTGCAGTGGAAAGAACTCCTGCCTGCTGTCTTGGCATGGGCTGCTTCAGTTGGGCCCCCCCATGCGCTGGCCATACAGCTGGGGGAGAATGATGTGGCGTATCGAAACGCAGTGGAGTTGAAATGGAATATCTTTGAGGACTTTGACAAGCTGTTGGCTTCTTTTCCGGGGATGACGTTGCTGTGGTCCGCCTTGTTGCAGAGGCGCGTTTGGCGTGATGGGCTTTGCTCAAAGGCATTGAATAGAACCAGGAGGCTATTGAACTCATTTGTATTACGCAGGGTCCTAGATTTGAATGGTCAGATAATTTCCCACCCAGAGCTAGTACGCACTGAAGCAGCCCTTTATCGTAAGGACGGAGTACACCTTTCACCCCAAGGAAACGACATTTGGTTAGGTGACATAATTAGGGGGTTGGAGCATTGGTTGCGGGTGTGAGGGTATTGGCGGCGAGCCTTTGGGGCTCGAGTGGCGGTTAGGCATTGGAAATTTGCATAAATAAAGAATGGGGGGCAGATTGCGTCATCCTCTGCCCGAAATTGGAGATTTAATCCCGTTAAAGGGGTTCCGGGGGCGGTAGCTTTGTCCTGGGCCTACGGAGGTCAGGGCCTTATGGCACCCCCCAACGGTGGCCACAGGAGGTGTCTCAGTAGATGCATATCACTGGGCTCCTTTCTGGTGGTTAATTTCTCCCAGACTGTAACACACGGGTTGCAGTCGGATATAGTCGGTTAGGGTCCAATGCCTAAGCCAATACCGCTCAACA
This sequence comes from Zootoca vivipara, assembly GCF_963506605.1. Taxonomy (NCBI): domain Eukaryota; kingdom Metazoa; phylum Chordata; class Lepidosauria; order Squamata; family Lacertidae; genus Zootoca; species Zootoca vivipara. Next base: position 84,844,314 of record NC_083282.1, on the reverse strand, counting down.
TCCTTAACCAATAAAGTTGTGGCCTTTTCACCCACTTAAACTTACTTCACTGTGTCTTGTTCCTTATTTCTGGGGAGGGAGGGACATTGCCACACAAAACCACTTCCGCATTTTACGGAGGTGGTGTTGTGGGCGTGGCCCGTCTCGACCCTTGCGAGGGGGCTGAGAGTTCAGCCCTCTCGCGAGATGGGGGTTCCCGCCTCCGTCATTCCCCGGCTGACCAATAGGGCCAGCCGGGCGGGGCTTTCCCCATGTTTAAATCAGGCTGGAGGCGGGAACTCTGCCTCTCCTTCGCCCGGCACCTTGAGCGATCGGATCACCCACCCACCCACCCTCTGGTTAGGCAGTTAGGCAGGTTAGGCAGACGGTGCTATGGAGTCAGTCGGTCGCCTCGGTTGGCCGTGGGGCCGGGTAGGACTTTTTCCACTTGGATTAGCCAATCTGGTTTTTTCGCCTACCTCATAGCATTTCGTCACAACTTGGTTTGGCGGTTAGGCATTGGAAATTTGCATAAATAAAGAATGGGGGGCAGATTGCGTCATCCTCTGCCCGAAATTGGAGATTTAATCCCGTTAAAGGGGTTCCGGGGGCGGTAGCTTTGTCCTGGGCCTACGGAGGTCAGGGCCTTATGGCACCCCCCAACGGTGGCCACAGGAGGTGTCTCAGTAGATGCATATCACTGGGCTCCTTTCTGGTGGTTAATTTCTCCCAGACTGTAACACACGGGTTGCAGTCGGATATAGTCGGTTAGGGTCCAATGCCTAAGCCAATACCGCTCAACATCCTTAACCAATAAAGTTGTGGCCTTTTCACCCACTTAAACTTACTTCACTGTGTCTTGTTCCTTATTTCTGGGGAGGGAGGGACATTGCCACACAATCAAAATTTGCTAACTCTAGTAAACTGCATGGGAATGCCAGCACCAGAAAGGCCTTTGGAATGGCTCCACACTCTTTAAATCAGATAACAATGCAAGGGAGCCATCCTGAATGGAACTGTGGAATGTCAAGAGACGTAGAATAAGGCACTCCAACTCGCAGCATATGCAAAGGGAAATGTGTTAGGCAGTATCAATATGCCCCAGTAATTTCAGCACACATTGCAGAGTATGCATCTATTTAGAGCAAATAAAATGTGAGCCCATTTCACAATGAAATTGGACCATTTTTTCCAGTGTGAACAGCCTTATTATTGACAATGTGAAATTGGTTTTCATCTCATGTTTGCAAAAGATATACCATCAGAATTATGAACCCGGCGACAATTGCAGGGTAGTTTGATATTACACCAAAGGAAAAGTCCAAAATTTGCCTTTGGAACAAAAGTGGAGGATTTTGCACAGTTCTAGCTGAGAGAAGCACACTAAATAAAAGGCCTTTGGAGAATTAAAGCATAAGCTTTTCTTTTATCACAGCCAATAAGAAGTAGCCCGAAGCAACCAAACGCTACAGCGGTAGCAACTACTGTAATACTTTTATCGCAATTCAGCTAGGATCAGCCAGTAGTTTTCCTTTCTTCTCTCACAAAAGCCAGTCTATTTCACATAGATGAGGGAAAGTAATCATGGATATTCTTATCATCCATTTCTGCTTTGAAGCATTTGACAAACTAAATTCACTGCTAATTCAATTTGTACATGGTTTTATGCTCACACTAACTAATATCATCCCCACTAAGATGCTGTGACAAATGTCAGGGTCCAATTGAATCTGCCTAGCAGATTACTTACACATGGAGACCCGTGGAAATTCTCATATTTAGTCTTTAGTTTCCGAAACCATGTCAGTGTCCATTCCCCCAATTGCATTCTCATATGCTCCATCCACAAATATCCCATGCACCCTCTCAATCCCACTATTCAACATTCCACTTTCTCAGCAGTGCACACCCTCATTCATAGCCTCAAAGCTGATGGTCCTTGGGATGGTGTTGCTGCCTCTCTTCTCTGCTTCTCTGCAGGACAAGCTGAGACACTACCTACCTGCAGGCTGTCTCACCAGAGTGGTGCATGCTCTAGTTATCTCCCAAAGTGTTGGTGCTGACCTTTAAAGCCCTAAACGGCCTCAGCCCAGTATACCTGAAGGACACCTCCACCCCCATTGTTCAGCCCAGACACTAAGGTTCAACACCAAGGGCCTTTTGGGTGGTTCCCTCCCTGCGAGAAGTGAGGTTACAGGGAACCAGGCAGAGGGCCTTCTCGGTAGTGGCGCCCACCCTGTGGAACGCCCACCCACCAGATGTCAAAGAAATAAACAACTATCTGATGTTTAGAAGACATCTGATGGCAGCCCTGTTTAGGGAAGTTTTTAATGTTTGATGTTTTATTGTATTTCTAATATCCTGTTGGAAGCCACCCAGAGTGGCTGGGGAGGCCCAGCCAGTTGGGCGGGGTTGTTGTTGTTGTTGTTTAGTCGTTTAGTCATGTCCGACTCTTCGTGACCCCATGGACCATAGCACGCCAGGCACTCCTGTCTTGCACAGGAAAACAGTTGGGCGGGGTATAAGTATTACCGGTAAATTGTTGTTGTTGTTTCCTCGCAGAGAGAGAAAAGGCTTTGTGTATAGACTGTGTCACCTCCCTTACCCTGGAGCTCCAAAAAGTGAATGGGGCAGGAGGGGGGACAGGGCACATGCCAGTAGCATACATGAAGATGCATGCACAGATGTTTAGCAACTGGGGATAGCGGGATGGAGTTAGGACCATATAAGCTCACCCTGTCCAACCAGTGTTGGACAGTGTTCTCGAAGCTACGAACATGAGTTTGACCAAACTGCAGGAGGCAGTGGAAGACAGGAGTGCCTGGCGTGCTCTGGTCCATGGGGTCACGAAGAGTCGGACACGACTAAACGACTAAACAACAACAACAAGCTCACACTGCTGTCTTTCTCCAATTCATGGCTAAAGAACTGTGGGAGCCCGGGTCAGGGAAACGAATCCCTTTCATATCTACCCAAACCTCATGCTCAAAGTCTTTGAGGCTTGGGGGAATGGGAGTCTGGTGGGCCTTTCTTAACCAAAAGGTGGCTGGCCAGACACAAGCAGAAACACTGACTGCTCACACTTGAGGCTCGCTCACTCAGAGAATACCAGTTAGGAGAAGATGAAAATGCTACCCTGGCTTCAACCTATGCCCAAAGCGTTTCTAGATTCTCTTTGCAGCTTCATTCTTTGTTGTTGGGTGCAAAGGTTCTTTAAACCAGAACTCCTGAGCCATGCTCAAAAACACTCCATGTCATCTCATCAATGGACCAGTGGCTTTCAGAAGGCTCATTTCAATCAGCCAAAGGCACCCCTCTCACAGTTAATAGCTACTGTATAGAGATGTTGGCTTTAACTGTTGGAGAGCAGACAAACTGGTTAAACCAGTATATTTCTGGAAAATTAAATTCTCTGTGCTTCGAGGTTCCATCCATCTCTCGACAGAGAAAGCAGGGTCCTGATTATTCAAAGCTGACTTTGGCTTCAAAACAAGGAACATGGTTATTTCCATGAATTCATTATGTACCGGTATATGAAATCATTGGGTAGTTACAGCACCATTTCAATATCCAACAAAGCTCCTGTGTTATTAACAGAAGGGATGCCTTTCACAGCCTAGAACAGGCATAGGCAAACTCAGCTATCCAGATGTTTAGGGATTACAACTCCCATCACCCCTGACCACTGGTCCTGTTAGCTAGGGATGATGGGAGTTGTAGTCCCAAAACATCTGGAGGGCCGGGTTTGCCTGTGCCTGGCCTAGAGTTACAGTAAGAGCTGGCATAGTGAAATTGAGAGACTCAGCCATGAATAAAGGAAGGATTCTTGTCTCACTAGGTGGTCACTAGGTTGTCTTGGGCAAATTGATGCCTCCAAGTTTTAGGCTTTCAGCTGCATTAAGGTTGCCAGCTTTTGAACCACCCCCTCTAGCAATTTCTTTAAAACCTACATCAATTAGTAGGTGATCATATTCAATGCCATAGTATGAAAAGTTTCACTTGCTGATTTCTGCATTTCAAACCTCTCTTAAAGGCTCAGCAGTGGGCCAAATCAGTTTTCATCTTCCTGGGAAGCTGATTAATCTTATCTGCAAAGCAGTGGTGATAATGCTGTAAAGTGCTTCTGCAGTTTAGTTTGGACAAGAGGACGCTGGTGTTATGCTGCCTTTATATCTATACATATGGAAGGAACACATTTTGGAAGCAACTAGATGCTACTACAGCAGGCAGCACAACTATTGTTCCCACTTCATGCTCTACAAAATATGACGAACCTCCATGGAGTCTGGGGGTTCTAGACCAGATGGACAATGGTCTGAGATGACTGTAGCTGTAATCCTGCAACATCTGAAGAGCCATAGGTCCCCCCATCCTTGTCCCAGACTGTTTCAGCTAAAAGCCTTGGCTCTCTGTCCTGTTTAGGAACATAGGTAGATAATTTACACCAAGTATTTTGTAGCTTGGTGATGTGTCTGGATGCTCATACAGTGTCAGTGGATTGCTAGAGCTAGATATGGTACTAATAATTAGCGCTAGATATGGCCCTAATAATCATATAGAAAATTGACCAGTTTCCACACCTCACTTCCTCAAATTTAACAGCTTTTTAAAATGCTGTGAACTGCCCCATAATCTTTGGATGAAGGGCAGTGTACAAATTTAATAAATAATAATAACAACAATAATAATAATAGCTTTCCCCTTTCTTTGACATTGGTGGCAGATTTAATAAAGTGTGTGATTGTATTGTTATTATCATTATCATCATCATTAATAATAATTACATTTGGATACCACTCCATCTGAAGATCACAGGCTGATTCGCAACATAAAGATGCAAAATGGGAACACGGAATACATGAAAACAAGGACAAAATAAAAACAAACAAACCAATAACCTCCCTCCCACAAGCACAGCTTAAACAACCTAGAATGTTAATCAGCCAAAGGCCTGGTTAAAGAGAAATGTTTTCTCCTGGAGCTTCATTGTAGCTTTCACAAGAGTGCAGGGCCTCTACTTTGAAGGAGGGATCTTCTTTGTAGATGCTTATTTAATTGCCACTCTCAGAAAGAAGGTGGCGTTGGTGTTGGAGATGCTACAGTAACCCCAAGGAGACCGCTGCAGCTGCATCGAAAACAGCACAGCATTGAATGCTATACACCCTCAGAATCCTCTAGCTGATTATATACTCCATACTGCAACAGGAAGATAACTATAGCCGCTTCCAAATTCTAATTGGAAAAGCCCCACAAAATGTACACCCTTCCCAAGAATGTGTAATTAGGGAACGTTTATTAGAGTCAATGTGAAAGCTTTAAAGTTATTGAATATGGGTTAATCTTGGTTACACTTAAAGCACCACCTGTTCATTTCTCTCTTTCTCTCTCTTTGTTAAAAAAAAGGGGGGGGTTGCGAATGGTAATTTCGGTTTCAGTGAAGTAGTTAATCCTTACGTATTCAGTTTCATCTTTTGAATATGCAGTTGGCTTCTTGAATACCCTCCATCACTCAAAGAATCAATGTGTGTTCCATTTATTGTAAATGCTGCAGAGTTTAATTTTGTTCCTTGAGATTTCTCTCTTTCTCTCTACACATGCCTGGTGGTATTAGGAGGGGGTGGTTCCAGCTGGGAGGAAACGGAGCTCCACTGGCTGGCTCAGACATACAGAGCAGTGTTTGTGAAGGCAGGAATGATTGTGAGGCAAAGCTGCCGTCTCCCAGCACTGCCGAGAGCCGAAATGGCGGCTCTCCGATTGGCGGCTTAATGACTCCTAAAAGAGAGCTATGGTATGTACCCACGCAGCTCACAGCAGTGGGTATGGCCATCGCACTCTCAATAGCAGCCCCATGCCAGCCTGTTGTGGAAATGGCGATTTCCTCCTTTTCTCATTTCCGTGTTGTTTTCCCAACTGCAAACTCGGAAATGGCTTTCGCAGCTGCGAGCTTTCAAAAGTGCAGGCAGTCTGATTGCAGTAGGCCACTTGCAATCAGAATAACCTTGGTGGGGGTGAGCTGGGCTGAGGGAAATCATTAGGAATCTCTGCTCGCCTCGCTTTATCCCCAGTTCATGTCTAGAGATGGGCTACATCTGAATGCCTCTGAATGAGGCACAAAAGCATTTCACCATTTCACTGGATTGGGGGGGGGGACTTGCCAGCTTTTCTTGGATTTAGGGCACCTACCACTAGAGATTTTGGAGCCCATTTCTCAATGGAGGGATCCGATGCAGGTGTTGTACATTTATGGATCCCATAAATTGATCAACAAGGTCTACAACATGATTCCTTTCCATTTGATGGCTGCCTTCCTCCCTGTTGGAAAGACCTCTTGCCTGATTTTAGTATGCATCCTTGGACCAAAGAGGTGTGGGGTCTGTACACTGCAGCAATGTGTGTCAAGGGGGTGTGATCATTTTTAAGTTCTGAGGAATTATAGAATCATAGAATTGTAGAGTTGGAAAGAGGGTGATCCACTCAAACTTCCTGCAATGCAGGAATCTCAGCTAAAGCACCCATGATCCATCCATCTGTGACCTAGAATGTGACACCCCATATTTTTTGTGAAGAATCACTGCCTCTACCTATTATTTTATTTCTTTGCCAAACAACTATCCAAGATTGATTTTTGTAAAAACCACGTGCATTATATTGAACCATTCTGAGCTTTCCTCTTTCCCTAGCTAAAGATTTCTACGAAGTAGAGAATGTTTTCAATACACACAAAAAGCAAAGGAAGTCATGTCAGTCTTTATAAGAAAAAGGAAACACATCTAAAGATGGGGAATACCTTTATTCAGAAGCAAAAGGTCACAAATAATGAGCTATTCAGAACTCTCCAAAATGACTGGACCTCTTTTGCTTGAACATCACAACACCCCCTCTCCTGCTACCTGGGTGGCAGCCTAGGTAAGACTGGTCACTTTGGTACCAAGTTCACCTGGTTCGTGGTGGTACACAACTCTGTACTATACTGTCGAGAAAGATGGAATATTGGCCAGGGTGACATCTGATTAAATAGTTTGGTCACAATGGCAGGGCACAGTGGAGAAAAACAACAATTTGGGTAGTCACTGGGGAAATGCCCCGAGACACTTTGATAGTGATCAGGGATTCCCTTTTAGGACTATGAATCATAGAATCATAGAGCTGGAAGGGACCACAAGGCCCATCTCTTCCAACCCCTTGCAATATTGGGAGAAAGTAGCAAGAAAGGTGAGCCTCCCTTAACACCTAAAGGTGTCACCAGCTGGGCTGAAGGCAGGTCATATATTTCCAGAACATTGCTATTTTGTGGGTGGGATTCAATCACATCCAAGCAAATTCAGGTTGCACAATAAAAGTGGCTTTGGTGCTCTTGAGCAACAGGTTCAGGCTTTTGCAAACTGAGGGTAGTTGCTTTACTACCTAACATCTGTGTATGTTCCTTTTTGGGGGTGTTAATGATTCAGGTTCTATGTGGGACAAGAAGCTACAGTTAGAACTGGATATGGAATAAGTGATTGGTTCAAAATTGGGAAAGGAGTGCGACAAGGCTGTAAATTGTCTCCCTGCTTATTTAACTTATACAGTGGAACCTCGGTTTATGAACACCTCGGTTTATGAATTTTCGGTTTATGAACACCGCGGACCCATCTGGAACGGATTAATTCATTTTCCATTACTTTCAATGGGAAAGTTCGCTTCAGTTTATGAATGCTTCAGTTTATGAACACACTTCCGGAACCAATTACACCCATGCTTCAGTTTATGAACGCTTCAGTTTAAGTACTCCGCGGACCCATCTGGAATGGATTAATCCACTTTCCAATACTTTCAATGGGAAAGTTCGCTTCAGTTTATGAACGTTTCAGTTTAAGTACCCCGCGGACGGTCTGGAACAGATTAATCCACTTTCCATTACTTTCAATTGGAAAGTTCGCTTCAGTTTATGAACGCTTCAGTTTATGAACAGACTTCCGGAACCAATTGTGTTCATAAACCGAGGTACCACTGTATGCAGAATTCTTCATGCGAAAGGCTGGACTAGATGAATCCCAAGCCAGAATTAAGATTGCTGAAAGAAATACCAACAACCTCAGATATGCAGATGACACAACCTTGTTGGCAGAAAGTGAGGAGGAATTAAAGAACCTATTAATGAGGGTGAAAGAGGAGAGCACAAAATATGGTCTGAAGCTCAACATCAAAAAAACGAAGATCATGGCCACTGGTCCCATCACCTCCTGGCAAATAAAAGGAGAAGAAATGGAGACAGTGAGAGATTTTACTTTCTTGGATTCCATGATCACTGCAGATGGTGACAGCAGTCACGAAATTAAAAGACGCCTGCTTAGTGATGTATGGAAGTGAGAGCTGGACCATAAAGAAGGCTGATAGCCGAAGAACTGATGCTTTTGAATTATGGTGCTGGAGGAGACTCTTCAGAGTCCCATGGACTGCAAGAAGATCCAACCTATCCATTCTGAAGGAAATCAGCCCTGAGTGCTCACTGGAAGGACAGATCCTGAAGCTGAGGCTCCAATACTTTGGCCACCTAATGAGAAGAGAAGACTGCCTGGAAAAGACCCTGATGTTGGGAAAGATGGAGGGCACAAGGAGAAGAGGACGACAGAGGACGAGATGGTTGGACAGTGTTCTCAAAGCCACCAACATGAGTCTGACCAAACTGTGGGAGGCAGTGCAAGACAGGAGTGGCTGGCGTGCTCTGGTCCAAGGTGTCACGAAGAGTTGGACACGACTAAACGACTAAACAACAACAACAACAAGATCCAGCCTCTGTTTGCATTTGTACGTTGTCTTGCACTGCCTCCCGCAGTTTGGTCGGACTCATGTTGGTGGCTTTGAGAACACTGTCCAACCAGCCAGGATAAGGGGACGACAGAGGATGAGATGGTTGGACAGTGTTCTTGAAGCTACGAACATGAGTCTGACCAAGCTGTGGAAGACAGGAGCGCCTGGCGTGCTCTGCTCCATGGGTTCACGAAGTCGGACATGACTAAATGACTAAACAACAACAAAAATGATTCAGATTTGCATAGCTATTTCATAGTATATTAGTTATGGTTATCTTTTATTTACTGTATGCATTTTGTGTTTTTATATTTTATTGTAAGTCACCGTATGCCTCTTTCCACCAACTCCTGAAGCTGGTGCCAAACATATTGCTCCACTTTCCTTTGGGCCACATCAGCGAGGGTGGGAATGGGATCTTGTTGTCTGGACAGCTCAGGACCTCTATACACACTGCCCAGACTTGTGCCCTGGAGAGGTCACTTTGGTGCTGCTAACACAGAGGTTTGATTTCACCCCCAGAGGTGCACTCCATTGTCTCTCGAGACTGACGGGTACCAATCCTGGGCATCCTTGGGAGGAAGGGTGATCTAGAAATGTCACTAACAAATAAATTCACTTCCCATCCAAAAAAATGGACTTATTGTGATCTTCCAAGATTGTCTGATATTAAACTGATACTGTACTATGACCAGATCTTCAATTTCACACACTAATGCTTCATATGTCCTACTTTTCAGTCTCTGTTTTCAAGTTGCTATTCTAAAGGTAGTGCTCTATCAATAGTGTTTTCTCTCATTCAGCAATACAAAATACACCCAGCTTACTGTGAATGATAATTCTATCAGCATAACACTTGGTTCATTTATATTCTTAAGTGTCTTTTCTGGCATTTATAACACAGCACTGCTAAGTGCTCAGTCCTAAACAGCCTTACTGACTTCAAGATCCACTGACTTCAGTGGGAATTACTCCCAAGTAAGTGTGCATTTTCTTGGAATCTTGATTTCTCTGAAAATGCTTCATGTAGTCTGTTATTTGTTGATGCACTATTTTCACAACAACTCTATAGAGTATAAGCACTCTCTGCCAAATGAACAATGGCACCCACATATTATCTCCCAGTTTTATTAACCCACAGTCCTCACTGTGTTCCTTTGCATGGTGGGGTTTATTGGGTTTTTTTTGTACTGATCATTGTGACTGGGAAGAGCTACAAAAATTGACAAAAATCTTCAGAGCAGTCATGAAAGGCTGCTCATTACCCAAAAAAAGTAGATCCAAACTGTGCATCTCCTTTGTCACTACTTTCTCTTTATCAATCTTCTACTGAAATTGATGAATCTCATGTCATATTAAGTTGCCTTTACCTACCTCACAGGATTGTTGTGAAGTGAAACTTGTCTAATGCCAATATATTTTACACTGGCCTCATTGGGTAAAGGAATGTGTGCATGTGTGAAATAAGTCCTGTTCATTCCTTGCACCCATCCGGATTAAGAGGAAAGGGAATCATGCTGTGCCCAGCTGGGGGTGCTCCCATATCTCTCTGCATGATCCGGATGCCTAGTCATGTGGACCACCTATGTAACGTGTACATGTGCAGTTTGTGCGTTCAGACCTGTCGGCAAATGCAGAAACACCTGGAAGCAGTAAAAGTTGGACACGGCAACTTGAGATGTGGGTCAACTAGGTGTGCTACAACTACCCCCTCCATCTCCGCAGGAGAGAACCTTATAGTAAAATGTTGCTCACCATCCTTAGGCTCTCCTCAGTAACTGAATATCTTGGAGTGCCTTGAACTCCTCTGGCCCTGCAGGCAAATGATCCAACACTCCCAGTGAAAGGCTCTGTCACATCACAGCATGTCTCTCCCCCCCCTCTGATCAGAAAGATGCTTCACAGCCTTCCTGTACGCCCGTTGAGAGGCTACTTTGCCAAGGCATTGGATTAAGATGGGCAGTTAAGAGGGAACCTTTTGTTTAAATAAGCATGCTAAGAGGAAGGCATATATATATATACCTTCATGAGATATATATTCATGAGACATAGCACTATTGAAAACCATGGGAATCGCTCCACCAGACTTCTGCTTTAAATTACATTCAAGGAAACATTTGTCTCATCTTTGAAGAGCTGCCAGAAGTTTCAGGTGTGACAGAAGCATGGCTGTAAGCGGAACAAGCTTTCAATGGGAGTGACCATCAGTTCATGGGGCACTAGAGAAATTCTGCAGGAGGTTGTGATCAGAGAAATCTTCTGCTTCTGCTATTGAACAAAAACAACAACAACAAGAGTCTAATGCTGTTACTGAAGGTGTTTCTTTCAGCCACTCTGACTGTGCTATTGACATATATTACAGGATATAAAATCCACAAGGAAGAACTAGGATATCGTCTTTCCTTTTTTGTCTTTCTAAAAATGAGCACTCACACTTCACATTGTGGGATCGCGTGTGGTGCTACAGTTCCCAGGGAGCTTACTGGCAAACAGGGGCTGGCTTGCCTCTCAGTATTAATTTTTGGGAGGTTCATGCCCAGCCTCAGTAGTCAAGTTTCTTGCTGGGAGGTGGGGCCAGCCCCGTTTATAAATAGGGGGTGAAGCCAACAATAGCCAGGCAGTCGGCTCTGGCGATTCAGCAGTGAGAAAGATTAACAGGGCCGTCCGTGTGGTGATTTTGTGTCTTCGAGGACATGTGGTGAAGCTTCTCGAAATTGAAGTTAGTAGGCATGATCTTTTCAGACCTGATGGCATGCATCTTTCCAACCCTGTGAGTGAGCTCTTGTTGGACGGCATCAGGCATGGCCTGATGGAGTGGTTGGAGGTAAGTTGAATGGTATTCCGGATGTAGGTGGTCTTGGCGGCGAGACTGTGAGTTCATGGTCTTAGGTGGTGGTTATTCTTAAAAGGGGTTATATATATGGGTGTCACTGGCCGTACACTGAAAGGCCGTCCCCTGCGTGCGGGGATATGGGCTTGGCTGCCTGCTACACTTACGTCTCACAGAGTACCCCCATATCCCATTTACTCTGATGAGCCCCAGTTCCCCCCAGCTGGGGGCTCGGAGGGGTACATGCCCAAGGCCTAAGCCAAGGTCTTCCTACATTCGGAGGTTTAATAAAATTGTGGCCCAGTATTAATTCCATATAGAGTTGTCAGAGTCTTTATTCCTTCCTTATGCTCCCTGGGGGCTGGGGCTGTTGCTGCCTGGTCACGCAAAGTGAAGTACTGATGCAAATCTACTAGGGCTGTGCATTGCTTGGACTCTGGTTCAGCCTACTTTTGTGTTGGTGCTGACCTTTAAAGCCCTAAACGGCCTCGGCCCAGTATACCTGAAGGAGCGTCTCCACCCCCACCATTCTGTCTGGACACTGAGGTCCAGCGCCGAGGGCCTTCTGGCAGTTCCCTCACTACGAGAAGCGAAGATACAGGGAACCAGGCAGAGGGCCTTCTCGGTAGTGGCGCCCGCCCTGTGGAACACCCTCCCATCAGATGTCAAAGAGATAAACAACTACTTGACATTTAGAAAACATCTGAAGACAGCCCTGTTTAGGGAAGTTTTTAATGTGTGGCATTTTAATGTATTTTAATCTTGGTTGGAAACCAACCAGAGTGGCTGGGGAAACCCAGCTGGATGGGCGGGGTACAAATAAATTGTTGTTGAGACACTTGCACTTTATTATATAGGATTATCTGTATTTGATGTATAGCATTGCATACTCATTTTCAGTCTTGAGCTGTTGCTGAAAGTCTGAGCATGCCATCTTCCCTTTTATTGTTGCGATGGACCAAAATTCTGAATGTTTGCTGATGAGAAGGGAAAGCAGTTTGTAGGGTTGTACGTTGGCCTTCATGTGTGAGCATGCATGTGTGTGTTTGACCTGAAAAGGTTTGCCAAAATCTTCAATCGATTTTGTTGCCTTCTAAACTCCATTTCAAAGGAGCACATTTGCTTTCAACTAAGATTTCCCAAATCCTTGTTCAACACATGGATATAAATCAGAAAGATTTCATCCTGCAGCCAAGGGTCAAGATCTACCTAGAGAGTGGTGTCGGTGATGTGGATGGGATACAAGCCAGCTCCACCATAGAAGCAAGCTGGAAAAAATATTAAGATTAGAAACATTTCAATGTCACCTGTCTTAGCAATGTAATTGCTAAGTTATTGCTGGCATTTTTAGAGGTGTATTTAGAAGACAGTTTAGCAGCTCATCAACTGAATTATAAATATGAGGGCTGTACCCAGTTCCGCTGACACAACAAGAGCCCCTGAGCTGACCTATGAACCACCCACTCTATGATCCTAAATGATCTAGGGCCCCTTTACACAAAGTAACATATTTCCCTGTACACATAGGAACCCATAAGAAGCTGCTTTATACTTAGTCTGACTATTGGTCCATATAACTCAATATTGTCTACACTGATCAGCAGCAGCTCTCCAGGATTTTAGCAAGGAGTGTCTCCCAACCCAACCTGGAGATGCCAGGGATTGAACCAGGGACCTTCTGCTTGCAAGACGCATGCTCTACCACTGAGCTATGGCCCATCTCCTAAGATGTACTGTTCCATATGCTACTTGAGAGCTGCTGCCTATGTCTCCATAGACAATTCCATTGTTTGATGAGGTTAAGGCAGGGCCGGCCCACCCATGAGGCAAGGTGAGGTGACTGCCTCAGGAATCAGGATTCACAGGGGCAGCAGATCCTAATGTAGATCTTCATTCCCCCCTTGTTCCTGATGTAAATCTTCACACATGCCTTGTTCCCTGGAAGACAGAGCAGTGCCATTTTGTGGTTTGCTTCAGGTGGCAAAATGTATGGGGCTGACCCTGGGTTTGGGGATGTGCAACTTGTCATAGGGCCTTCCCAGTAATATCACCCCAGTTATGGCATTCACTCCCCCCACAGATCAAGGAAGACTCATCTTTTAGGAATATAGAGAGATTCCTTATACTGAAGCATTGGTCTGCTGTCTAGAGTAGTGACTACATTTACTAGCAGTGGCTCCCATGGGGACACTCCCAGCCGTACCTGAAGATGCCAGGAACTGAAAATCAGACTTTCTGCATGCAAAACATGTGGTCTGTCCCTGAGTTATGGCCCTTCCCCCTTTTTCATGCCTTCTGAATATTAAGTAATTGGCTTGCGTGTCAATAAAGACAGATGCTTAATGTTTTAAGCTTGCAGAACTGTACTGAACTTTACTGGTGATTATCACTTATGTCTTAGAGCTGTATCCCTGAGGTTATAGAACAGAGGCCAAGATATCAGTCTTAAAATAGATAGATTAATGAATAAATAAATACGTGCAGGTAGAGCAAGGGATGGGGAAGAAATTTGATTCAGTTTGCATTTAAAGGCAAACTTACCGAATTTGCAAAACAAGATGCAAACCAAAATACAGCCATTGTTTTGAATTCTCAATTCTCTGAATTTTGCAATGCACTTCTCCAGACAAGTACCATGTACAAAATTGCATATATTAAGGTAAAGTGTGAATAACATTTCTATATAACGTACAAAAATGCATTGTATTCAGGAAAATCTCTTTCCAAAGATGTGCATTTTAGGAGAAATCTGCAGTGAAATGGTGAGGGTTTTCATGAGTACCTTTTAAAGAGGGAAAAAACTATTTGATGTGAAAAAGTGGATAACCAAACAATGAATTGTAGCCAATGCTAGTCTTACACAGAGTAGACCTGATGAATTCAATGAACATGTCTAGCTTAGATCCATTAATTTTAATGGATCTACTCAGAGTAAGAGTTAGTTGGGGGGGAACCTTAAGAGTGGGAGAATGAGAAACTGAAAGATTTGTCCATGTCTAGTTTCAGGAAAAACCACATCATTCTTAGGAAAGAATGGAAAATTTGCTTATACACTGGTCCCACCAACAAACTTGCCTATAGATGGTATATATCACCGGTCAAATTATCAAAATGAAATATGGGACGCGGGTGGCGCTGTGGTCTAAACCACTGAGCCTACAGCTTTTCAATCAGAAGGTCAGCAGTTCGAATACCTGCGACGGGGTGAGCTCCCGTTGTTCAGTCCCATCTCCTGCCCACCTAGCAGTTCAAAAGCACATCAAGTGCAAGTAGATAAATAGGTACCGCTCTGGTGGGAAGCTAAACGGTGTTTCCGTGCACTGCTCTGGTTCACCAGAAGCGGCTTAGTCATGCTGGCCACATGACCCGGAAGCTATCTGCGGACAAATGGCACCTCCCTCGGCCTAAAGAGAGAGGTGAGCGCCGCAACCCCAGAGTCGTCCGTGACTGGACCGGATGGTCAAGGGTACTTTTACCTTATAAAAATGAAAAGGAGGACTGTTGGAGGTGTGAGGCTGATAGTTCTTTTTATCATATGTGGTGGCATTGTAAAAACGTAAAAATGTATTGGGAAATGATATACAATGAATTGAGGAAAATGTTGAAAATAGCATTTGTTAAACAACCAGAAGCCATCCTGTTAGGTATTTTAGGTCAAGATCTGCATTATTTATGTATGCTGCTACGGCGGCAAGAATTCTGATAGCACAAAAATGGAAGACTGGAGAAATTCCAGCTAAAGAACAATGGCGAGAGAAATTGATGAACTATGCAGTACTGGCAAAGCTGATGGATAGACTTCGAGAAAAGGACAGCAGTGACTTTGAAAAAGGGAACCTTTTATAATACACTAGCTGACCCGGCCACGCGTTGCTGTGGTTCTTTTCTGTGATCCCCACCCCACCCTGTCCCGATCCATGACGTATCCTGCCCCTCCTCCCTCCGACCCGGCTCATCCCTGTGTTTCGGTAGGATACCCTTTCCTCTGTTGTCCCTGGGGAGTGTTGGCCCCTCCCCCATGTATCTCCATACATTGGCCCCCAGCCTTGGAGAAGGAGCTGTCAGTTTCTGGGTTCAATTTCCCAGTATTTACTTTTGTCTGAGCCCTCTGTTGTCCCCTCCCCCCTGTATCTCCATACATTGGCCCCTGCGCATGCATCGTGAGCATTTCTATATATTTAGATTAAGGATCAGGGGTGATGATGTGCCCTGGGAGGCAGAGAACTACTTAAAAATTCCTGAGGGGGGGGTGTCAAATAGCGAAGCCCCATAGCTCCGTAGCAACAGAGAGGCCCAGACAGATGGAGGGGGGTCATATGGGCCATTTGGCGCGGGCCTCCAAATCTAAAGGGGGTCTTGGTCTGCATATTCACAATCAGTAAAATGGAAAAAGTAACAAAAGGGTTAAAAACAGGGCCACACTATCTTATCTACCTGGCCCAGGCCTCTGTCTGGCCCTGCAAGGGCCTGGCAGCAGATGGTGCGTTCAGTTCAGTTGTTCAGTTCCATAAAAAACCCAGGAAGTGGCAAGGAGAAGGTAGGGGATTGTAAATGGGGGGGGGTGGCCACTGGAAATATCCGAGGACTTAAACTGGGGAGAGAAAGTGCATGGTTGTTGTTGTTGTTTTTTAAAAAAGACACAGAGGCTTACAATCAGTTGTTTCTCCTAAAATAAGACATACCCATAAAATAAGCCATAGCAGGATTTCTAAGCATTTGTGCAATATAAGCCATACCCCAAAAATAAGACATAGTGATAGGCCCCAAGGAAGAGACAAGGCTGGACACGTAATAAAAAATAAGACATCCCATGAAAATAAGCCAATGTGAGGTTTTTTAAAGGAATAATAAATATAAGACAGTGTCTTATTTTCAGAGAAACAGAGTAAAGTCTAGGTTAAAAGGGGCACAACTGCCCTTACTTAAAATGGCCGCCGTAGCCTCGCATGTGACACAACGGTCACTAAATTATAAAGCGAAAAGCCCTCACTGTGCCCCCCAAGTGCGTGTTAGGAGAAATGATGAACGACTGCCTAATGCTGTCAGGCGTTTATTAATGCAGCCGCCGGGACAGGCTTTGGTTGGGCTTGGGGTGGAATGGCTGTTTTAGTGGCTGTTGGACAGTTGCTCCCCCCACCCTACATCAGCCCATGACCTATTTGGGCTCCTCCTCCCCCCACCTCCCACCCAGGGCTCCTTTCGGGATAGTATTTAAAGGGTTATAGAGCTGAGGCCTAGTCTGTAAAATGGAGCCTAGGCCTAGTCTTTAGGCTGTAAAGTAGAAGCGAGGCCTTGGCTTGGGCTAGTATTTAAATGTGACCCGAGGCCTCCACCCTGTATCTCCATTCCTTGGCCCTGGCCTGACTCTGTGGGTTGTCTGGTAATAGACCCCCTTCAGATCCCCCTGAGCCTCAGAGTCCCCCTGTTTTACAGGATCTTGTGGCGGAGGCGGGGTTTGTGGGTGTGGTGCATTGTTGTGGCTAATCCCTGTGACTGTCCCCACATGTCCCGATCCATGATCTATTCTGTTTCTTCCCCCCCCCACCCTCCGTGACCAGCGTATCTCATGACGTTTTGAAGGATGGTATTTATTTGGGGGGGGGGTATTGCTGCTAAATTGTAAAGTAAAAACCCCTTGCCGTGCCCCCAAGTGCGTTGCTGTGGGTTATTTCCCTCCCCCCCCCGGGCCTAGTGGGGGCCTACATAAACAGAGGCCGTGCTGCGGCCTGTGATAATGGCTGCCTTGCTGATTTCACTTGCTTGGTTGATGATGATGTCATTTGGTTTGTGGGTGTGGCTTATATTTCACAGGAAGGGAGGGGGTGG